>NC_051072.1:43686974-44030307 GCF_004664715.2 Peromyscus leucopus
TGTTCTTATATCTTAAATTAATCCATTTCCATAAATCTATACCTTGCCACGTGGCTCGTGGCTTACCAGTACTTTACATCTTCCTTGTCCTGGCGGCGGCTGGCAGTGACTCCTTCTGCCTTCCTGTTCTTTCTTTTCTCCTCTCTGTTAGGCCTGCCTATACTTCCTGCCTAGCCACTGGCCAATCAGTGTTTTATTTATTGACCAATCAGAGTAATTTGACATACAGACCATCCCACAGCAGTAGGTTAGAGGTGGGTTTGAAACTGTTGCTGAATACAAGTCTTCTCTGGGGCTATTTTCCACAGAGAAATCATCTGAAGGAAGTTAATAATGTCTACAGTTGTTCAACCAATGTGCACATGTAAGCATATGTTCAAAGGTATGAGGATTAGAAGTAGAATTAAACAGGCAGCCTCTAAAATGGACTGGTGGGAGGACACAGAAGAACAAACTGTCACTGGCCACTGCATGCCCATTTTGACCATGTGCACACACAATTAGGAACCCTTGAAAAAGTAAAACCCTTTTTTCACTGTAACCCATTAAGAACCCCTTCCAAACTATAAATAGCTACTTCCCACGGGAACAGCGTCGTTTTCATCTCTGTTTCTCCCACATAAGAGAATCTGGTGCTTTGGACATATTAGACTGTCAGCAGTCACTCAAAGAATAATTAAACCGCAGTATATGGACCTACGGCACAGTCTGCACGCCCATCGAATTTCCCTCCAACCCGAACGGCTCTGTCATTTGATCCCACATTGGTCCAGCCAAAGGGATGCTGTTCCAGGAGACAGACTCCTAGGAAGGGAACGGGTCAAGGCATCTGCTCTACCAGTTCTTCTCTCTCCAAGTCGCTCTTCACTCTTGGGCTGTGACTCTTGCCAGATTAAAGCAGCAGCCCCCTCTCCTTGTGTCTTCTGAAGTAAGAGAGCTAACAGCCTCCCAGTCTGCCCACTTCCGTCTCAGCACATTCGGGCTGCTACAACAGAGCAGCAAAGATGAGGAGGCTTAGAAATGACGGCATTTCCCCCCTCAGAGTTATGGAGGCTCAAAGTTCAAGGTCAGAGTACAGTAAGGTCCAGTCCAGGTGAAGGGCCTCTCCTGGGTTGCAGACTACAGGGTTGCAGGAACATAACTGGAGGAGAAATCATACCCTCTCCTCTCCTCTCCTCTCCTCTCCTCCTCTCTTCACTTTTCTTCCTTTCCCTTCTCTCCCATCTTCTAATCTACTCTTCTTCTTCTTCTTCTTCCTCCTCCTCCTCCTCTTCCTCCTTCTCTCTCTCTCTCTCTCTCTCTCTCTCTCTCTCTCTCTCTCTCTCTCTCTCTCTCTCATCTCACTGTAGACAAGGCTGGCCTCGAACTCACAAAGATTCTCCTGCCTCTGCCTCCCAAACTCGAAAATTAAAGGCGTGCATCACTATGCCCAGCCCCAAAAGTTCTCTTCTTGCCAGGGCACTGATCCTTTTCTTGAAGATTCCATTCCCACTACCCAATCATCAGACATCCTATACCATGACATTGAAGTCGGGATTTCAATATGAATGCCGATGGAAGCAAACACATCTTCCCACAGCATCCACCCATGCCCTACCACCTTCTCTGAATCCACAGGTTGGAAAGTAGTTCTGTCTTTACATTGCTTCCAGTTACTCTTTGATCCTTCTTCATTCCTCTTCCACTCCCTGCTCACACGGTAACAGGTGTAATGTCTACCTAGCGCTCTTAGTCAAGCTAATTCAATAAGTCTTTACAGTACAGGGCACCATGCAAAGAAACATGAGCTTATGGAAATTGTCTTACCTTTAGTTGCCAGGACATCCAAGAGGGACAATGAGAAGAAATGCACAGAATTACATATTCACTGTACAGAGGAACTTTGTTCATCCTGGAATATGTAAACTACTAAAATAAAAAGACAAACTGAGAGTTAACAGACAACGTTCAGTTGACCCCTTTCCTATTTTTTACTGATTCCCTCCTCACAGGATTGACTGAATGCACTTATGGTTGCTTTACCCTTTGTCGAAGCTGAGTTTTAACAATAACCTTATTAAATATATTTTGGATCTGAGACTCATTCTGGCACCCATGTAGTATATATTTAAGGCATTTGAAGCTTGAGGTAGAGTGATATGACTTGTGCTAAAGGCCTGGATATGTTAGTATTGATGATTACATAAACTTCCCATTTAAAAAAGCAGAGTTTATAGAAGTAGAGGCATCCAGGACAAAAGGGAAGACAATAAATCATTATTTGTAATGAGGGATTAGTGGCATGCTTTTGGGAGAGGAATGGAATTTGTTTCTGTTGTGGTTGCTTTGTTGTTTTTGGTTGTTGGCTTGTTTGTGTTTTTGGTTTTTTGAGAAGGGTTTCTCTGTGTAGCTTTGGGCCTGTCCTGGAACTCACTTTGTAGACCAGGCTGGTGTCAAACTCACAGAGACCCACCTGCCTCTGCTTCCCAAGTGCTGGGATTAAAGGTGTGCAGCACCACTGCCTGGCTGAAGAATGGAATTTGTATACCACCATGTTTTAAGTTCCACACCAGGCTATATGACTTACCAGTTAAGAAACTGTACTTTTCCTTGACTTTCCAGTTTTATATTCCATCAATTTTTTTTAGTAAAAAAAATTAACAGTTCCATCATGACACTTCCATGCATGTACATCATTTTATTTTGATCGTATTCAACCTCCCATTCCCATCCCTTTTCCCCCTCCTCCCACTGGTCATCTTCCCTGCCAAGAGCATGAACTCTGAACCTAGCGTAAGTGCTTGGGGTTCACATCTGGCCTCTGCACTTCCTTAGATGAGATTCCCTAGCATCTCTGTGATTTGGTTGTTTTAGCAACAAACGAAGATGGTAGGGCCATAGTGAATATTAGATGAGTCAACATGAGCAAAGGACTTATGTATTAATACAAGCCATGCTGCTGTTTTATTTGGAGAACATATAAAGCCATTATGAATTGGACTGGCTTCCTTTGATATGGCCAGGGAATTCTTTCTGACAACTGTCTCTGTCTTAATTTACATTTCCCAAGATGGTTTCTAATTGTATATAACAATAGGAAAGCACAACCTAATCCTAAGAACTCCTCAAATAGTAAGCTACAGAGGACTCAAAGAGCCAAGAGCTCATGTAGACCAGGAGGAGGCTAGCAGAGTCCTTGTGAGGTAAGCGTTGGAGATGAGGCGTGAGAAAGTGAGCAAACCTTAGAGGACTGGGTAGACAACGATGTCTGTCCTCCTAGGAAACTGATTTGTTACCAGGATATGCTTGTTCTTTGTTTATCCCAGGGTACACATTCTAAAAGCACTTAATCTTCCCAAGGCCAGCACTAATAGGCACTGATGTTGTCTATTATGGGAGGAAACAAAAAAGAGAGAGAGAGAGAAAGAGAAAAACAGAAAGCCAAATAAAGGTTATATAACCATGTTGGAAATGTAGATACTTTATGTTCCATTTTACCGGAATTTCATCTAAGACTGTGAGGTCATAAATGTGTGTGTGTGTGTGTGTGTGTGTGTGTGTGTGTGTGTGTGTGTGTGGCGTTTCCGAGTCTATCTATGTGTCTGTCTGTTCACACACCAGCTTTTCTCTGCTTGCTCCTCAGTCATCTTTTTCTAGTCCGCGTAGAAGGGAAGAAGGCTTTTGGCATACCTGCCTTGAGTCCGTTTCATGTCAGGGCTGCTTCTCTCTACCATTCTGAGTTTCTCCAGGGTAAATCATTTACTTTCTATAAGCTGATGCCAGGCCCCTTACCCTTTTTTCCCCTTGAAAAGATACTGTGGAGTCAGCAACATGGTGATTGTGAAACTGGAGTTCCCGCGGCCTTACCTTCCCCATAGTCACCCCCACAGATCTGTGCTGGCAAATTAAATTCACACAATGGGAGCCCTCTGGATAACAACAGAACAGCACAATTTATGATTCTTGAGCACTCTTGGTTTTAGGGTCATTTTGCAACTCCTCCATTGGTAATTTTCTCACATCTTCACATCAGAGTTTTCTATTCTTCCTGAACCCTGTACCCTCCCTGGTTCAGCTCGAAGTGAGTACTCATTCTTATGCAGGTCAACTTTGTGTTGCATCCTCCTCATTAGTGTGAGCTCTGCCTGCCCTTAAGATTGCTCGTTCAGCCCTCCCTCAGCTCATGAAGTCATTTTCCTGAACAAAGACCTTTTATTCCCCTAAAACCATCCTAGCTCCAGGTGCTAAATGGGCCACATTTTTAATGAGATGGAGAGAAGGAAAAAAAAGTCTCAGAAGAAAACTGTAATTGAATGTGAACGGATCAGCCACCACTGGGAAGCAAGCACCGCTCCAGACAGAAGCAAGGGGAAGACCATCTTGGTTTAGTCAGAATAATATGAGATCCTTTAAGTTAGAGCCCCTGAAAAGAGAGCTGAGGTGGGAATAATGTGCGAGCAGTTCACTGACAGAATGGCCTCAGGCAAAACCAATAGAGAAGTCAGGAAAGCAAGATGGAGGAGGGGGAAGCCAGGTGGGGATGTGGAAATTAAAAATCTAGCTCCTTCTTGATCCAAAAGGGAACCCTGGGGCAAGCATAATGTCACAGAGCTGATCTGACTGGAAACAGCAGGCCAGGGCTCTTGTGTGAAACACCGTGGGCCAGCGGCTCCTGATGGCACAGTACAGTTCTTGAGAGAGTGTACACTGTGAGCGGTTGCCAACCAACCAAACAAAGGCTCTCGAGGAGGTATGCACCAGTCGTGTGAGCCTAGGGTTCCAATGACTAGGTCTAGAGCTGGACACTTTCAGAAAACACCAAATATGCATCAGACTGTCTTCCACCAAAGTCTGTCTCTTATATGATTCACTTCAAAATGATTAGCCCTTCATACTTTTATCATATTGTATTTTAACTTTATCTCACTATAAACATTTGCTATTCTCAAGTGGGAATGCTGAGTGCTGCTTTGTGGCACAGTAGCTATCAATTTCTGGCAGATAACGTAAGTTTATATCAAGAGACTGACATATGATCTAGGCATTGCTGGGTTCCGATTGGTTGGATTGTAATCAGATTGATCTAAACTCTGACTTCAGGCAAGGTCATATATTTGCAAACATTTGATTGCTCTTCCAAAAGAAATAAATGTTCCATCCATTTAATATTTTACATAGCAGCTTTTCTTCTAAGCAAATGCTTGACAGTGTCCTATTCATCTGATAATTGCAGATAAAATAATCCCAATACACAATAGCTTTGGATAACAGCAACAAAAAGAACAACAAAAAAAAAAAGGATGTGCATGACTGTAACACAGAGAATTAGAGCCAAGATTTGTCAGTTGTGAAACAACAAACTAATTCCACGAAATGTCGAGGTGATTTCAAGGACATGAAAACTCCACAGATGCCCAGGACTAGAAATGATAGACAGCTAGAATGCCAAGTCTCCATTTCTTAGCCATGGTGTGGCTCCACCATCGTGGGTTCTTTCTACCTCCTACTCAAATTACCTGAATCTCCAGGCATCTTTATATCCTTCCTATATATAGCTGTAACATTCAACTCCATGTTTGGTTACTGAAACCTTAAAGGCCATATTGGGATTCTCAGTTCAAATCCTTGCGAAAGAGAATCTGACTGTATGTCCTGTGAGAGCCCGTTCTTGGGTTCCTCGTGACTTTACCTAGCAGGTCCGCATAGAGGATGATTAGGACCACAGGCCTGAGTGCAGGTGTCTGAGATGGTCTGCACTTGGCTGTGCTGTGGGATGGTCTGTATGTCAAGTTGCTCTGATTGATTAATAAATAAAACACTGATTGGCCCGTAGTTAGGCAGGAAGTATAGGCAGGACTAACAGAGAGGAGAAATAAAAGAACAGGAAGGAAGAAGGAGTCACTGCCAGCCACCACCAGGACAAGCAGCATGTGAAGATGCCAGTAAGCCACGAGCCACGTGGCAAGGTATAGATTTATGGAAATGGATTAATTTAAAATATAAGAACAGTAAGCAAGAAGCCTGCCACGGCCATACAGTTTGTAAGTAATATAAGTCTCTGTGTTTACTTGGTTGGGTCTGAGCGGCTGTGGGACTGGCGGGTGACAAAGATTTGTCCTGACTGTGGACCAGGCAGGAAAACTCTAGCTACAGTGACTCTTTCAAGGCCACTGAATACTGGACAGAGTGAGGAAAGTACTGTTTTTTAATATCTGCTCAGCAGAACTGAAGCTGAGTTTAAATTAGTAAATTAAATGGGGTAGCATAGACAGGATACATCATACATCGGTATTTATGGCCCAGAGTGTTTACAAAAACCAGATATATTACTAGTATCAGAATGCTTTGTTGGGATACAAAGGAAAGTGTGTTCTGCCAAATCCTGAGTTGAGAGACTAAAAGTCCTTGGACAAATGAATCTGTTATTAATTCATCCAAAATCTAGTCTCAGATCACCATATATAAATTAGATGAACAGGACACTATGAGACTAGCTGAAAGAAGCAGGAGCTTTGATCTATGTCTCTTCAATGATACAGGTGACATTAAAAAAAATAAGGAAAGAGTCCATAATTTTCTCCAAATGTCACTTTTTTTATTTCAGGATGCTGTTGCTAAAGCTAAGACGTTGGATTCTGAATAACTCAGTTCTTCTTGGTCTCAGCCAGCTTTCTGAAGCTCCAAGATGGAGTCTGACTTGTAGTCTACCATATGACTTTGAGGAGGAATGTTATAGTCCATGTTACATGTACTGTATCTAGAGAAACAGTTAGAAGGGTCTGACTCCTCAAAAAAACAAAAAATCCCTCGCAAAGAAGCCAATAGCAGTATTTGAAATTTAATCATTAAAAATACACCCCCACCCTCAGGGATCTCCAAATTGTATTCCCTATTTAAAGGAACAGCATTATCTTGGGAAATGGTTTGTTCCAGTCAGCAGTAAGGAAGGTTCAAGGTGAGGCTGGGCATCATTTGGAATAAGTTGAACACTAAAAAGAATGACAAGATTATAATATCCAACAGTCAACAGCTGTCCGTCAGAGAGAAGAAAAGGTGTTTTTAAAGAATACAGTTAATAAATTCATATTAAATGATAAAAGAAAGAAATCACCATTTGGCAATGCAATTCCCAAGATAATCGTTGTTAATAGTTGACCCTCAGTGGATTCCAAAGCCATGGAGTGAAAACAGATTGATTACAAAAATCTCAAATTACCTACTGTGATGGTTAACCTCAATTGTCAATTTAATGACATCTAAAATCACCCAGGGGACTGATCTCTCAGTGTGCCTGTGTGGTATAACTTGATTAGGTTCATTGGGGGTAGGGAAGCCTGCCCGTTTCATGGACTGGGATACTGGACTGTATAAAATGAGAAAGCAAACTAAAATTGAGCATTCAATGCTCTGTGCTTCTGGACCACAGATACAGTGGGACCATCGGCTCCATGCTCCTTCTTCAATGACTTCTCGGCCGTGATGGCCTGTATCCTGGAACTGTGAGTGAAAACAAACCTTTTCTCTATTAAGTAGCTTTTGTCAGAGAATCTCATCACAGGAAGAGGAAAAGTAATTAAAGCTATTTATTAATCAAACGTAGACACATCTGGTATTTGGTACCCTAAATGATCAAATTTAACATTATCAATAGTCAGACAAGCTTGTTTGTATTGTGATGGCTAATCTTGTCAACTTGCTTGGAGTTAGAATCACTATGGCAACACACCTCAGAATGCATTCATGAGGCTGTTACCAGGGCATTTTAACAGAAGAGGGAAGACCCACCCTGAATGTAGGCAGGACCATCCCATCGGCTTCAGGACCAGACTGAAAAAAGTATTCTGATCACCAGCACCATCCCTCTCTATTTATTGACGATGGACGCTAGCTGACCAGAGCCTCACACTCCTTCCACCAAGGCTTCACATGATGAACTGTACACACAAATCACGAGCCAGAATAAGCCCTTCCTTTCTGAAGCTGCTCTTGGCAGCAATGATATCACAACAATGATAGAAATAATGAACACATGTGTGCATATTGATGTAATGCATAATGATATATGAAGTGTCATGTTTAATATTTACCTGAGGTTGGCCAAGCCTGCAGATTTGATATACAGCATCTATTAAGGAACAAGTTAAATTACACCATTAAAAAAAATCCCACAGTTCAACTTGCTTTAATTCTTCTATGTGCCATGAAAAGAAAAATATTCTACAAGTTTAAAAAACAAACAGGAAATAAGCAAGATGAGTGTTGTGGGTTTAAAATTAAAGCTATAACAGACAACTGAAATGTGTGGTTCTTGCCTAAGTCCTGGATGTTTGGTTGGTTTTTGTTTTGGTTTTTTTTCCAAGACAAGGTTTTCCTGTATATCCCTGGCTGTCCTGGAACTTGATCTGTAGACCTTAGCCTTGAATTCAGAGATCTGCCTCTGCCTCTGCCTCTGCCTCTGCCTCTGCCTCTGCCTCTGCCTCTGCCTCTGCCTCTGCCTCTGCCTCTGCCTCTGCCTCTGCCTCTGCCTCTGCCTCTGCCTCTGCCTCTGCCTCCTGAATGCTAGGACTAAGGACATGCATCACCACCACCTGGATAAGTGTTGGATTTTTAAAGGTATAAATGATATTTAGGAAATATTGAGACTATTTAAATATGGAGTAGAGATTAGATGGAATTATGGGGCTGTTGTCTATTTCTGAGGACCCTATTCATGGGAGATAATACCTATCATATCTGTTATATTGAGTGTTCAGGTGTGTATATATGTTTGGACTACAGTTGAGGGGAAAATAAAGTGAGATATGGGGAGAATGGAGGGAGGAGGATAAAGGCAGAGAGAGAGAGAGAGAGAGAGAGAGAGAGAGAGAGAGAGAGAGAGAGAGAGAGAAGAAAGAGCAGCACAATGCTAACAGTTAATGAACCAGATACAGTACAAGCAGAATCCTCATATCCTTTCCACTGTCCTGCACTTTTAAGTCTTAAAATAATTTAGTAAAATAAAGAAAGAATTATTTTAAGCACAACTTAGAATGAAAATTTCATAAGGCATTCTTAAATGTAGAACTGTAAGCCATAAAAAGATTTATAATCGTACGTGTATTAAGATGCTTAAGGATTATTTTTTTTTCTGGGTGCCGTAGTCTTAAAATATGTCCATAAGATATTTGGCATTTTCTCCCTTGAGTTTTGTGATTTGTTTTTAAACATTAAAAAAGTAATGGTGTGTGATTTCTGAAGCTCCTCTGACTCTCTGTTCAATCGCCCAGTGACTGTCCTGTGATCCTGTTGGTCACTTTAGAGCACCTTCAAAAGAAACTCTAAGAGCCTGGAATGACAAGTCAGCACTTAAGAACACTTACTGCCCTTGCAGATGACCTGGGATAGGTTCCCAGCACCCACATGCACACTTACGGCCTCCTGTAACTCCAGTTCGGGGGAATCAGACATCTTCTGGCCTCCACTGGCACCAAGCACACATAGGGTGTCTGTACATACACTCATGGACACACCCACATTCACAAATAAAAACATTTTAAAAATAAACTCTAAGCTAAAACCCTCCCACACCCTAAGTTGAGCTATTTATGAAGTTTTGATGCATAGAAGATGTTGGTATAATATGTATTGGTGTTTTTAAGCTGGTATAGTTTGGAATAATTTGTCACACACACAAAAATAGATGAATAATACAGCAGATTAAAGTATTACTCCCACTTTGTAGTCTGTCTCAAACCTGTGAAAAGTGTCTGTCATTGAATAGACACACACACACACACACACACACACACACACACACACAATATCCTTTTAAATGATTTGTCCTAAGGAAATATTATAAAGGGATACAAAAACATATATAAACAAAAGATGTTCTCATAGTACTATGAGGTAAGGAAGCAATGTAAATTACCAACAATACAGGATCAGTGGTGTAAACTATGGCAGGTCTAGGCAATGAAATGTCATGTGGCCTGTGGTGATACACTGTATCCCCCAGTATATTGTGCACCCTAATAAAACTTATCTGGGACCAGAGAACAGAACAGCCACTAGATTAGATATAAAGGCCAGAAAATGGTGGCACTAAACCTTTAATCCTATCATTCTAGAGGCAGAGGCCACGCTGGAAACAGAGGTAAGCAGTAGTGGCACACACCTTTAATCCCAGGGCTTGAGATCTCATGTTTTTGCTTGGGAAAGACACATGCATTTAATCCCAGGAACAGATGGCAGGAAGCAGAAAGATATATAAGGTATGAGGACCAGTAACTAGAGGCTTTTAAGCTTTTAGGCTTTTTAGCAACAGTTCAGCGGAGATACTTTTGAGTGAAGACTCAGATGCTTTCAGTCTGAGGAAACAAGATCAGCTGAGGAGTTATTGAGGTGAGGTTGGCTGTAGCTTGTTCTGTCTCTCTGATCTTTCAGAATTTATCCCAATAGCTGGCCCCAGGTTTTTAATTAATAAAAGCCTTTAAGATTCATGTTACAGTGGCCACTGAAGAATATACCTAGCTATCCTGAGCTGGTTCTTTATATTTAAAAGTGAGGTGCTAAAAAGCGTAGAAGCAGCTCCTCATGTTATCAAATATTCTTTTGAAGTGTGTTGCATTTTTTCCTACTGCTTTTGTTAACAGTGCAAAGATGTGTTACATTTGTTTGATTAAATAAAATTAAACTTCAAGCAGGAGGCTGAGTCAGCAAGTAACTAAACAGGAAATGGTAGGGAGTAACCACGTGTAGCAAGAGTTCTTAAGTGGGGGCTGAGCAGAAGAAGTACACCTGGTTTTTGGAAGATGCCAGCAAAGGGAGAAGGTTAGCTACTTGCTATTCAGCCTCTCTGAGCCAGCAGAATTCCACTCAACCTTTGAATTGTGAGTTCTTTAGAGGGATAGAGATCTAGATAAATTATCCCTTAGTAGCATTGGAAGAGCAAGTGCCTGAGAGAATAGAATTCCCTCAGGAACCACTGCTGGTAAGGCGAAGTTGCAGTCTGTGATTAGGACAGCAGCTGCTTAAGAGGCAGCTACTGTAAATAATAAAAAAAGTCAACAACAATTGGCACCCAACATGGGGCTCGAACCCACAACCCTGAGATTAAGAGTCTCATGCTCTACCGACTGAGCTAGCCGGGCATTTATAAGTAATAATAAGTCCCTCTGTGTGTGTATGTGATTTATTTGGGAGGAGGGTGGCAGGCCCCCAAAAGAGTAAGGACCAAAAACAACCAACAACATCCTCATTGGCAAGATTTACCAGTTGGGCTGACTCTCTTTGTGGTGTTCACGTTCAGTGGTCCACTACAAGTTTCTTTGGTCCACTCCCACCTTTCACAATGCTAGCCTTTTTCCTAAGGCTGGTTTGTTTTCTCAGAGAAGAATGCTTCCAGCTCCCACTGTGTAGGAGTGGGTGTGGCTATACTGAGAACTAGAAGATAAAGCTGCTGGAATCTTAGTTATCTCATAGGTTAGGAGGCAATAACTCCCACCCTCATTTGCCCTTATTAATTGTAGACATTGATCCCCATTCAACACCCCCAACAAAATCACTGTCCAGTCTTCCATTAAGGTGAGTATAGGTAACTGTCCCCCTATAGCCTCCATGGCTGTAAGGATCAGCTTACACACTTGGATCCCACCAACCACGTGAGTGACACAGCTGATAACTAAGTGATGAATGGAAATGTGGAGAAAGGGGTCCTGAGGCAACAGGAAGAGGCCCAGCCATCCCTAGCCATCCCTAGCTGAACACAGTCACAAGAACAACCTCTGAGGACAACAGAAGGACCACTTGGACTGTAAAAAAAAAAAAAAAAAAAAAATGAACTGCTGCTCTAACCACGAAGCATTGGGATGTTTTGTTTCACAGAACTGGATAGCCAGCACAGCAGGGAAGAGGCGGATAGCTGGGAAGGTGATCCAGAGCCATACTGTTTTATCAGCTTATGGTCTTACATCTCTTTCAGAATGCTTTCTTACTGCCTCCAAGATGCATTAAATTCCCAAAACCTAAGCATTTCCTATAATCTGAGAATTGGATTGCTGAACATGAATTTAATCAGATCTTACAAAATCCATCTTACCACATAAGGTAATACAATTTTAGGTTGCAATGGTTAGCAGACAGACAGCTTTGGTGATGTGGCCCAGGGCATTATTCTGCCTACCTCTCTCTCATCCCAAGTTATATCTTTATTTATTCAGACCATTGTCTATGACTTTTATTGGAAACTTCAAGCCTTCCCCCAACAGAATATAGACTTGGGTCAGTTGCTTTTTTTTTTTTTCTTTTTTTTTAAGATGTGGGGGGTCTCACTGTGTTACTGAAGTTGGCCCTGAATTCATATCCTGCCTCCATCTCCCAAGTAGCTGGCACTACAGGCATGCACTGCTTTATCAATTAATTCTTCGCTGTTGTGAATAGTAGCTAATTCTTATGAGCCATGATTTTCAAAATCAGAAAACTTGAGCTTTCCTCATTGTTCACATGGTTCTCCTATTAATTCTTCAGCATTTTGAGGGGAGAGGTCATCTGTGAATTGATGGTGCTTCTGTCTTTCCCCTTGTGTGATAGTCATTAGTGATATTCACCAACTTCCCACTATCCTCCACCTGGTCATACAGAAGGACAGTTCTTACCACATTAGTTTCTGATCAATGCGGTAACAAATCCCTGCCAACTTAATGACTTCAAACCACTCACATTTGTAATTTTCAGCTCCATAGGTCAGAAGTCTGACACCGGTATCCTTGGGATAAAATCAGTGTGTGTGTGTGTGTGTGTGTGGAGGGGGATTCTTATCAAAGAGTCTAGAGGAGAGCCTTAGACTATTTGGCTCTGTTATAATAAAATAATGCAGAGTGAATAACTTGTAAACAATAGGAATTTTGTTCTCCTCTTTAGAGAGGCTGAGATCCAAAAGCAAGGTAGGAGCAAAGTTGACATCTGATTGTAAGTCTCAAGGGTGGCTCCTTGCTGCTCTGTCCTCTGAGAAGACAAAGCTGTGTGCTCACAAAGCAGAGGAGATGGAAGGCTGGTTGGCTCTCTGGAGCACCTTTCAAATGTGTATAAATCCCATGTATGAGGACAGGGCTCTCTCCTGGCCTAATCATTGTCCAAAGGCCCTGCTCTTAACACTTCCACTTTTACAATTTTAGTTCCAACCTGAAAATTGTGGAGGGGCACATTCATTCAAATCATAGCTGGAAGACCCATTTCCTTCGGGTTTTTCTTTTTTATGAATCTAAAGGGAATCTGCATTCCTCGATGCATGCTCCTTTCCTCCAGCCTCAAAGCTAGCAGCATAGCATCTCCCTCGCCTACTCTACACCACATCTCTTTGTCCGACTCTCTTTTGCCCCTCTCTACTTGGAAGGTTTCTGTGATCATTCTGGGCTCAGTGAAATCATTCAAGATATTTCTACAGTCAGCTGGTTAACAATCATAATTTCCATCTGCAACTTTAATCCCCTTGTCAGGGTAATTCAGTGTAGTCGTGGGTCCCGGTGATTAGGATATGGGCAATTTTGCTGAGAAAGGGCGTGAAACATTGGTATGGCCGTGTGATTTACTTTGCCCAGTGAAATATAAATGAAAGTGACATTTGCCGCTTCTTAGCAGAAACTTGAATGTAATTTGCCCAATTCTTCCCTGCTGCTGTAATGATCACAGAAGCGTTTGTTGATGGAGTCTTACTTTGCTGAGCAAATATGATGAACAGAGACCTGCCGTCAACCTGCAATGGACAATATTTTCCTTGGGGTGAGGGTTTATTTGTTTACCACATATAAAGAGACTGTGTTAGTTACATTTACATCCCCATGACCAAATAACTGAGAAAATCAGCTTTGGGGGGGGGGGAATTCATTTGGTTCTTAACCCACTGGGTCCATCGCTTTTAAGCCTGTGGCAAAGCAAAACTCATCATGGTAAATGGGCGCGGAGGTGAGGGGTGATTGTGGGGAAGCTGCATACCTCATGGCAGCTAGAGACAGAAGAAGGAGCCAGGAATAAGACATACTCTTTAAACATACTCCCAAATGGTCTATTTGCTCCGGGTAGGCTACCCTCAAGAAGTTTAAACTGCCTCTCAATCATGTCATCGAATTATAAATCTAATGATGGATTTATGCATTGAATGGTCACAGCCTTCATGACCCAGTCACACCCAGTTTGCACAGTTTGCACCCAGGTATTAAACCCTGGAGCTGTTGTGAGCATACTTGATATGCAAATTGTGTCTTTTAGTACTAACACTGAAGTGGTTCCTCACTGTACTTTGCTTTGCATATCCTTAGTGAACTAATGATGTTGAGCATCTTTGCTCATGTGCTTCATGTGCTTTTTGGCCATTTGTTTTGCTTCTTTAGAAAAGTGTTCATGGAGTCCTTTGCCCATCCTTGCTCAGACTGACTCTTTGTTGCTGGGTCTCAAGAGCGCTTTACACATTTGGATACTCCAACTTACTTTTTCCCATGCTGAGGATTGAACCTATGATTTCATACATGCTGGGCAATGCTCTGCCACTGAGCTATACTCTAAACTATGAATTTGTAGATTCTTATAAGATACATGCTATGAAAATATTTTATCTCATTTCATAGATTAGCTTTCTGCCTTCTTGGCAATTTTTTATACGTAATATTTTTTATAATGTTAATGAAGTCCATTCATCTATTTTTCTTTTTTTTTAAATTTCCTCCTCAAAACCAAGAGCTTCATGAATGGTATGAGTGTCAGGCAAATCAATGCTAAACCACTGAGCTAAGCCTGAGTCCATTTTTAAGGTTCTATTTTGATGCATTTGTTTATGACTAAGATGAGGTCTCACATGTTCACAGACTTGTCTTGAACGCCCGCTCCTTTCAGCTTGCTGGGTGGGTAGGACTGCATGTGTGGTTGTGAATTCCCATTTGTTTCTGACCTTTCTTGGTTTCAAATAAAGGTAATGAAAGCTATAACTTTATTCTTCAATATTCCTCTGGTTGTGCCCTTCAAATGTTGACATATCACTTTGTTCTATATTCTTTATTCACTTTCTTTTTAGTGCAAACTGTTGTTTCAAGTGCTACAGAGTTTCCATATTATTAAAAAATAATATGGAAATTCTTCCCCACTGTTTAATATGTATTTATAATAACTATATAAATAAAAGCAAAAGAAGCTACCCTCCTGTTTTGATAAAGTCTATATAACAATTGTTTGGAATGTGCTGGGTTTGCTACTGTGCCCAATGTTATGAGATAATAATACCAGAAATGCAAACTTTTGAGATATTGCTTTTTTCATTGACTGAGTTTAAAAAGTGACCGACAGTCATGGAGACACCATTTGCAGTGTTTAACTTAATACAATAGAACTTCTGTCCATCATCTTATTGTGTGCATTCTGTTAACTAAAATTGATGAAAGTAATCATCCAGGCCTGGGCTACTGCACAGGCCCCAACAGATATTTAAGTATAGAGCCTCTCATACCAGACGTCATCTAACCAAACCAATGCTTTAAAGAGAAGATAAATCCCAAAATAGATGTGTTTTTTTCTCTCCCTGAAAACAGGAGAGCCCAGTCTATCTGAGTCAGTGTAATAAGAAAGACCTCTCTGCTTTAACCTTACAGAAAAAGAAACCTGAAGTGGCCTACTCTGAACTATTCAGGCTATTTTTGTGTTGTTCTGTCTCCCTGTTTCTGCCACACAAAACCAGTAAGGCCAGTGGGGACTCTTGTTCCATTCTGTAGAATGGAGAATGCCTCACTCATGACTAACAGGCCATTACACTCAGAAGTAAAATTAGTTGTAATTTTGTCTTTTGATACTACCATTAACTACATTTTTGTTTTGGGGTTGTTTTCCATTTGAATATTTGAGTAATTTTTCCCTTCCTCTGATAGTGAAATAATATATATATTATAATAATATAATTATTATTATACATATATTATTATATATATTATTTGGGAGGTGGTCTTTAACTTAATAACCAGGCTGGCCTTGAACTCACAGAGATCCACCTGCCTCTGCCTCCCGAGTGCTGGGATTAAAGGCGTGCACCACCACCGCCCGGCTCTTGTTGATTTTTTAACTTATCAGTATCTGTAATTTAATCCCAATAAGAAAATTTATCCCTCAGTTTTCATGTCTCTACCCAATCCCCTGCCTATCATGGACACCTAGAGCTTCCGTTTTGTTTATCATGAATAGAAATTTCAAATTGTCTTTAATGGTGGCTTTCAAAGAAACAACAGAACTTGGTAAGTCTTCAGTCACTCCACTTCCTGCCAGATATTTTTTTTCATGTTTTCCTGGAAATATTTTCTTTAGCAGTCTCTGGGTGGCATAGCTTCAGAGAAGTGTACACACCAGAATGTTTTCTATTATGCTCACAAATTTAATTTAAAATGTAGCTAGATACAAAATTCTAGCGCTTGAATTTTTTCTTTAGAACAAAATTACTTTCTTGACATTTGCATATCAAGCCATTTATGAGAAATTTGGTGTGATTATGATTTTTATTTCTTTCTAATCTGTTCCTACGCCCTTAGGCTTTGTCTTCGCCCTCCCTCTGCATCCCCTCCCCTTCGTTCTTTTGGGGATCGAAACAAGAGTCTCACGAAGCCAGGTAAGCAAGTGTTCTACCAATAACCTGCTTTTCCCTAGCTCATCCTCAGTATTCTTTGTGGTGATATTTTGTTTGTGATCTAACACATAAAGCTTGCCTGAAGATCAGAATGTGGAGCTAAGCCACTAGTTAGCTGTAGAGGCCAGGCAGTGGTGGCACACACCTTTAATCCCAGCCTTTAGGAGGTAGAGGCAGACCGCTGTGAGTTCAAGGCCACCCTGGCCTACACAAGATTGTTTCAGTCTAAAAGAAAAACAGAGCCAAGCAGTGGTAGCTCATGCCTTTGATCCAAGGCCTTGGGATCTCATGCCTTAATCCTAGCACTAGGGAGGTGGAGACGGGAAGTGATACGGCTGGGCGGAGAAAGGAACATAAGGCGGAAGGAGACAGGAACTCAGTCTCTTTCAGGCTGAGGAGTTGGTAAGGTAAGAGGTAGTGGCTGTGGCTTGCTCTTTTCTCTCTCTGATCTTTCAGCATTTACCCCATATCTGACTCTGGGTTTTTATTATTAAGACCAATCAGTATTCCTGCTACAATTCTTATGTTTAAGTTAGGCCTCAATATTTATTTTTTCTTAATCTAATTTTTTTAAATTTTTTTGAGAATATTATACACAAGTACTGTGATTACACCACGTCTACCCTTCTTTCTCCCCCTCCAACTCCTCCTATGTCCCTCCTCTCAAACTCATGACTTCCTCTTTATTATTGTTACACATTTCCCAGTTCCACCCATTTACCTGCAATTTATTAATTTTTCTTTACAGATGGATGGAATTCCACGGCATACGTGTGCCAACGTTTCAGTATCAGTCATCAATCGAAAGGCATACATCTCCTAACTATTGTGACAAGAGCATCACTGGACACGGCTGAGCAAGTATCTGTGGGTTAGGATGTCAAGTCCTTAGGGTGTTTGCCAAGAGTGGTACAGCTGGGCCATGTGGCAGATCTGCTCTTAGCTTTTTGAGAATTCTCCACATGGGTTACCTTTTCTATCTAAAGCCTTTGGTCCTTTCTTGATTTATATCCATTTCATTTTTTTTTTTTCTCTCCTCTTGGGCCTGGATATTGGTCTTGCCCCTCTATATTTCTTAGTGACTCCTTTTCTGTTTTCATGCCTTTACCACTTTCTGTAGCTTTTGGGAAAGTTCTCATTTCCCACGTCACTGTCTTGTTCTTCTGCATTCTTCCTCGGTGTCTATCAAGTTCTCACATCCTGAAAATCCGTTTCCATTCTGCGAGCAGGTAACTAACCTCAGCTCATTTGTTATCTTTGTTTTACCGTTGAAGTTTTCAGCTGTTTGTTATTTTGCCCTTTGCATTCACGTGCTCTGGGATTACCTGTGATAATACGCTCATGAACACCCAAATCTGTCCTTCCAACTGTATTCAAAGACTGGAGAGAGGATGCTGGGAGTCTGGGTACATCCACTGGTCCCTTTCAGGCTTGGTTTCCCTTTGAGCATAGGGTAGAGGAGTGTGGCAACAGAGAGACTTCCTTTGCCTTGACTTAATTATCTTTTTGTTACTGTGATAAAACACCATGACCAAGGCAACTTAAAAAAGAAAGCCTTTAATTGGCATACGGTTTCAGAGGGCTAGAGTCCATGCTCATCATGGCGGGGAACATGTCAGCATGTAGGGAGACATGGCGCTGGATCAGTAACTGAGAGTTTACATCTTGATCCACAAACTAACTGGGAATGGGGTGGGCTTTGGAAACCACAAAGCCTAGCCCCCAGTGGCACACCTCCTCCAACAAAGCTACACAGCCTAACCCTTCCCAAACAGTTCTACCAAATGGGGACAGAGCATTCAAATATTTGAACTTGAGGGGCCAGGGCCGGGCATTCTTATTCAAGCCAGCACAATCTCTCAGGGTTTGAAAGAGTAGTTTTGTGACACTGACAATGAACTCTTTTCAAGGGGGAACTTTTCCCAGCAGGACTTCACTGTTGCCCTGATTCTGTCCTTAGGGTCCCAAGTCAAAGATGAAAGGCAAATGATGATTGTTGCAAGGCAAACTAAAAGAGGGGCAAAGCAAGGACCAAGGGAGCTTTCTCAGCCTCCCTTCCTATTCCCACAGTGGCAGCCTAAACCATTGAACTCTGTGCAGTAGGACGGGATGCAGGCATCTCAGGGATGTTTCTCACTATGGTGATGTTCAGAATGACTAATAGGATCCTTCTTTTCCTACAGTTGCTCCACATTCACATTTAGGGGTAGCAGTCTGTTAAGAGGCTAGTCTGTCATCTTGACCCCAAACAACAGATATCTTACTGTCCTGCATCTATGCAATGATTGCAAGGTCAGTACAGAGCAGTAGTTGATTTCTACAATCATCAGCAAGTAAAACTGTGTCCATTATTTAGTGTGCTTATCCACAAGGTGTATAACTATTATACACATTTCTAATTTAATAGAAAAAAAGAGTGCATCTCACTGGTTGATTTACATACATTTGTTCTCTAATGAGATTGAAGTGTTTTCTTGTGTTTATTGAGTGAATTGCTTCCCTTCTCAGGAGAATTATCTATTTGTGGCACATGCTCATTAGCTGTTTTAGGATTAGGGTTTTTTCCTCACTTATTCAGTCTTGTGTAATTTATTTTGATTTACAGTTTGTTCATTTTGATTGGCACTGAGCATTTCTCATTAAGCATACTGTAAAGGGTCTTTAATGCAAGATGATATGGTGAAGCCTCTTGAGAGGTTTCCTCCAAATCTCTGTAAGAAAAAAAATCAAGTTTTTGTTACTATTTTTGTGCATCTGAATCTGTCAATACACTATTATTTTGCCTATTGTTTCTAAGCTTATTATTTTTAAAAGTATTTTTCACTGCCTTTGAGCTGTTAAATTATATCTTATGCTGATGTTTAGGCTTTGGTATTTTGTTAGTCAATCTTTTAATCCATCTGAGATGGATTTTAGACGGATGAGAGAGAAAGTTTAAAAATGCAAAAATCACAAATTGACTTTCAAAATAGACTCTTTATACCTTTTATCCAACAAAATTATTACTAGAGTGGATGACAGAAGACCATGAATCCGGGCATTGCAAGGAAGATAAATACTCTGTTGTCAAAAACAGATTGCTCAGCCAAACAAGAATAATGGCAAAAAGGAAGCTCATAAAGTGTCCCTATCTTGAAGCTGTTTGGGTTTTATCCTGCTTGTCTGAAAGCTTGATTGTTGGGGGAAGAGAAGCAAACGGAAATGGAAAAGGCTACTTTATTCTTTAACTCTATATCTTATTGCAAAATTGCCTCTGAATACAAGAGATGCCTTGAATTGCCACAGCTGAGGCAGCCTAGAATGGACCACAAAGAGTTTTGAGGTGAACTGAACCACGACTGTGAGACTTGGCTGAGCTGATAATCCTTTCATTTCCCGAATAAAGTCGTATCTATGTTTCACTTCACCCTTTTTTACAGTCTTCCTTTGAGTCAAATATTAATGGATATCGCCTATTGTTTACAGATCACACTTAACTCCACTCACCTTCTGGTGACCTGCCAGGCATCCCAGATACTCCTCCGGCTTCTCCGCAGTCTTTGGAAAACAAGGGGCAAAATCATGTGAATCTCTTTCTGCTAATTGTCTGGAAAACTAAGGTGCTCAAAGGACCAAAATGTTCCCAGCACCCCTGCTGCGTGCTTTCTCCCGGTGGAAATCATTGGCTTTATTGAATGATACAGCTCTCGCCTTCACCCTGTGGACGGTATTTATCAAACTGCTTTCCAACTTCACACCTGGGTAACTCTCCTGTGAGCCTCTAGCACATTAATTGTCAAGTAATTTCCTTCCGCCTCAGCATTTCATTTGTAATGGCACGCTGCTCCTGGTCATTTCAGGATTAGACTGCTGACAACTTATTAGTATAAATATTTGAGGATCATGGTTAAATTTCCTAGCTGCAAAGGAGAAGTTGGAGAAGAAACAAAAAATGGAATTTGAACTTGTCGACAGGAAGAGCAAGAGAGGTTGCGAGTGTTTGAGTATTATTGTCAGGTCTTCATTTTAAATGCATGCTTGTTGCTATTGCTTTTCTTAGTCTTCCTTCTTCTGTCTCTCCTTTTCTGCTCCCCACAGCACTAACTAACCTATGTAGAGATTCTCTCAATAAATGAATGAGTTAAAGGCATCATTTCAAATTATATATGTACTCCAAAATTAGCTCAGAATACATGGCCATGTCGAATCAGCACATGATTGCAACTAATTGAAGGGAAGTACATTAAATCATCAAACAGATCCATGCCTCACTTGAAGAGGAAATGTAATAGTATTTTACAACTTTAAAATCCAATGCCATGAGAAGGCAATTAAGAACAGCTCAGCGGAGCTCGGGCTTCCCTTGGCCTGTTTACTTACTTTATTAGAAATAGTTGATTAATATTCTTGTTAGGCATTTCCAATTCAGATTAAAAGGAGAAAACAACGTACTTTTCCTATTTCAAGTTCTTTTTGCTGTGCCTGAAAACCTGGTTTCTACTTTCCTTCCTACTAAGTATTAGAATGCCTTTCTTTGGTGGATTTTACCCAAGCAGAATGCAATTCAACGATAGGCTCCTGATACGGAGTTCTCTAATAATGTTAGCTATCCAGAGCTTACTTCTTTCATCTTCCTGAGGCATAGACTTGATGTGGGCACACTGCCAAGCAAGTGAGATCAGAAGGGCAATAAAGGAAAAGCTGGGGCAGTTAGAGGGTAGCATGCAGTGGGGTGGGTGTTATGATCATTATTTTTAAAAATGTGAGAACACCAAAAAGATAAGTAAGAATAGAGTTTTACCCAAGACCACCTTGATTTTATGTTTGCTGTCAATCAACCAACATTGATGGAGTATTTGCCATGTACCTGTGCCAGGTTCCATGGCAACTAGGTTTTTGTTTTTGTTTTTGTTTTTGTTTTTGTTTTTTTTTTTTAAAGATATAGCCTCTTCCTGTCATCAAGCATCTCTAATGTAGAAGAGGCAGGAAAGGTACAGAAATAATGATAACACAGAAGGTAGAAGCGGGCAGAGGTGATGGGGTTTCACACATTCATTGACCCTGCGCTTCTTCCCTTTTCTCTTAGACCACAGGCTCTTCTGCCTCTCCTCCAAAACTGACTTCAAGACTCGGGAGGTAAAAGCACTTGCTGTCTTGCCTGACATCCTGAGTTAGATCCCTGGAACTCACAGGATGGAAAAAGAGAACTCACTCCTACAAGTTGTCCTCTGACCTCCACCTGTGTGCCATGGTATACACAGACACAGAGACACAGACACAGACCACACGCACACACACATGCACACAATTGAAATTGGATTCCTAACAGCTCCTCCTGTATGCCTAATTCATATCTTAGAAGCAAAGAGTTCAAAACTGACTTTCTGATTTCTCCAAAAACCTACTTTGTGCTTTGTGTGTGTGTGTGTGTGTGTGTGTGTGTGTGTGTGTGTGTGGTTTCTCAGTTTTTAGGAACTCTATCCTTCTACCTTCTACAGGTTAAAAGTTCTGAACTTGTGTTCAGGACTTTCTCTCACATCCATGTAAAATCTATCAATAAACCTTGTTGGCGCTACCTCTCTGAAATGTAAAAGTTGAGCATGTCTTCCCATCTCCAGTGCTACCACTGTGATCCAAGCAACCTGGTCCTATCAGATCCTCACACCACTGAACTGATCCCTCAGTTCACAGACTTTCCCTATCGCCTCTACTCTAGTATAAACCTAGCTGCCAGAGCAAATCTGTGGAAGGAAATGTCAGGTCATCATGTTGCTTTGGAACCCAGAGATTGAATTAGACTTTTAATTCATCATAAAAGCCAACGCCTTACATAGGTCTAACACCTCTGGCCTAACTCTGGACGCACCATCTCTTTCCAGCGGACACACCATTGTTCTTTCCAACGGTGGCAACACTCATCTCTGAACCTTTCTCTACTCAGAACACCCTTCCCCCAGGTGTCTACCTGACTGACTCCTTCGGCTCTGTTCAAATGGCACCATTGCAATAAGACCCATCCCAAACACCTCGTTCAATATTGTGAATTGTGTGTGTGTGTCTCCCACGTTCTTTCCTTTTGCATTTCCCCAGTGTTCTCCTCTTCCAACACACCATCTACTTATGTTTGAACTCTTTGCTTCTAAGATATGGATTAGGCATACAGGAGGAGCTGTTAGGAATCCAATTTCAATTGTCTGCATGCATGCGTGCATGTGTTCATGCTTGTATCACAGTGGCAGCACTGGAGATGGGAAGACATGCTCAACTTTTACATTTCAAAGAGGTAGCGCCAACAAGGTTTATTGATAGATTTTACATGGATGTGAGAGAAATGCTAGAATCTGACCGAGCCTCATGAAAAGGGGCTCAGGGATCTCCATCTTTTTTGTTGTTGTTGTTATGAGACAGCATCTTGTGCAGCTCAAACTGGCCTTGAATTTACTGTGTAGCTGATGACAACCTTAAACATCCATCCGTTCCTCTTGTCTTCCCCTCCTGAGTACTGAGATTATGGCGTACACTTCCACACCTAACTCTACGTGATCCTGAGGACTGAACCCAGGTCTTCCTGCATACTAAGGAAGTAGTCTTCCAACTGAGCTACATCACCAGCCCCAGGATGCCATCTTCTTTGTGCACTGATACATCCCAAGCACCTACAAGCCTGCTTGGCATGTGGTAGGAACATAATAACATTTGTTTCATTGAAACTGAATTCCTTCAACAAAAAATATCTGGAAGACAGATATTTTTGCATCTGCTGTGCACCAGGCTTCAATGTGGAGGTGAAATAGTAAGAAGTCAATACGACCTTTCCTCGCATCCATGGAATGCAAAGAGTGCCGGAGAGCAGATTCCAAACAAGTAGTTATAATGACTGCTTTGACATTAGCAGGAGTGTGGTTGGAAAACACAAGTCGGAATGAGGCCTGGGAGTTAGAAAAGGCCTCCCTAAGGAAATGGTCTAAGTTAAAACCAGAATAAAATATGAATGGAAGTGGGAAGGAGACGAAGAGCATTCTAGACTGAGGGAACAGACAGGGGTGGCTTCAACCAAGCATGAACGGGAGCGATGATTCATTTACGACTGGAAGAGGAAAGGAAAACAGGGTGAGATCACATTCAAAGCAAACTGAATTAACTGGGTAAGGTGGCAGGGACTGATAAGGGGCAGGGGTGAGTGTCTCAGGCAAAGGGTCCGGTTTAAGCGGAAGTCTAAGGGCAGGGGAATGTGCAGCTTGGCTGATTCAGTTTGCCTGGAACACAGGCTTGAGCTCCTCCGAAGGGGTGTGCTGAGAGAAAAGAGGTAGTTGGAGCAGAGGGAATGAGGAAGTTGGGGAAGGGTTTGTGCAGAATTCCTTATTTAGTTACATCATGTCAACTCCAAGAAGCACTGACGGCGTGGTAGCAGAGAGTCCGCTGAGTTTTCCCGCCTTCGAAGGTCCCAGGCCCTGTTTTTGTTTTCTTTTTTTTTTAAATAAAGAAATGAATGACAAAATCTTAGTCATTAAAAACATCTCGGAGTCAAATGAGCCCAGGAATTTCAATTTACTCATTTACGGTGAAAAATAGAGCCACCACATGGACTAGAAAGGCTCAGGTTGCTATACCTGAACTCTGCTAACAACCACGGTCAGTGCTACTCAATCTCATGGCATCCACTCTTTCTTTGGATCTGTGAACTCACTCAAAGTTTCCAGAATGGAGATCTCCTGTAACCTTGGCAAAACATTGCTTTTAAGTGGTGTTGCTTGATGACTTTTTCTCATAAAGGGCTCACACGGCCTTTCTTGGTGGTTGAAGTTGCTCTTGTCTTCAAGTTCTTGGGATGAAGAAGGCATCTCCCTAGGGAGCTGAATGAAAGCAAGCTGGTAAAAGCCAGGTAAGAATCTATGGAAGCTGGATGATGTCAGCGGGGCCGGAGGAAACAGAGGAAGACCAAGGAAACAAGGAAGAGTAAAGAATGGGATTTATCCAAATTACTCTCTCAAAAGATTTTACTGAGAAAAGAATCCAAATTGTTTGGAGGGGAGAAATTCATAAAGCATCAAACCTTAGAAAATCTTATAGGAAATTATCTTTATTACATTAATTCTCTAGCAACTGAATTGTGGGTTTTAATTTATGACATCTCTGTGTATGGTTTTTTTTTTCTCTGCAACTTTAGATTTATCATTATTTTTTGTGTTGCTGAAAAAAAATATGTGTATATGAGATCCATGAAAGAGAGAAAGAGATCCATGAAAAAGAGATAGAGACAGAGAGAGAGAGAGACAGAGACAAAGAGAGGGATATCAATTAGAATAGTATGACAGAGGACAGAACAGAAAACCAAGCTATCAATACATGAATTGGAAGCTCTAATAATAATGCAGGTATAGACACATACATATGCAAGATATTTCCGAATCACTCAAAATCAAGGGGACTTCTATCTAGGTGGCAGTATATAGTTCTGCGGCTCATGCTTTCCTCTGTGTCTGCCTGCAGGGAGATGGAGAACAGAGGAATAAAACCCAAACTTCTAAGCTAACTACTGAAATGAACCTCTCTAAACAGTTCAGTTTGGGTTTTGGCGGAGAAACATAATCACTGGATTAATATAAGTGTGCCTAGAGGCAGAGGTGACATGCTGTCTGTGAGATCCCTTGTATTTGATTTCCAGTGCGCAGGGGTGCAGCACAATCAGACAACTATCTAAATGGCCAGCCTCCTGAGTTCCTCACAGTCGGCACACACACTGCTCCCATTTCACTTCTTAGTTATCAGGGATTAGATTCGGTGACAACTGTCTAGATTGTCACCAAACTGAAGTAAACCAGACTGAAAAGTTTTTTAAGAGGTGAGTTATGTCTAAACTCTCAGAGAACTGAATATCTACCAAGTCTTAAACACAACAACTTTAAACTGCTGGGTTTATCTTTTTTGGGAAGAGGGGGGAAGCATGTGTCTGTTTTCTGAGGCCCCTGGGGATTTTGCCAAAGTGACACAGTAGTCCTTGGGGGACTGAATGCTCTGGAAACACATTGTGCAGGGCACATACCTCTGGGGACTGGACCTAATCAGTTTCGGGGGATCTCAAGACAGAACACTGGAGGAAGCAGGACATGGTGGCGCTGACTGGGCCCCTGCTTCTCCATTGGCCTCAGTCAATTTGTGGTGCCTTGAAAAAGCCCCTTCCCCGAATCTCAGGAGCTGATCACAACAGATACCAATTGCTCTGTGGCTCATGGCCTGGCTGAGGCCTGGAGGTCTGTCCTCGGTGTCTCTCATTCTGTACTTCACAAACCCTCTAAGGATGGAGGACGGAGGCAAACTGGAATACTCAATGATTCTTCGGCATTCTGTTCACAACTGCCCCTTAGGTCTCATTGATTCAAGTAGGTCTCATGCCTGAAGTTAGTGAGGTAGGAGTCTGATGTGGATGTGACCCTCACAGGCCCAGGTGTTAAAGGTTTGGTCTCCAGTGTGCTGCTCCTGGGACCTGTTGGCAACTTAAAGAGAAGAAGCCTAGTTCGAGGTCTTCTGGTCACTGACAGCGTATCTCCAAAGGGTGTGGGAGTCCTGGTCCTCCTTCCTCCTCCTTTGCTTTCCAACCATAAGGCGAGTGCTTGGCTCCTCCTCACTCATCTACCGCTTTGTGTGGCTTCATCACTGATCCTAAACAGCAGGCTGAAACCTTCCGAACTGTGAGCCAAAATAGCTCTTTTTTTTTTTTCCTCTACAAATTGATTTCTTTCAGCTGTTTGTCAGGGTGACAGAAAGCTGACTAGTACAGTTGTCAGCCAAAACATTTTCCACGGCAGCCTGGAGCTAGGGTGTAGAGAGGAACAACGATTGTGGAAAGTGGTAACGGTCTCCCATTCCATTTCTTTGAAAGCTAACACCCCATCTCCCCAGGTATCCAGCTTTGGCATAAATGTCCACTGGGCTGATGGAACATGAAAGCCTCACCCAAAAACCCTTTAGCATAATCATAATATGATGTGTTATCATGGGCCAGTGAATAGCAAAGCAGACTACCTTACTATACTTATCACACTGCCTCCGAAATGTCTCTCGGTGGTTCCTGACTGGGTGATGATATTTATGTCCTGAGTAATCCCCTCTCTTTGACTGTGGACTAGGTGTAATGACATTTCTGAGATTAAAATATAAAAAGATTGTTACAGTCTCGTCTGTCTTCCTGTCATCCTTTCTCTGTCTCTCCATCTCCCCACAACACACCACTTAGGGAGAGCAAATTTCTTGTGTTGTGAGAGAACATTTTGGCCAAGGATTAAAATCTGTAGCCAATGAAACCCACCAATAGCTGTGTGAATGCAGCCTTGAGATGCTCACAATCCTGACCAAGACCTTGATTGTGCCTTTAGACACACTTGCAAGCCAGAGGTGCTTAACAAAGCCTTGCCCAGGTAGACTGTCACCCACAGAAACTCTGAGATAATAAATATCTGTTTTTTTCTTAACTTATATTGGGGTAATTTGTTTTGTGCTAATAAGTAATACCTTAATATTAAAATATGAACAATTAACTTGTCTAGTCTTGTTGATAATTTTCCGACTTACTAAGATAAATACCATTATTAAGAAGCAACACTTGAGTCTAAGGAAAAAAGCAAAACCAAATATCTAAAGTATGTGTGTCTGAGTTTAATGGCCAAGAATGATATATTTCTGTTCCAGGTACAAGAAATTGTGTCTTATAATGATTTAAGAGAGCAGCATTTATTAAAGACCATGCAGGCCAGGCCAGGAGCTTGCTTTGCATGTGGGAGGAAATCCTGTGTTCACTCCACAGTGTGAGAAAGATAGCAAGAGTTAAAAAAAAAACAATGAACCAACACTCAAAAAAAATGCCAATATTCTTACAATTTAGCTAGAATGTATCACGTATGACCTTTTCTTAGATGTTATTTCTTGTTATGTAAAACTGAGAAAAGTTGCCTGAATTGGGTACCCATGTTGCAAATCTTCCCAAGTCTTTTTTTTTTTTTTTTTTTTTTTTTTTTTTTTTTTTTCAGTTAGCAATCATGCATCTAGTGTGCTCGGTTGATGGGTCAATGGCCTTGTCTTTGTTTAAGGTGCGGGTCTTTCCTGATTCAATATTGTGGCAGGTTCGGTCACTTGCACCACTACAAGATCACTTGTCTTCACCTTCTAGTACACTCTTGTGTGTTTTCCTTTTTCTTGTCTTGGCAACGGACTGTGCTGACACGCTGTCGGTGCTTATCGATTTGAATTCCTGAAGGAATGAATAAGAAGCCCGGGGCTGGAAACCGATGTGGCCAGCCAGGTGGCAATCAGGATTTGTAGAAATTTCCCTCGGGTCCCTTAGTGTGTAGACTGTGAAAACTGAACTATGAATATGAAGCTTTCCCCACGGTGCATGTGAGGTCTTCCCTGTCTCCTTAGCTGTTCTGAAAAACTTGTGTGAACAATGAGGCACATTTAACTAATTGCCTCTGTAATTCTCCTCATGGTCCCTGCTACTTTCCTTGCTTTATCTACTGGCAGTTTCTCTATAGGGTCGCCTCACATGAAAGTTATGTTTGTGAGAAAGTTAATTGCTTTTAAGAAAAGAGTTGATGTTCTCAGCAACCAAAAGACCTTTTTTTTTTTAAAGACCAATAAAAGCAATAGAGGAAGGAATTCCTATATGAAGTCTACAAGTTGAGTTTGCAACAGTAGCATCTTACAGAGCATCCAGCATTGCTGTGGCTGGCATCTTATAGAAAGTGTCCCACTTCAGGTGATCTGTGAAATTATTCCCTTGTCTTTTTCGCAGAGTTACTTTCCATTTTCTGCACATGCTAACCCATCAGCCACAGTCACCACGCACGAAAAACACATTTCCCTTTGCCCCAGGTATTTCCCCAACCTCACTTACTTCGCAGAGGCCGCTTCTTTTTCAAGGTTCATCTTAGGAAAACCAAGGAAACATTCTTCAAAGAGTCCCTTGGACTGCAGTTCACATCAGCACTCTCAGCCAAATAATCAGGACTCTGAAGCAAACAGCACGGTGAAGACTAATTCCATGCATCGACCTCAGCTGGGCTGTGGGAAAACATTGTCCTAGTAGTAATCATGCTCCTGAGACTCTCCGCATGCACACTAATAAACTTGCATGCATTCTTTCCCAAAAACTTCAAGCCCGCACCGTTGTAGTGTTTCTGTGAATCAGCAGATTTTAAGTGAAATAAATTAAACTCCATAATGCCAGTTATCCTCATGCCATAGCTGAAGGCCTTAACAGAAGACTGAACTCTCCTCAAGGAAGAGGAACTCCTTCAGCACCTCTGGGCTTCCAGCCTGCCAGCCTACTCCGGAGGTTTTGAATTTCCCAACCTTGGACAGTCACATGAGCCAAGTTCATTGTTTTTTTAATTAAAAAATTTTTAAGAATTGCATACATGAGTTCTATATTTATATCATTTCCAAACCATTCCTTTCTCCCCTCTAACTCCTCCCATGACCTCTTCTACTTTATTTTCACAGATTTGTATACACACACACACACACACACACACACACACACACACACACACACACACACAGCCTGCTGAGTCTCAGTTTTGCTCATATGTGTGACTAGCTGGGATTGGATAATCTATCAGGGAGCTCGTCCCAGGAAAAACCTGAAAACCCAGGAAAAACTTCTCCCCCTTTCAGTAGCCATTTATCACAGGTAGGGCCATGTGAGACTTCCCTCATCATAAATGCTGGCAGGTTAACTGGTGTTGCCATTGTGCAGATCTTGTTTAGATGACCGTGGTTTTGAGATCTCATGGATATAGAGATTCCTTGTCATGTACAGAAGACACTTTCTCACAGCAGATATCCTGACCTACTGTCTCTTGCAATCTCTATGCCCTCTCTCCTCTGATATTCCCCGAGTCGTGGGTATCGGAGTTGTATTGTATACTTACCAGTTGGAAGTGGGCACTCCACAGTTGGTGGTTTTCGGCATTTTGATTCCTTATGGATTTCTGTAATGATCTTTGTCTGCTGAAAAACAATTAATGGCAATAAAAGCTGTACTTATTTGTGGGTATAAGTATTTAGCAAAGGGTTACAAATTATACTGGTTTAAATGGCAGTAGTAGACTCTTCTCTGAGGTCCATAAACTCACCAGCCACAGCTAGTTGGGTAGGTTTAAAGTACCAGGCACAAATTCTCTCCTATTGAGTGGCCCAAAGTCCAATTAGACAGCTGTTAGTTACCTCTGTGATAAAAGTACTACTATTGCACCCTTGGAGATTCCTTGCTGAATTGGTCCTTGTTATGGTTTTTAGGCTTTAAAACTGAGTAGGACTATTGGTTGCTTTTCTCTTATGGCGATATTTTATTTGTACTGAAATGTGATTTTATTTGTATGTTAATAAGTAAAGTTGCCTGGGGGTCAGAGCTAATAGCAAGCCATAGCAGACCGGGTATTGGTGGCACATGCCTTTAATCCCAGCTCTTGGGAGGCAGAGCTAGGCAGATCTCTGTGTGTTCAAGGATACAGCCAGCATGGAGACACAGAACTTTAATCTCAATACCAACCATAGAAGACTTGGAAGTCTATACAGACGGACAGTGATGAGGAGGTCATGTGGGCGGGTTTGCAACCAATGAGAAGGCAGAATAGAAAGTCAATAAAAAGCACAAACACACAGGAAGTAAGTCTCTTTCGGAGAGGTAGGACAACATCGACAGTGAAGGGTAAGGTTTTTAGCTCTTAGCTATTGCTCTGACCTCTTGGCTTTCATCTCTGTATTGGCTCTGTGTTTCTTATTTAATAAGACAGTTACATCTACATTCTCTCTTGACAGCTTGCACAGAATCTTCAGGTACTATGAGGGCTAGTCCTCAGGGAAGAAGCTTCCAGGTCAGTCTAGCTCAATTTCTTCTTTCTCTTTTTTTGGAATTATGTGTTGGTTGAATTTTAAAACAGATAACTTGTTTTTTACAGGTTCATAGCAGGGAAATAATTTTGCATCAGCATGACTCATACCTGAGGTCTCACCCACACCTGATTTTAATAATACTCTTAGATGATATGTGAGATTAGTTAAGGCTGAAATGCCATTTGGGGAGTGGGCTAATGCAATTTGCAAATAAAAGTGGCAATCTGTGTGCTGGCTGAGAGCACAGTACTATATATAGGCTTAACATCCATATGTTAAAGCTCTAAATGTCTAGTACATTGCATGGGACTGTCTTTGTAAGTAGGTTCTTTAAAGAGGGAATTAGATATGAAGAAGTCAAGGGGGTAGAAACTAGTCTACCATGGCTGGTGTCCTTAGAAGGACAGGAGACTAGGAGACAAGCAAATGCATAGAAAAGACACAGACAAGGAAAGAAGGCATCTACAAGACATGACAAGATGAAATAGACGCAGATGCTACCTTGATCTTGAACTTCTGGCCTTCAGGACTAGAGAGAAAATAATTGGTTATTTAAGTCACTCACTCTACAGGATTTGTGTGGAAGCCCTAACAAACTAAGACAGTGAATTTTACAGACACCCAGTTGGTAGAAATGACCAGGCCTTAGTATCCACTGGCCTTAGTCATTGGGCAGGGCTGCCTCGAAAGAATGTGATTGTAACTTGAAAGCTGGTGTGTACCTGGAAGATCCTTTAGTCAAAGTCATCTTACCATCTAACAGCTGAAAGCTCTTCTCACAGATAATGCCAAGTTCTTTCTTGAAAAATAAACCAAGCGGTGCGCTAGCCAGCTGTCACAGGTGGACCGAATGAAGCAGAGATAACAGGTAAGAAAAGATGAGGCAGCAGACATCAGACAATTCTGCTCATGGTATAATTCATGGTAATAAGGCTTGTAGTGTATATGCATTGAGCCAACTCATTGATCTGGTAAACATTTCTGAAAATTCATTTTTCTGTTCAGTCCTGGGTTGTTGTACACCACCAGAATTTTTTTTTTTTTTGCATGGGATTTGGAATAGAAAAGTAGAATAGCAACCATCTTTCCTCTATGTTCTTGATGTCAGGACAAGGCATGAAGCACTGCTGTAGCTCTTGTATATACCGTCCACTATTTGGCCTCTCATCTTAACAACCAGCAGGTCCTGGTTTACACTCAGAACATCTCTGATGCCACCTTCTTCAGATCTTGACTCAGGTACATATTTAACTCCCTACTTAAACACTCCATGTTAAACATGGTTCTCCATAGAAACAGAACAAGTAGGATAAATGAATAGATGTTAGATAGAGGATAGATGTGTAGATAGCTAGAAACTAGATAAAGGCTAAATCTCATACTCTAGTATTTGTAAGCTAGAGACCCAGGAACTTGTGCTGTCCTTCCATCATGAAGCTGAACACCTGAGAACCAGGACAATCAATGGTATGAGTTCTAGTCTACAGTAAGAAAGACGGATATTCCAAGTCAAGCAGTCAGGCTGAGAACTAATTCTCCCTTTTTCCCTTCCTGTTTTTTTTTTCCAAACCATCAGTGGACTGGATGACACTACATTCTAGAGAACAGAATGTTTTATTCAGTCTACATGTTCAAATACTAATATCATCCAGAAACACCCTCATAGGCATCTAAAAATTATGTTCAACAAAATAGCTGGGACCCTTATTATCTGTTTAACTTTACATGTAAAATATGCCACTGGGGTTGGGGACCCAGCTCAGTAGTAGAGTGCAAGTCTAGCATGTGTAAGACCCTGGACTTAATCCTAAGCACCTCCCTCCTTCAAACAGAAGATTAACTACTGCAGGCACTAACATTTCCTATAGTACAATCTTAACCTCCAAAGCTGAAAACTTAGCATCAGTGAGTGACATATACAGGATGTAGGCTGATCCCAAGCATTCTATGAATTCTCTGCAGTTCTATTTTTCCCGTTTCTACCACTTTATGTTCAACTGATGGCCTTCCATGCTGAATCCAGACTGCAGTTCCAGAGAAAGGAGACTATCTCACATGAGCTGTTGAACCTGATTCTACAACAGTTTTTAGATCAAACTGTGAATGGCAGCCTCCTTTACAAAGTATATCATCTTCTGGTGTCTGTGCTTTCTGCTCAAACTCTGATCCGTGTGCTGATGTTCTTAGAGACAGGACTAGCTTTAATTTATAATCAACCTGCAATTTGCCAGGAATTGCTTTACAAGACTGACTAGCGATCGTTAAATTGAGGGACTGGAAATTCACGCTGTGTGCTTTTGTTGCTCCTACTTTGGCACCTGGGGAGCCAGTGCTAATCAGTCTTCATGTTCTTTCCCATTGAACAAGAACTACATCAGCATTTTTCTCATTATATTGTCCTAGATAATGTTCAAAATTTTATCCTGTGTCGCATCTTAGTTGAAATCTGTCTCTGGTAGTAAACAGGATGGACTCATACATATTTTTATTTTACATTTTATTTTTTAAAGCTCTCAAATTCTAGTATCAGATTCAAAGATTCTTTGTGGAAATCACCAAAATGAATTTCCTCAGTAATAATGAGCTTTTAAAGTCAACTGGAGCAAAATATAAAAAGAAAAAGCATTCTTTTTTGTTTGTTTGTTTTAAACCTACCATGGTTCTTGTAGACCAAGGCACCCCCTCCCAAAGGCATCTAACCTCCATACCCTGTGAATATTTGGTAAAAGGCACCTTTGGAGATATAACTGAGTTAAGGAACACAAGATGAGGATATCATCTGGATTATCCAAGTTGGTCCTAGATCTAGCAGCAAGTCTCCATAAGAAAGAAAGATAGATAGGCACTTGAGACAGACAGAAAAGAGAACCCCCCCCCACACACACACACATATACACACACACAGAAGAGAAGTCCACATGACATGGTGTTATGGAAAGCCTGGTGTTTTATGTTCATCCCCTTGGGAAAGGAGGCATTCCTCTAGGATTATAGGAGTGGCTGAAAACACAATACATAACACTAAACAGATGTGATCAACATTAGTTTATGAGTCATACATACTCCCATGCTGGGAAAGAAGACATTATATGACGTGCAAGGCCACATAGACATTACACTTGGTAACAAAGTGAGCAACCGGAGACTAGGAGACACATAGGACCATCAAGAGGATGGAGTAAATGGCACCATGATTCCAACAAAAGGATGTGATTGGCTTACTGTACCTAATGCTTTCCACAGATCTATCTAGAGAACATAACTGCTGAGGTAGATTAGAGAGGAATTGTGGTTCGACCATGGGCGGCTCTTTTGCTTCTGTCTCATCGATGTCAAGGCAGCATGTAAAATTGATTCTCGTTTCTAGGCATTATATTGTATCTACTGCTCCCAACACCTGCATAGGCAAAGAACAAAATCTCTATCAGAGCTTCCAGTGTGTGGCCTTGTTGATGTCATTATGTGCAGTTCTGGCCTGTAGTGTTATTCTGAGAGAATGGTTTTCTTTTGTGTTTTAATACTTGTTACAACAACTGCGGGAAACTCTCTACTATTGCCATGAAATCAAAACAGCCATGAGCATTCCTGGTTGGGAAATCCAGCCTGACTTGTGTGAAAATGATATACTTAAGGTACTTCAGAAAGAGGCAGAGCCACGGTCTCTTAAAAGACAAAGCAAATCTTAAAATTATAGAATTAACTATTTCTTTTTTTTAATTTATTTATTATTCTTTTATGTACATTGGTGTTTTGCCTGCATGTATGTCTGTGTGAGGGTGTCAGATCTTGGAGTTACAGACAGTTGTTAGCTGCCATGTGGGTGCTGGGAATTGAACCCCAGGCCTCTGGAAGAGCAGCCAATGCTCTTAACCACTGAGCCATCTCTCCAGCCCCAAATTAACCATTTCTATCTCATTAGATACAATTAATCTTTACCAACAAAAAGTCCTAAGTGTATAAAAATTGGTGTTATCCCATGAAAAATCTTATGCTTTTGCCCTTAAAGATGTATATTCTAATTGTTTGAATATATTTTCACCACCTATAAATTTTAAATAAGTTTTATTTATTTAACATGTGTGTGCACATGTGTGTGTATGTGTGTGCACATGTGCGTGTGTGCATGTGTGCTATAGCATGTGAGTGGGGGCTAGAGAGCAACTTGTGGGAGTCTGTTCTCTTCTATTGAAGGATAACAGGGAATGAACTCAAGTCGTCAGGCTTGGTAGTAAGTGCCTTTCCGCACTGAACCATCTCTCTGGCCCACCGCTTATCTTAGTTTATTTTTCTGTTTTCCTAATGAATATTTTTGACGACATGCAATTTTTGAGTTATTGATTTTCTAGTTTTCTTTGTAGGTGGAGGTAGAAGACCTCTCAAGACTTATTGTTTCTATTTATGTTTCTGTGTCTGTGTGTATGGGTGTATGCACATGTGTACGGGTTTCTGTGGAGTCCAGAAAAGGGCATCAGGTCCCCTAGAGTAGACTTACAGGTGGATGTGGCCCACTGATGTGGGTGCTGCAAACTAAACTTCAGCTCGCTGCAAGAGCAGCAAGCATTCTAACTGCTGAGCCACCTCTCCAGTCACTAGAAGACCATTCTAAGCATCATTTAAATCAAGTATTTCTAAGAGCTGAGCTGCTTTTGTACCATTTTAGCAGCTTGATGTTTTCATTATGCTTCACCCAAGATTTCATAACTTATTACATGTTTCTGTGCATAGTTTCTCATTACAGTGCACTTTCTATAACCATTTAGAGATTCAGTTTATTAGATTAGGAATTAAAATGTGGCTGTCTTTTATTTACAGTGTGTGTGTGTATGTGTGTGTGTGTGTGTGTGTGTGCCACCAACCCAACTCATTATAAAAGTTGCCTCCCCTCACCCCGTGTATGTGGGTGCTCATACATGTCTCCTATCTGTTTCTGTCTCTCTATCTCTCTCTGTCTCTCTGTCTCTCTCTCTGCCCACCCCTTTTCTTTCAGACAGATTCTCATGGAGTCAAGGCTAGCCTCAAAATTGCTTTGACCTTCATGACTTTGGACCTTTGATCCATCATGCTCCCTCTGCCTCTGGCATGCTAAAGTTATAGCATGCACCATCATGCCCAGTGTATGTTTGTTGGGTATTGAACCCAAGGCCTCATGCCTTCTCGCAAGCACTCTGCCAACTGAGCTACTTCCCCGGCCTCATGCTTTTTATATTTTTCTATTCGTGGGGTTTTTGTTTCTGTTTTAATCTTAAGTTCATTGGGAATTATTTCATTAGACTAACTTCTGTAGAAATTGTAACTTGAATAGAAAATGATTTTAATTACTGCATATTTGTTATCATTTCTCCCATTCTCATTCATTTTTTCACATCAATTATGGAACAAATTCAAATTAGAAAGTTTCTAGTGTTTATTTTACATATTACTCCCAAGTTAATGACTTGACTATTGCCTTTTTACTAATTTTTATATTTGCAGTATGAAAGGGAAATTTGCATGATTTTATACATACAAATAGACCTTCCCAACTAAATTTACTAGTAATGTTTATGGTTTTTATAATTGTAATATAAGAATTATTTTAACAACTTTATTGAAAATGGCGTACCTGCCATGCAATTTACCTAACTAAAATAAAATTTCAATGTTTTATGGATTATGTTTTATCTCATGCTTAATTCCTATATGGTAGCCTCATTATACATGCTAATCTCAATGGGTAGTATGTGCAAAAGCAGGAATCAAATCATGGGAATAAAATAGCTAAGTTTCAGAGTCTACCAACATGCTACTACAGGATGGCAAGGCACTCAGTGAACACACAGACACCTGCACCTCATCAAAAGCTGAAGTTCAGTAAGTGAATATGTGATGGAGATGTGGGAGAGATGGAGGCGTGAAATGGTACATGCACGGAACTCAGAGTTGATGGAGGAGCAGGCCATTGCCCAGAGGGGCCAATAAGATAACTTTGGGGGTTGGGAGGGGGCTACAACAGAGGAAGGTGGATATGTGTGGACTTGAAACTGGGTGGGGTTGGGGTACATGATATGAAATACTTAAAAAGTCAGTAAACATTATGTTATTTAAAAAAAAGTTGAAGTTCACCCAAGAGCTTAGTGGGAAGACACAACCTTAACTTCAAGGAGAGGCATGAGCTGAAGCCAGGGGAGGTGATGGTCAATACAGTGATTTCACATCTATAGACAGACTCCTTCACCTAAGTCAACAAAACAACCCCAAATATCCAATGGACAGAAAAAAAACACATATTCATTCATTTCATGTTGTTCTCAGACTGACTTGATCTCATCGAATGTCCAGCTAATGCCTCAAAGCTGATGCAACCACAAATCTTAACAGCAAAACTTCTAGTTTTTTCCTTTTATTTTTCTTTTACCCCTCCTGATTAAGTGCTTTCTATTAACGTGTATCACATGTTGGCTATTCAGTGATTGAACTCACAGAAATCAGAGGATTCTATCTCTGGAATGCTGATTAAGTGTATACATTTTTGCTTTGTTCTAGTGCTGTCTGTTCTGACCCAGATAAAATTAAGTAAAAAAAAAAAAACAAAAAAAAAAAAAAAAAAAAAAAAATGTGCACACCCAAGTAACTATGAAGGAGCAGGAAATTAAAGAGTCTTCTCTGGAAAAGCTGAGTTAACACAAAAACAAAGTCCTCCCTAAATAACATTTGAAGACTTTCTAATGGAAATCTGGTAAGTCCATATTTCAGAGATGAAATTCAGAATTTTAGTTCTTCAAATTTCAGTGAGAATACAATAAAATATTTTCAAACATTTAAGGATAGTTCTAGTGTGAAACAGAGAGACTAAAATACTAACACAAAACATTCTAGAAGAAGTAGAATAGATAATAATATGCGATAAGGAATCAAAAGGAAACCTTCAGTAAGTAAAATATTATAGAAGAAAAAGGAACCACATTAGATGAGTTGTGTATTGTTGGTATTCATAACTGGTTATAAGTAAAAGTTATTGTCAATTACAGTAGAATTATGCATAATTTCTTTTATAGTGTAAAGGAAAACCAAGCAAGATAGAACTACATTGGGATGGAAAGGGTGAAGAGAAATTGCAAAAGATAAATCATCTGTGTCATAAGCAAACCCACTGGTGATATCTAAATCTAATAAATCAGTTAATAACACATAGGAGTGAGATGTCCATAGCTCAATGACATTTTGGTCAGTGATGGATTACAACAGTAATCCCAGAAGATTATAATGGAGCTGGAAAAAAAAAAGATCACCTAGCATTGCAATAGCTGTCATAGTAAAACAGGGCAAGACGTTTCTCTCATTTATGGTGGTGCTGGTGTAAATGGATGTGCTGTTGTATAAAAGCATAGTACATACACTTATGCATAGCTGCTAATACTTGCTAGTGATTATAAATGGCTATGTTACTGGTTTGCATATTTACTAGGCTATACTTCCCATCATCATTTCAGATGCTACTACTTTTAGCTATTAAAACAAGTGCTTACTGTAAAATGCTGTGTAGCGTTGTACTAGTAATGCCCTCTTATAGTGTTGCTTACAATAGCTCTTGATCATGTACTTTTCTCTTGTTTCATTTACTCTCACATTGGCCTTGCTTATCTGTCAGAGCCCCAAAGCAAATAAGTATGTACACACTGCCAGTGTTGCCAGGAGGGCCAAGTCAAGTGTTGATCAAGAAACAAAATGAAAAGGTAAAGTCTCCAAAGGTGGATAATAAGAAATGGGTATCGCTCCCCAGGCAGGCATGTCCCATAACTAGCTACCCTGTCTAAGTACAAGAGCAAAATAATTGAATCTGTTAAAAAACAAAAAGTTGCTTCGCCGAAGACAATACAACTAATAAAAATTCTCGAAGGACCTATATCAGATGTGGAGAACTCGTCTCTTCAACTGGAGAACAGACAGGGAGTGTGCCCTCCTGGGTTGTGGAGATGACTGCCACAGTAAAAAGTGGGATTGTATTGGATGGGCGTGACGGCCAGTGAGAAGAAAACTGTTAGAAAGACTGCTGCTTTCGCTGTCTTCTAATGCTGTTTGAATTCTTAATTAGCCATGCGTATTACTTTGATAAGGAATAAGAATTAATTTAAAAGAGTTAAACCCAGGAACAGGGGTTTAGCTAGCTTAACTCGGCTTATTTTCTAAATTACCTTCCGTTTCCAAGGGAGTGAGCAAGGGCTGTGGGGCTGAGAGCTATGGAAATTGACCAGGTCTTGCACAACTTTTAAGTCCATCAGTTACACCCTTAGATAACTCTAAGGGGATGTTAGATGTTGATGGGGGTGGGGGGAGATGGAAACAGAGCAGCTTCTGAGAAAACAAACTTCCAAGTTTGTAGACAAAACCAGGCAACATTTCCACTGCAGGGAGGAAAGGATGGTGGGTGGTGACAAGCATTTTCCCAGCCTGTGTGCAGACAGAAACTCAAGGATGTGCAGAGAGCAGAGTAACAGCTCTTGATGCATTTCATAGAAATAGCTCCATCTCGCCATACTCTAACTTCTCCACTCCTTTCCAATTTGCCTCCCTCCCTTACTGTCTTCATGTCTTTCCCCTTCCTGCCCTCCCCCCTCCCTCCCCTCTTCTTATCCTCACTTCCTCTATTCCTTTTTCTTTAAAAAGAAAGCACTGAATTGCTTAATTTCCTCTGTGTTGTTGTGTGTGTGGTGTGTGTATGATGTGTTGTGTGGTTATGTATTGTGTGTGTGTTGTGTGTGTGTTGTGTGTGTGTGTTGCTCACATGTATGCTATGTGAGTACATGTGTTAGAAGTAAGTACAGAAGACCAATCCAAACTTGGGATGAGCAGTCATGTTTCCCACACGAGGCCAGGGGATATTAGACTCGAGTTGGGTGTCAAGCATTGATCACGTGTGTTCCACTGAAAGCCTCAGGCATCAAGAGCCTTTTGTTGGCTGTAATTCTATTGCTAATCATAAGTGAGTGAAATCATTTGTTTTTTAGAAATTCTCTATTTAACAAGCAAAGCAAAAATTAAAGACAAAGGGGCTACTTAGTTTTCTTCCTTTGTTGACTTTGATCTGAGTGTGAGTGAAAGCTAATAGCAGAAGATTCCACATCCACAACTAAAAGATGGAGGAGCAGGCATCTTTCCCTACAGGCTGGGGCTGGGGGTCATCATCTAGGCACTTTTTAGAAGGGACACATGCATCTGCTCATCTTGTTGCTCCTCTCCAAAGCCATATAAAAAATCTGGCCATATTAATTTAGAAATTTTAGGCTTTCCAAATGAAAATATATATGTTTTCATTGTGTTGGACAGAATTGAGTGCTTTTCACACCAGAATGAGAATGATGAATACATGCTAGTTTATGTGGAAGCAAAGTTTCTAATATTTAAAAAAACTTTATCTGATTCTCACTCATTCTCCCTCTCCTCCAGCCCTTCTCCCTTTCCCCCTTCTCTGCTTTAGGGATGAGAACCTCAGTAGAGTTCCTTCACTCTTCTATTCCACATTTGGAATCAGCATGCTGCCAGTCTGTTGCTGTGGTACTTTGAGCTCCCTGTACTGAGCATTCACTTGCTTATAGTGGCAAGTCAGCTTGTCATTGGCTGAACAACCAGGCCTCTGCCTTGTCTTTGTGTACCTGGTTTCAGAGTAGATAGCTACAGAAAAAAAAAAAAAAAAAAAAAAAAAAAAAAAAAACTATGATAACTTCAGTAATCAAGGAGGTGGCTGTTGCTAAGCAACAGAGGAAACCAGGTGCCTTGTGCCTGGGTTTGGCAGTGTGCTACAAATAAAGAAGACCTGCCAATCATTCCTTGTCCTCAGGGGATCAGTTCAACATGCAGGTGCAGGGTGGATCCTATGTGGAGATCCAGCACTAACATCATCAGGCTTCCCTACCTCTAGGCCCAATCTGTAGCTCACCACCATTACTTCCCTTGATACTTTACTCTATAAGGAGATGTTTATGCCTGAGCAAACATCTTATTCCTGGGAACATTCTCTCCTACCTACTGACACAATTTCCTTCCTAGGTCTCAGCTTCTTGTTTGGCCAATTAGAGGTCATTCTTTACTATGCTTAGGGATCCCAAACTTATCCCCACCATGAACAAATGTCTTGATATTGTATCTCTGGCCTTTTCCTCCACTAAGTACCAGAAGTTCAGGGTGTCCTATAGTCTCCCTGATGGATAGTACCATCTCCTGTCTTCTTCCTGGAAGGCTTCTTCCTTCCCAGCCTAAATTTTCCCCTGCCTGACTGAAGGACTAACTCCAGGATCCAGCCCTCAATCTGCTTCCCCCTGCTACTCTCTCCCCACATAAGCACTGTATCCATAGTTGTGACTCTCAGAAGAGTCCTGACTGATGAGTCACCACCACGGTCCTCAAATATGATGCATTATCCATTTATTCTGTGCTTTGCTGTCCTCGTTTGGTCCTTTGTTCTGACCCTGAGGCCTCCTCCAGTGGTTGTAGTCTAGCACAGAACAGAATCCAGGATTCATGTGAATGATCAGAAGACTTCTCATTTGTAACTGGGCTTTGTTCCTCTGGAGAATCTGATGGTGGAGCTCAACAGGCGGCCCAGGGTGGAGAATGCTTGCTGTTCTCTTCCAGGGGACCTGAGTTCCTTTCTTAACATCCACATCAGTGGCTCACAGCTGCCGGAACTCCGGCTCCAGGAGATCTGATACCCTCTCCTGGCCTCTATGGATATACATTCAGACATGCACACACAAACACATACACTTCAAAAAATGAAATCTTTAAGAAAAATCGATCCTTTCTTATCACAATTATTTACAACTATTTTCAATGTCCTATTTAATGAAATACACAAAATAAAAATAATACATATATATTTGAAAGGGAATAAAATTGTCATTGTTTTCAGATGGCCATATAACTACTTTAAATGATGGAAATAAAATCTATTGAAATATGTTAATTAATATGCATTCACTAAGGCAGCCAATTACAAATATAGAGAGACCTAGTTAAACTGCTAAGAAAAATCTATTCTAAGGCAATAATTGAGTCTACAGGAACATCCTTCACAGCATTGATGTTATAAATTGTAAGTGGGCCCTCATATCAGCCTACACAAAGCCCACTTGAGGCAGACACATCAGAAGTATCATTTGCCATTCTCCAGCTTTATCTCGACTGGTTCTGTGAGGAAATGGAATTTGAGTTTTAATTAGTAATTCCAGGAGCAAATCAAACCCCTATGCTCTAGCAGCTGAAAGGGAACTTTGTTAGTTTCTAAGAAAGCCCTGTAAACTCAGAAAGATCCTGTAAGAGCACAAGGAGTTAATGGTAGCTGGGTTGAGTGGAAGAGCTGGAAGTATACTGACCTCACTCATTGCTATTCAGAGCCCAAGGGTGGGAGCTCAGCTGTGAGGACCAGAAGACTGTCTGCTGAGAAGTGTCATACCTGGGCTGCCACTGTGGTTGACAGAGTGGTGGGACTAGGCAGGGAAGCTCAGTGGTAACGTAGCATGTAGAAGATCTCGGGTTTAATTCTTTTTTTTTTAAATCTGTAATTTTTTTATTTTATTTTATTTTATTTTACAATACTATTCAGTTCTACATAATAGCCACAGATTCCCTTGTTCTCCCCCTTCCTGCCCCTCTCCCCTTCCCCCCATTCCCACCACATCCAGATCAAGGCCTCCCCGGAGGACTGAGGCCCACCTGATAGACTCAGTCCAGGCAGGTCCAGTCCCCTCCTCCCAGATTGAGCCAAGCGTCCCTGTATAAGTCCCAGGTTTCAAACAGCTATCTCATGCAGCAATCCCAGGACCTGGTACCACTGCCTAGATGCCTCCCAAACAGATCAAGCCAATCAACTGTCTCACCTATTCAGAGGGCCTGATCCAGTTGGGGGCCCCTCAGCCTTTGGTTCATAGTTCATGTGTTTCCATTTGTTTGACTATTTGTCCCTGTGCTTTATCCAACCTTGGTTTCAACAATTCTTGCTCATATAAACCCTCCTCTTTCTCGCTAATTAGACTCCCAGCACTCCACCCGGGGCCTAGCTGTGGATGTCTGCATCCAGATTCCTCAGTCCTTGGATGGGGTTTCTGGCACAACTATTAGGGTGTTTGGCCATCCCATCACCAGAGTAGGTCAGTCCCGGCTGTCTCTTGGCCATTGCCAGCAGTCTTTTGTGGGGGTATCTTTGTGGATTTCTGTGGGCCTCTTCGGGTTTAATTCTTAATGCCTATGAATAAACAAGCAAGTAAATACACACACACACACACACACACACACACACACACACACACACACACACACTCAGTAACATCTCCTACTTTGGCCGTAGGAAAGCTTGCTGTATAAAAGCTAGAACTTAACAAACCCAAGAAAGGATCAAGAGTATGAACAACAGAGATGTAAGAAATGAGAAAACCTGGGGGATTTTTCTGCCTGGAAAACTCCCTATTTTTCACCTGCGTGCACAGCCATGCCATTGCACTCTGAGGCCATAAAGGTAAACCATTGTCTCTACTTGAACGAAGAAGACTAGATAAGGGATGGACATTTCCTCCCTAGATACTGAATACTAGGACAGAAGTGATTGAGACAACGTGTAAGATTCTGGAGTCGGCCGTAGAACAGAAACCCAGCTTGAGACAGAGAGGAATCAACTCATTTGTTTATTCATTTATTCAGAAAGCAGTGGGGCGGGGCGGGGCGGGGGTGGGGGGTGGCAAGGGAACTAACACAGAGTGATCACAATGTGCTGCCTGCCACATCACAGAGGCTGCTGAGGAGAGCAGAGTGTGGGTCAAGAAGGGTGACGCAGTCCCGAGGGGAGCCACTTGACTGTGATGATTAATTTGGCATGATGCAGAGTCGGAGACAAAAGGCTACTTTGGCATTTGGGGTGTCCACTCAGGCCTTGCAGTTCTACTAATAAGTAGGTTCTTCATTCTTGCTGAATGATGCAGACCTAAGAGAATCTCTACAGATCTCTTCCTGAGAAGCGGCAGCTTGTTGTTCTCTGTTTTTATAGAAAACCTTGACCACCCTATCTGAATACCCAACGTGTTCTGAATGAAAGACTAAGTGTGGTGCTGGTAGGAAAACATTCTGAAGCCTGGTGCAGTGAGGCACGCCTTTAATCCCAGCACTCTGGAAGCAGAAGCAGGTGGATCTCTGTGAGTTCTAGGCCAGCCTGGTCTACAGAGTGAGATCTAGGGCAGCCAGGACTACATGAAGAAACCCTGCCTCGAGCCTCTTCCCTCTCTCCCTTCCCCCCCAAAAGAAGGAAAGAACACATCCTGAGACAAAAATCTATAATCTGTAGGGTGGGTTAAGCACCTTGCATAACATTACACACAACTGGGTGGGTAGTTGTTAAAACATCCATGGCCACACTTTGTGATTTTAATTGGTGTATTCTCTTATAAAACTGTGATCTTTTGTTATCTTCAAAGACACACTATCACCCACATTATTCACAATAGCACATTTTACTGACAAGCCAACTGAACAATAATATAATCAAGATGAATACTGTTATATCTGGCAAAAATAAAGCCAAACTGTAATTAACAAGCAGTGACTCAAGTGGAGTATAATATTGCTATGCTTGTGTGCTTTAAAAGTACCACACATGCAATCATTTTTATTTCTCTCACTTGATAACTCTGTGCTTACAAGACTTGCTGTCAAAATAAAAGTCTACAGTACTCTTGACTAATGTGGTAAATAAATAAAACAACTCATGAAAAACTAGCTCTGTGTATCAGTTAGGGTTTTCCAGAAAACAAGAACCTATTGGAGATATATGTATAAAGAAAGAAAGCAAGGTAGAAAGAGATTTATTGTGAAGCCTTGGCTGACACCAGCATGATTAGACTAAAGTCCCAGAAAAGCTGAGCCTGAGGACCCAGCCGAGACAATGTTTAAATCCTAGCCCACATCCAGCAGTCCCAAGTATCAGGAGCACTGGATGAGAGTAAATCTGCCTTCCTCCACATCCTTTATCCAGGTCTTCCCTGGATGATGGGAGATGCTTCCTGCACTAGTGTTCTGAGAACTATGGTGAACAGTCTTTATTCACCCACAGATTTAAATGCTGATCTCAGACACACCCACAAATGTTTTATCAGCACTCCACACATCACTTAGCTTGTTAATTAAAATTTAATCTATTTGTCACAGGACATTTTATATTTATAATCTCCAAATCCACATCACTTAGCCTGTTTAAATAATATTTAATCTACTATCACACTATGTTTTATATTTATAATCTCCAAACAAAACTAAGAGATGCTTACTCCAAATTCCTGGCCCCATCCCAACTCATCTTTTTCTAACAATCCATGAAGACCACTGGAAAGTTAGGCAGGACCCGTAGAAAAATGACCACTGAACTTTACAAGGCAAAATGATTCTTCAGGTACCTGCTTCACAGAAGAAACTGCCAGACATTCTACAGGACACAGAGAAAAGTGACTGAGAGACTCTAGGCCTGTGGGCTGAAGATGGATTAGACAGCCAGATGTCTGTCATTCTAAATTTTTATTACAATGTTCTTCCTTTTTACTTAGGTAATATTATATCCTTCTGGGGTCTTTAATGTAGTTGAAGACTAGACAGTTATATTTATAATATTCCTTGGTTATGATAAAAGATAAATTAGATACGAAACTTTGGACTCATAAATATAAGATAGAATATTTTCTTTAATGTTACCAAATACAAATAGATTAGATATTATAACTGTAATTCTTGCTTGATAACTGTTCTATTATATGTAATTTTACTATGTTAAAATTAAATCCTTCCTTTTTGATTAGACAGAAAAGGGGAGGTGCTGTGGAATGTTCTGTATGCTGTGAATATGTGTTGCTCTGATTGGTTGATAAATAAAATGCTGATTGGCCAGTAGCCAGATAGGAAGTATAGGTGGGATAAGCAGACAAGAATTGTGGGAAGAGGAAGGCTGAGTCAGGAGACTCCAGCCCACTATCCAGGGAGCAGCATGTAATGACACACAGGTAAAGCCACAGAAAACGTGGTGACATATAGAGTAACAGAAATGGGCTGAGTTTAAGTGTAAGATCTAGTCAGTAGTAAGCCTGAGCTAATGGCCAAGCAGTTTTAATTAAAATAAGCCTCTGTGTGTTTATTTAGGTCTGAGCGGGTGCAGGCCCAGGTGGGACCAAAGAAAACTCCAGCTACAAAACACCAGACAGAGCTCTAGGAGTCCAATCAAAGAGAGAGAAGAGGGATTCTATGAGCAAGTACATCAGGGTCATGATGGGGAAACCTGCAGAGACGACCAAACCAAACTAGTGGGAACTCATGAAAGTTGGATCAATGGCTGTGGAGTGTGGTGGTATTGTGTTCCCCAAAATATTGTGTACCCTAATAAACTTACCTGGGGTTTATTATCTTATCTAGAAAAGCCACTAGATACTTAGGATAGGCAGTAGTAGCACATGCCTTTAATCCTAGCATTCCAGAGGCAGAAATCCATGTGTTCAAGAATACAGCCAAGCATGGTAACTCAAGCCTTTAATCCCAGAAAGTGAGCCTTTAATCCCAGGGAGTAGTGGTAGAAAGCAGAAAAGTATATAAGGCCTGAGGACCAGAAACTAGAAGCATTTGGCTGGTTAAGCTTTCAGGCTTTGGAGCAACACAGTTCAGCTGAGACCCATTTGGATAAGAATTCAGAAGCTTCCAGTCTGATGAAATGGGATCAGTTGAGAAGTTGGCCAGGTGAGGTTAGCTGTGGCTTATTCTATCTCTCTGATCTTCCAGTGTTCACCCCAATAACTGGCCTCAGGTTTGATTAATTAATAAGACCTTTTAAGATTCCTGCTACAGTGGAGCCAGCATGGGACTGGAATTGGCCCTCTGTATGACTAGACAATTGTGTAGCTTGATCTGCTTAGCGGGAGGACTGGTGGTAGGATCAGAATCCATCCCTGGTGCATGAGCAGGCTTTTTGGAGCCCACTACCTATGATGGGACACCTCTTGCAGCCTTGAGGCAGGGGGAAGGGCTTGGACTTGCCTCTACTGGGTGTGCCTCCTCATGGGAAGCCTTGCCTTCTTATGGGAGAGAGTGGGGGTGTTGGGAAGGGAGATTGGGGCGGCAGGAAGAGGGAAATGAGGGATCTTTCATTGGTATGTAAAACAAATGAAAATTTTTTTCTTAAAATAAATAAATTAAATAAAAGCTGAATCACAAAAAAACGAATTGATAAATTAAGGTAACTAAAGTTCTTCTTATATCTTTGTAATTAATCACTGTATTAGCATTCATTCTGTGGTATAGACTGTTTAAATTAACATATATGTAATAACACAGAACTTCATTTAAATAATTTCTAGTACTTTATTTCTAAATAAAAGTATATCATTGATCTGTGGTAGGTGTGGGATGGGGAAGGGTGAAGATAACTGATGTTTTTATAGTTAAAGTTGTAGTTGGATTTTTCATTGGAGTTGCGGGCTCCCTGGTAATGACATGAAAACTTATTATTAATTATGAAAACTTGGCCAATAGCTTAGGCTAGTTTCTAACTGGCTCTTAAAACTTAAGTTAACCCATTTCGCCGGGCAGTGGAGGCGCACGCCTTTAATCGCAGCACTCGGGAGGCAGAGGCAGGCGGATCTCTGTGAGTTTGAGGCCAACCTGGGCTACCAAGTGAGTTCCAGGAAGGCGCAAAGCTACACAAGAGAAACCCTGTCTTGGAAAACCAAAAAAAAAACAAAAAACAAAAAAAAAAAAACAAAACTTAAGTTAACCCATTTCTATTTACTTTCTGCCTCATGGCTTTCTTAGCTCAACTCTGCAGTGCCCATCCTGCTTGCTTTGTGTCTCCTGGCATCTCTGTCTTCTTCTTCCTAGTGGATGCTCTGCCCAGAAATCCTGCTCAGCTATTGGCCATTCTGCTTTTTATTAAACCAATCAGAGTGACACATCTTCCCAGAGTACAAAAAGATTATTCCATAACATTTTCCCATTTTTATCTAAATAAAAAGGAAAAGTTTTAACTCTAGCATAATAAAACTGTATATGATAAGAACAATTATTAATTGTCTAAATAGAAAAGAAAGGTATTAAACTTAACAAATGAAACTGTTTACAATAAGAACAATTATCAAGTAAGAATCACATCCATAATGTGCAGTCCCTTTGTATTTGGCAAATTCAGAGAAAATACTCCATCATCTGTCTTATCTTGATGAATTTAAAGTTTTATACCTAAACTATTTTCTATCACAACTTGTATTACCATCTTAAAACTATTTTTTAGACCTCAAAACATTTTTAGATAAACAATTTAAGCTTTTATGTCTTTCAACCTTATAAATTTTATATCTTTTATGCAAGTTTATTTTCTTAATTTGGTAGCAAGGAAAACTGCAAAACTATAACTATTTAGTCTTCAATCTCCTTCAGAAATTCAAGACGGGTAAAGTATTACTTGAGTAAACAGGAAGTGCAACACAAACTATAAAATTCCAAAACTATAAAAATGACAGAAATAGCTGGCTGCCTGGACAGTCACCCAAGTTTCCTCTGCTGTGTTGAGGCATTCATCTTCAGGCTACAGGCCTAGAATATGAGAGACTTTTCTGTGAAGCAGGAATTTTGAAGAACTGTCCTACCTTGTCTTGGTAAAGTTCAGCAGATGCTTTCCTTTGTGTCCAATTTGGACATTATCCTGTCAGCAATGGAGGCAGGGGCAATTTCTTTGCCCAGTGGCTAAATTTTGCCACAAAGAAAGCAAACTCCATATGGAGGTTTTTCAATGCCTATCATTTTCTCTGAAGTAGATTGATGCTGCCAGGAACAGACATGTCTCATTGTCATGAAAAACCCTATGTTATTAAAACATTAAAATGCCATATTATGTTGATCTCTGAAGTACTGAAGATCACCTGTCTATCTAAAATATATATTTAAAATCTTGAAAACATACCTGACTATAAGTTTGATTGTTATAGATGACTAACTACTAACCTGTATTTCTTTATTATCTTAAGTATCTTTCAAGGACTAAAACTTTACATTTTTAAATTAGAAGTATAGGTACAGTACCTTAAACAAGAATAGAAACATATATGCAGTATAACAAAAATAACCTTAATTTGTATCAATATATAAAAATTCATACCAATGTAAAATATTTGAGACTAGTGGTTATTCAAAAGTAGACTCAACAATCCACCTTTTATCTCATCATTTCTATATTACTAACGCCCAAGTTGGAGAAAAAATTATTAAAGAATAAGTAATAAGTGTGCTAATTTGGGCTAACATGTGTATTGGCATCTAGAAATATAAATGATTCTTGTGGAGGACAAAATATGTTTTATTCACATTGTTAAAAATTGCAAAACACGATGTCTTAGCTTTATTTCTGTTAGTGTGATAAAATATTCTGTCAAAAATCAATTTAGGGACTGGAAAAATTGTTGTAGAATATTATTTTAAGGTGTATTACTTTTGTTTATGTTGCATTTGTTTGACTCTATGAAGCTGTGTTACTGTGTCTGTCTAAAACACCTGATGTTCTAATAAAGAACTGAATGGCCAATAGTGAGGCAGGAGAGAGGAATAAGCGGAGCTGGCAGGCAGAGAGTATATATAGAAAGAAAAATCTGGGAGAAAAGAGAAGAGGAAGGAGGAGGACATCAGGGCTAGCCACCCAGCTATACAGCCAGACATGGAGAAAGAAAGAAAGAAATAATGAAAGGTATAAAGAAATAGAGAAAGGCAAAAGCTAGAAGGGATAATTTAAGTAAAGCTGGCTATCAACAAGCCAAGCTAAGGACGGACATTTATAATTAAGAATAAGCCTCTGTGTGTGATTTATTTGGGAGCTGGGTGGTGGATCCCCCAAAAGAGTTAGAACAATCAACAACAAGAGATGGCTCAGAGGTTAAGAGTCCTGGCTGCTCTTCCAGAGGTCCTGAGTTCAATTCCCAGCAACCACATGGTGGCTCACAACCACCTGTAATGAAATCTGATGCCCTCTTCTGGCCTGCAGGGATACATGCAGGCAGAACATTGTATACATAATAAATAAATATTGGGGGGGAAAGTAACTTTAGGGGGGAAGAGCTTATTTTAGCTCCCAATTCCAGGTATAGAGCACCATTGCAGAGAAATCAAGGTGGCAGGAACTTAACAGCAGCTAGTCACATTATATCATACCCACTGTGGAGAACAGATAGAAATGAATGCATGCATGCCTAATACTCAGATTACCTTCTCTACTCTAATATAGTCCAGGACCCAAAGCCAAGGAATAGTGCCACCCTCAGTTGACTGGCTCTTCCCTTATCAATTAACATAATCGAGACAGTTTCCCACAGACATGCTCACAGAACAGCTCCATCAAGACACTTCCTTAATGAGATTCTAGTCTCAAGTGATCCTAGACCACGTTGACAATTAAAGCCATCATCACACATGGCTATCGCAAGAAAGCAAAGTAGAGTAAGGGGCTGGAAGGACCACGCAGCAGTTAAGAGAATTTCCTTCACAATCAGGAGGAGCACGGTTTGGACACCAGCACTCATATAACAAATCAGGATTGTAACCCCAGCTCTGTGAGTGATGGACACAGGAAGATGGGTGGGGCTTGGTGGCTTCCAGCCTAGCTGAGAAAATACAAGCTGTAGGCCTAGGGGAAACTGTGTCTCAAAGGAATAGGCAAATAATGAGAGGGGAGAATTCCTGATGCCCTTTTCTGGCTTTCCTTAACATACAAATGTGCACACACACATACACACACACACACACACACACACACACACACACACACACACTCTCCCACAAATAAATAAATACAGCATACATACATATATACATAAATTCTTTTTTAAAAACAGAGTAACTAGAAATCAGCATTATTATTGTTTTGAATTACAAAAATATACCCCCTTTTCCTATACCTGACACAAGCTGTTCCCACCAGACATTTTTGGTCATCCAAAAATTATTTTGAATTGCACAATCTTTCCAGGACATATTTACTGCTCAAGAAGAGATCACAGACTCCCCCAAGTATAACTGAGATTAAATTTTTCGCCAGTCTGATTGGTATTTAGCATCAGATTTTATTTTTAATTTTTAGAATTATATTTTATGGTTATTGTGCATTTGTACCTGACATGGGGGAGCATGCACACCTCAGCATGTAGCTGAGATCACAGGACAGCCTTGTGCATTTGATTCTCTCCTCCTGCCTCCACATAGGCTTTGGGGATTGAATTTAGGTCTCCAGGCTTGACAACAAGAACTTTGACCCACTGACCCATCTTGTTGACTGTAATTTCATTTAAATTTTAAGAAATGAAAATAATTAACTTTATTTTCCTTCATCTGAATGTTGTAAGGTAAATTCATGTTATAATAATGTTGTCATAACCTAGCTAACTTAAGTAATACATTACATGCTTAAATGTTTGTATTTCTACATGCATAAAAAATACCTAAGCATTCCTAGATTTTTAACTTATAAAATATGGAAGAAATTCTCAAAATTTGAAAATCATATGAAATAAGTAAATAACAGAACTTTGGATTATTTTTATGGAATGTTCTTCCAAAAATGTAAAACCTTATGCATACATATATGATAAACATTGTTTTCCTGCTTCAACTGGGTAGTAGTAACCAAATGTGTTCCAGGCTTGAAAATTGCTCAGCTTATGCTTCCCTGGGTTACAGCATCCTAAGAACAAAATGGTGTTGCATGAATGGTAATTAAAAACCTTTCTTGCCTCAGCTCTGGCTGCTATTTCAGTACTTCAGTCACTTTCCTCATACCTAATTACTCATGTTTATTTATAGATGAATTCAGAAGGACGGCTGACTTTGGCAAACAAACAAATCTTTTTAGCCTCCATTAGTTCAGGGAGTTCTGCCTTCCCCGGACTCATGGAGCTCCTTAAAGCCACCAAGGCTGTTGCCATAGCCCTTTGATTCTATGGAAGACGTGGTGTCACCTGCGTGAAGAAGGTGCCATCCATGCTTTCATCGGTACTGGGACAATTGACCAGTTTCACAGTTGGCTTGACCTGCAAAACCTCTGTGGATATTCGAGTATCGGCAGCAGCCCTTGAGACTGCAACCACAGTTAAGAACATACGTCGTCCTTTTGAGGGATACAGGAAGGAAGATTTCCCAGCATGCATGAGGAATCTGAGAAAACCAAGGGGTAGTCTGAACCCCAGAAGACAGAAAGCATGACCATTTCTCTTAACACTCATATTTTTAGACCAGCAGAATTCCTCTCCATCCAATTTTCAGACCCACAACTTGGAAGAGGCATATCTTTGACTAGATAGACCAGTTAAGACTAATTTTTTTTTCCTGGTCATAGATTGTATACCTTGGTAAGCTGACTATAAGTTTTATCCTGGGTAATTGGGTTCTGTGAGCTATATAATACAGCCAACTGACTGGATTTTTGACACTCCTTCTAAGCACAGAAACCTCAATCACTAACGTATTCTAATAATCACTGCTCAGTCCTCTCTCATATTAATTTAACAATGACTATGAATTAGGTATTGGTATAAAGAGTAACTCATCCTTTTCCTTTATCCCTGTTTTAATGCTTTTGTTCTTGGCATCTGGTAAAAAGAATATAAAGACATTGCTAGATTGAGGCTAATTCTGCCTACTAAATAAATGAGGTTGCTGAGAGCGGTCATTTGGTTGTAATATAGTTAGCCTTTACCAGGAACCAATTTTTGAGAAAGATTTATTTAAGTCATGTGTATGAGTGTTTTCCTACATGTGTGTATATACACTCTGTGTTTGTCTAGTGCTCACCGAGGCCAGAGGAGACCATCAGATCCCCTGAAATTGGTGTTACAGACAGTAGTGAGCTGCCACGTGAGTCCCAGGAACCGAAGACAGGTCCTTTGCGAGAGCAGCCAGTTCTCTTAACTTGGTGCATCTCCCCCACCACATCCTATGTTTTGTTTTATTTTATTCTTTTGTTTGTTTGATTTTGTATGGGCATGGAAGTGAGTGTTCGACTTTGTGACCTGCTTAAAGAGATGAGGAAGTGTCTTGTCTCAGCCTAAGTCACAAGTGTTTGGTGGTGTGATATAGATGGTTTTGACACTCATTTTGTACCACTTAACTGGTGGCAGCAGTAGTAGCTTCCTGAGAAAGTGTTGTATTTGTCTTCCTAGTCATTTAATCAGACTCTATTCTAGTCTATGTGAGGGTATAAACCCTGAAACATCTTGACGTGGTAATGCTTTGTCCCAAAGGGGAAATCCATAGACCACCTGTGTCCATTGGATCATGTGCCTCTTTAACTTATTCCTGGACCAGGCCCTCTGTTGGGCATGGAATCTGACATGCCTTCCTACATTATGCAGGACTGTGAATTCTGAGCATGTTTGAGATGATACACTGTGCCTTCTTCAGGAAGGAAGCTTATTCTTAGGGTAAGGGCAAGTAACTGAAGTTCCAGAATCCCATCTTAGCAAGTCCATCTAGGGCAGCGGTTCTCAACCTCTGGGTCACTTTTACAAGGGTCGCCTAAGACCATTGGAAAACACAGATATTTACATTATGATTCATAACAGTAGTAAAACTACAGTTATGAAGTAGCAATGAAAATTTTACAGTTGGTGGTTACCACAACATGAAGAACTGTATTAAAGGGTCACAGCATTAGGAACCACTGGTCTAGGGCATCAGGATACTAAGGGAACTATTTTTACTTTTCATAAGAATATAAGTATAAATTTTATATGTAATTTTATGGACATAAAATATATATTGAAAATTACTCCTAATGACATATTGCTATCCCCATAGACCAGTGTAGCACTTGACCCTCATTAGAGAATCCTCTTTTGCAGTAGATGGTAATTAATACAGAGATGCACAACTGGACACTGTGCAGAGAGTGAGAGAGACCTTGGAACACTCAGTCCTAAATGGGGTGTCTTTATCAAACCTCTCCCCTCAAAGATCAGGATCTTTGCAGAAGCTGAGGTGAAAGATCCTTGGAGCTCAAGGCAGTGGATGACTTCAAGAAAGTAGTGCCTTCCCGACAAACAGGGCTGGTGCAGTCCATTCACAGAGACTGTAACAGCACACCCAAGACCTGCACAGATTTAAACCAGACAAAAATCCCAGTAACTGAGAAGGGGAAATGAACACAAAGTCCTGCCCCTAACCAAGAAGCTATTTGCAATTGATATCTGCTGGGAAAGGGACAATCCATTTTCTCCAATGGAGTGTCACTGGCTATATCAACCACATGCCCAGGAAAGGTTGGCCAACACAAAAGAGATTCTGTTTTGGTTATGTTGTTTTTGTTTTATGTGTGTGCTTTTTGTTTTGTTTTTGGTATTTTTCTCCTATTGATTTTCTTCGTTTTGTTTTAATTTTTGTTTCTTTTCTTGTTTTTTGGTTTTTTTGTTTGTTTGTTTGTTTGTTTTAGAAAGAGAGCATACCAAGTTGGTGTGCAGGGAGGTAGGGAGCATCACAAAGGAGTTGAGGAGGAGAAAGAATACGTTCAAAATATGTTGTATGAAAAAAAACTTAGAAAAAATCTATATGCAATGTAAGCACATACATAGAATTTAAAAGCATAAAAAATGAATCTTCTCACAAATCATTGGAGATGCCGAGGAGCAGAAAATGGAGTTAAGATGATGTATTCAGGCTAAAAACGAAAGTTCAATAGCGGGATCAGAACTTTACTCTTCCCATTACTAACTATGGAACCTTACTGGTCTGTGAGCTTCAACAACTCTCTGTGCTTCAATTTACTTATCTTTGAGAAGGAAATGGCCAGTTCCTACCTCAAATAGCATTATAAAATTTAAGTGAGGCAATATGCGTGAAGTGCTCATGGCAGCCCCTGGCAAGCTGAGTGACCCGTAGATGGCGATCATTAGCACCAGACTTGTCTGTGTGAGGTATGAGTCAGAAGGATCAGAGAGCCGCTCTGCTTTCCTTTGATAACGAGGGGATATTGTAAGTCCACACATGGGAATAAGGATGATTAGTGATTGATAATTTCCCCGCAGCGTGTTCAAGATTTGCAGGTTCCTTTTGCTATACCTGTGCGTATTATATTAGCAGGGCTCTAGGGCTGGTAGCTGATGACTCCGTTGTGGCTGACTTCAACACGTCAGCTTTAAAACTAAGTCACGTGGCTTTAGCTTCACGTGCTGTATATGAATGATTTCACTCTCTCTGTAGTCATTTGCAGTGGGACCTAAGCTCTTACTCTCTATAATGAAGCTCCCAAACCCGGCTTTAAAGAACAAGCGTTAACAGCTTCAGCGCAGCGCTCTCTGCTCCAACGTCTAAATAAAGTTACCACGCACTGGCCCACAAGGTGTAATGTTTCTCTTCTTCCTGCAGCTCGTCCATGGATGAATGTCAGGTGGTACTGTGCCTGTTAAAATCTTCCAGTTGTTTGAAAGGATGGCTAGCGTCTACGGCCATACCACCCTGAACTCGCCCGATCTCGTCTGAAATGATGACTAGTTTTGTTTTAATGTCTTATGAAATTCTCATGAACAATTCAAGCATAGTTGTTAAGAATACATATATTAAAGTTCATGTAAGTGGAATAAAAGTCTAGGAGTGGACTTTTCAGCTACTTTTCTCTACAGCTTTTCATGTAAATTAACCTTTTGGTTTCAAGACTTCTCTAAAGAAAAATTGTCTCCTTATTCCCTCTTGGTAGCTAATGGGCTTTCACCAATTTTGAATGCAAAGTTTATCCTAACAACATTGAGAAAAACACTAATGTAACTACCGTTCTCAACCACGGCCCATACCTTCCCTCTTTTAGGCCCTCCTCAAAAACTGAAGGAGACTTTTTATTTTTATAGGTGGGGGATGAGATTGATTTACAAAAGGTTAAGTGTTTCATTTTAAATTTTTGGTCTATGGCTGTTTTTTTTTTTTGTTTGTTTGTTTGTTTGTTTAGGAAGCTGCTACGTTCTTGGCCCATAGTGACAATGGGCAGCAATAACTGTTAAGTTCTGTGTTTCTAAATAGCTGTTGGTTTTAGGAATTTCTGGATGCTCTTTACAGACTGCCTTTGATTTCAATCCTTTATTTCTATTAGTCAGATGGACAGGGTCACCTTTCTTTTCACTTTGTCTTGTCCCCAAGCATTCCGATTTGGTGGCCATGGATTCGGGAAAAGGCCTGGCGATCTTTTGGGCTCCACTGAGTGTGTATCCACTTGCATCCCACAGCCTCCCCTCGTCCTCTTTCCTGCAATGCTGCTTCTCCTCAGTTGACTTTGGTTTTACTCTCCCTAGAAATCCCGCCCTGAATGGTCTGTCACCGTCTCCCTTTAAAATCCTCCCTCTTCCTCTCCTCAAATAATGGGGGGGCTAAGTCCTACCCAAAGCTCATACTCCACCAAGTATCTCCTCAGTACCTTACAGAAAACACCAGACAAAAAAATGCCATTTTAAGGCGGGCGGTGGTGGCACATGCCGTTAATCCCAGCACTCGGGAGGCAGAGCCAGGCGGATCTCTGTGATTTCGAGGCCAGCCTGGGCTACAGAGTGAGATCCAGGACAGGAACCAAAACTACATAGAGAAACCCTGTCTCGTTTTAAAAAGGTGTACTTTTTTTTTTTTTTAATTTAGCATATAAGCTCCTCTAGAGCAGGGACAAATACTTTCTGTATTCTAGTATACTGTAAATGCTCAATAAATATTGATAATGAGAAGAAAACACAAACACCTTCAGTTGTAACAGAAAACCCAGATTCAGAGAACCAGATTACAGCTATAAAGACAAGTTGGCTTGTACAGCGCAAACCTCAGGCTGAGGCAGTGTTTGTTAGAAAAGGACACATTTTCTTTTGTCTCTGTCACCGTCGTCGTCTGCAGAGTTCTCTTCATGGCAAAGCAGAGTCCCATCAACTGTCTAGGAGGGTTGACTGCCAGCTCCATCCTGCGTGTCCCTCTGCATCCAGCAGAAGGAAGATAGCTTTTGTCCTAGTACCTGAAGGAACAATTTGAAACTCGCTCCTAATCAAATGTTTAATCCTTGAGTCATTGACTGTAGCCAAAGGGCCGTCTCGGACACTGGCGGGTACCGGCTAGTTCTGAAGCTCAGAGTCTGCATGGAGAAAATAATGTATGGATAATGTCAGAGGAAGGGAAGGGTAGACATAGGTAGAAGACAGTAAGTAGCACATGCCATGTGTCACTATGAAAAACACCCGAGAAAATTAACCAAAGGGAAGAAAAAGATTTAATTTGGGTCATGGTTTCAGAGGCTTTACTCCATGGCCAGCTTTTGAGTACAAGATAAAGTAGATAATCAGGGCAGGTAAGGATACAATCTGTCCACTTCATGGCAACCAGAGAGCAGAGGGTAACCGAAACACCAGGAGGAAGACAGCCTCCAGTGGCTTATTTCCTCCAGCTAGGTCCCACCTCTGAAAGCTTCCACTGCCTCCCATTATTTCCATAAAATCCTGACTCTATCAGCAGCTGAATGGGGCAGAACTCTTATCATCCAATCACTTCCCCAAATCCTACCTCTGATATTGCTGCATCAAGAACCAACCACCTCCAGGATGGAGGAGGGAGGCTCTTAACAGACTAAGATATAGTGTGAGACTCAGCCAGGCAGCAGTGATGCCATGCCTTTTATCCTAGCACTTAAGAGTCAGAGGCAGGCAGATCTCTGAGTTCAAGGCCAGTCTGGTCTGCAGAGTGAGTTCCAGGACGACCAGGGCTGACAGAGAAAGCCTGTCTAGAAAAAATAAAAAATAAAATAAAATAAAATGGGATTCAGAAAGCTCAGAAAATGACAAGATTCACAATGCCTATTCCTAAGGTTATGTGAGCAGGATAGACAGTTTCCTGGAGAGCAGGGAGAAGACTCTGGTGGAGCTGCTTTTAAATTGTACCGATCTCCAGGGACACAGTAAGAGTTGTCATATCTGTTGTGTGTCATGCATGTTGGAGTGGCTTTTCTGACAATGCAGCTCCTCATGCAAGGAACTCGTCACTTGTGCTGATCTAAGAGACCCTAATACACTTGTTTTACCAAACTGCATTTGGGTGGTACTGTTTCTTTGATCTTTTATTTTTTTTGATTTGGCGATTTTTTTCCTTTCTTTTCCCCCATCCATTAAAAATAGATTCATTTCTCATATCATATAATTTCATCAGCATATCCTGATTAGTTTTTTCTCCTCCTATCCACCCTAGTTCCTCCGACTTCCCCTCTTGGCCTATTTTTAATGCCCTATCTGAGGCAAATAAACATTTGTTTGTATCTTCCCAGGAAAAGTCACACAACAAACGTAAAATGAAGGGATGTCTATTTTGAGGTTCTTTGATTCTGGGTGCATGTTTCTAAAGACTAAATGAGAGTTGTAATGTAGGCAAAAAAGAGAACTGTCTAGTTGATGAGATACTCGCAACAATGTAGGAATGTCTTCCACTGTGACAGAACACCTGAGATAGTTTAAATAGAGGAAGTATTTGTTTTGCTCATGATTTCAGGAGAGTAAGCTTATGATTCTTGGCCCCAGACACTCGGGCAGGACATCATGGCAGTAGACGCACCCAGCCGAGGAGGTTTCTTAACCTCATGCTACACAAGAAGCAGAGCAGAGGGAAGGGACCTGAGCCACTCTAGTTTCTGAAGGTATCCTTCCCGTCTTCACTTCCTCCAGTAAGGTCCTGTCTCCTGAAGTGTCCATCTGGGGGACCAAATCATTGATGAACCTGCAGAAGAGATTTCATATTCAGATCATGCATTAACTCTCATGTACGGTGGTACTCTGAAGAACACAGTTCATTTTAAGGGACAAAGTGAGTTAACCCCATCAGTAACAAGGAGCCATGGATGTCCCATCTACTACCTACACTGGGCTCACTTTCTTTTTGGTTTTAAGGCTCCTTTTGTCACAAACCAATAGTTTACTCTGGTTTCCTTCATGTTTACTCATCTGCGAGGGTTCTTAGTAATGTAAGCCATGCTTTCAGTACTCCCACGACCCCTATTTCCTCCTTGCTCCTACACATGTATCTTTCCAAACCCTACTCTGCCTGCCAATTACTCAGTTGTATTAGTTGCAGGAATCTTCTTGGGGAGAAAAGAAAATGTGGCTTGGCTTTGAAAAATGCATACAATTTGGAGAGAAACAAAAAAAAAAAAGTTGCAGAATTCCTTGGACAGAAAAGCAGATATGAAGTTATTTCTGGGGCAGGAAGAAGTCTGACTCACCAGTAGGGCACATTAAAGACGAACAAGAGAAAAATAAAGCTGGGAATGCAGAGTTATACTGATGATCCACACCTTGGAAATAAGGACCTACTACAGATGTTGAGCAAAGTACTCATGAGTCCACTGTTTTTACAGGCAAAGCTGACTTGTTGAACCTGGTCTTCTTCAGCCTACTAGCCAGTTGGTTCTTATCTTTAGTCTCCTTCTGCTTGTTCTAGCAGGGATATCTTGGATAAACCTTGTTAGGCTAGAGTTAGCTGTCAGGAGCATCTCTCACTGCTGCAGCATACTATTTCCTATTGTCTTCATGAGACAACACCGTCAAACTCAAAGTTCTTACCTTGAAATAGGTATTTCTAATGTCTTCCTTTGCTATCTTAGAATAAAATTCATATGTGGTAATACTTTATCTACCTAAACATGTTGCAGATTGACTGGGGCCCACCTTTTACCCTCAGCAATGTATGTGTCAAAGTTCTAACCTCTGCTGTCCCAGAATATTTTTGGAGATGGACCCTTAAAGAGGTCATTCAGATAAAATGAGGCCGTTAAGATGGACTTCAATCCAATGAGACAGGTGTCCTTATTTAAAATTGGCAATGTGGACACAGACATGCACAGTGAAGTGTTATCCCTGAGATCACCCACTAACCAGGGAGCCAGACCTGGCACAGGTCTTCCCTCACAGCATACAGAGGAAGCAAGTCCGCTGACACCTTGATGTTCTACAATCATAACAGAATAATCATTTGTTCGAGATACTGGAGAAAGATACTGTACTTTATTATAGCAGACCTAGCAAACAAGGATGTTAATTATATATAATTATTTTATTGTCATATAAGTATGAAACAAATGTCATTTACAATAAAATGCACACTTTAGATGAAAATGCCAAAGTACAGCTATACCAAAAGCTGTAATACTTTAGTACTCTGCTCGCAACAGCTATCAACCATGGTTGAGTGACAGTGTGACCACAGCCTGGCATGGTGGCTGTACTGGCAAGGCCAACACAAAACTTGAGCAGTATTAATCCCGGCACATGATTTTCCTGAAAGAGTGAACAACTCTTGACAAAGTCCCAAACCAAACAAATTTACCAAGGAGTTGTATTCCTGGAAAATTCAAAAGCGTATTGTGCTTATATTTATACAGCAGGGCTGGGTTCTAGGCTGAGATCATTGTAAATGGGCTTTTCACCTAAATGGTGTCTTGTGGAACCTGCCGGGGTGACAGGCAGCACTCATCTTCCTGCAGCTCTGCCCAATGGGAAGCTGTCTTGCATCTCAGGCTCACTTCACTCAGTTCATTAGGATACCCTGTGGTCATAACACCCCAAACATCTTATTTCTAAAGTATTCCCTAATGGGGGGAATTTGCCTCTTATCTTATTCTCCTTAATAAGATTAAAGGAGAAAAATTATATAACTTACGACCTTGGGTGTTTGGCCAGTCACACTGCACTTTCTATCAGAATTTTCTTCCAGAGGAGCCTCGGAGCTGGCACTACAAAGCAGGCAATGTCAGGTTAATGGCAGGCTGTTCTGTTGGTGTTGTTAATAATATTTGATACAGTGTGCTAGCCAGTGGTTATCAACCTGTGGGTCACAACCCACAGGGTTCACCTAAGACCATCAGAAAACACAGGTATTTGCATTATGATTCATAACAGTAGAAAAATTACAGTTATGAAGTAGCAATGAAAATAGTTTTATGGATGGGGGTCACCACAACATGAGGAATTATACCAAATGGCCTCAGCATTAGGAAGGTTGAGAACCGCTGTGCTGGGCAAACACTCCACCACTGACTTATATCCCAGGCCTTAAAAAATATTGCTTGTTTATTTATTCATTGTGTGTGTGCAAATATGGTAGGGGGTGATGGCGGGTGTGCCTGGGTTCATGTACAGAGGTCATAGGACAACTTTGCTGACCCAGTTCTCTTCCTCATTTGCAAGGGCTCTGGGCATTGAATGTAGGTCACTCAGCTTTGTACAGCAAGCGCTTTTACCTGCTGATCCATCTTCCAACCCTTCTCCCACTGTAATAAAAATTAAAATTAAAAACTTTTTGTTTTGAGACAGAGTCTTGATATGTTCAGATCAGTCACGAGCTTGTAGTCTTCCAACTTGGCCCCCAGCACAGATGGGATTATGCCAGATCAAGTTGGCATTTTCTTTTAAAATTTTTTTCTTCATTGTGTAGTATTATTATCGTTAGTTACTTTTATGTTGCTGTGACAAAACACCATGACCAAGGCAGCTTATTAAAGAAAGCATTTAATTGGGCTTATGGTTTCTGAGGGTTAGCGCCCACAGTGGCAGAGCAAAGACATGGTGGCAGAAACAGTTGAGAACTCACATCTTGGTCCACAAGCATGAGACAGAGAGCAATATCTGGGAATGGTGTGGGCTTTTGAACCCTTAAGTCAATCCTCAGCAACCCTCCTTCTCCAACATGGCCACACTTCCTAGTTCTTCTCAGTCACCAATCAGGGACCAAGTCTTCAAATGCCCAAGACCTAATGAGAGGAATTTCATTTAAGCCACCACCACCACATCATCATCACCATCATCATCATCATCATCATCATCATCATCATCATCATCAATGGTGGTGATGATTGGGATTGAACCAAGGCCTTACAGGGGCTAGACAATTGCTCTACTACCAACTACATCCATGGCCCTCTGTAGTTTGAGGCCAGGTCTTGAACCTATGTATCTTAGTCTGGTCTTGAAATCATGAGCCATAGTTCTGTGAGTACAGACTTACGCCACTATATTCAGCTGGCATTTTCTTTTTTAAAATAATTTATTTATTCTTATTTTATGTACTTTGGTGTTTTGCCTACATGTGTGAGGCTATCAGATCTTGGAGTTGAAAACAGTTTAGCTGACATGTGGGTGCTGGGAATTAAACCTGGGTCCTCTGGAAGAGCAGACAGTGTTTTTAACCTCTGAGCCATCTCTCCAGCCCCCACCCCCCACCCCCCGGCATTTTTCAAAAGCCTGGTCTTGACACTGCCACTGAATCCTGTGTGTTAAAAGCCTTCTCCTTTGGCTTGAACTTGGACTAGTCCCCGCTGTGTGGAGTCTGGCAGCTGTGTGTTATGTATTTTGTCTGTCTAAGGAATGGGCAGGCTAAGGCGTTTCTGTGATGCTTGTGTTAACTCCAGAGAATCGCCTGACCAATTCTTCCATTCTTTCTTCTGCTTCTGTACTAAATGACTGAACATTGGTTGTCAGAGAGATTCTGCCAGAAAGCTGCGCCATCTAAGACTGAACTCTGGCAGTTTTCTCTCTCCTTATTCCATCCTGCCTGCCTCCGAGCTCTGTCCCCATGGTGCTCATTCTCCATCTTTCCCATGTATTTCAAGCACCCACATGTCAGTTTGTGTGGTCTGACTATCCCTCCTTCAAAGGCACATGACCATTGATTAAGGAGCCTCATTATTTCAACACTTCCCCCTCTGGCTTGAAAATGTCCTGTGTGAGGCAGAAACTTTTTGTTGCATCAACAGTTTCCAGTCATGCACCAATGGCACATTCTTACTAATTGATTTCATTATGTGAACATCATGGAGTCTATTTACACAAACTAAGATTGCTGCGATGTCACGAGGCAATAAAATTGCATGGGACTCCTTGTAACCCCTGTGTATGTGGTCCATCATTGATCAAAATGTTGTGTGATGCCAACTTGGGGACTGTGGATGCAGCTCAGTTGGGAGAGTGCTAACCTAGCCTTTAGGAGGCTCTGTGTTCAATCCTCAGCATGAGAAACATGGGACATAGCAATGCATACCTGTAATCCCAGCACTGAGGATATGGAGGAGACAGGAACATCAGAAGGTCAAGGTTACCCTTGATGACAGAGCAAGTTCAAAGCCCACTGAGGCCAGTCTCGGGAATAAAACAAAATAACTTGAAGGCACATTCACCAGAAAGGGGCATTTGCTCTTGAGTATCAGCGGTCTCAAGGAACTCAAGCGTAGGAAGGGATTGGTTGACATGTGCAGGAAAGAACTCAAACAGAAACCGCAAAGCCACCACCACCTGTCAGACGCTTGTTTGTTACTCCCCCTCTGGCGCATTTTTCTCCTTTCCGTTCACTGCTTTCCTGTGCACCTGATGGAGCTGCAGTTCTATGATAGAGATACACCCCTGTCCTAACTAAATTGGGTCCAATCTCTGGCTGAGTCTGTGGCATGATAGTGCTAGGAACCAGATTTAATTCCTTCTCTATAGAGAGAGAGAGAGAGAGAGAGAGAGAGAGAGAGAGAGAGAGAGAGAGAGAGACAGAGAGAGAGAGAGAAACAGAGAGAGAGAGAGAGAGGAGAGAGAGAGAGAATATGACACATGGGCTCTGGCCATGGATATGACATTCTGTAGGATGGTGGTCTCTGAGAAGGGAAATGGGTGAAGGAAGACAACGTGAGGACCCCGGCCCCTCTGGAGAGCATAGCTACTGTGCAGCGAGAGAGTTCAGGTGGAGGGGACAATCCTTAGAGTCCCTACATATCTGGAGATAGTGGGGGGTTCCCCCCAGTGGTAAGCTTTGCAATTCACAAGGTATGGGGTAGAATATTCAGAAGGTATTGGTCACAGTAGGGAAAAATTTAGTCCCAGAGTCCATGCTGGTCCTGCCTAACAAAGCTTGAAAAAAGAAAAATGGAAAGACTCAAACTGTCTCCAAGTAACTGCATTCCAGAGCAGAGCTCAGGAATATTTATAAGAATACAAAAATATCCAGCACATGTCTGTCTTCCAATCAAGCCCCTGGCCAGAGGAAGGAAGGAGAAAATGATAAGGAACAATGTTCTGTCCTGGAAATTCTGTGAGCGCTAGTCTCATATTAAAGCTATTGTTATTTTTGCCTTTATATGCCTCAGTATTGTTTGGCTTGCTTTAACAAACACACATCACTACTGTTATTTCAAAAGATTGAACAAGCCACTTAGGAAAATGAGAATCATAGGCAAAAGTACTTCTGCACTTTAAAAGTGACTGAAAGTCTCTTTCCTCGACTCCTTCCCCTTCTGCCTCGCTTTCTAGAAGGTTCTCACTTTCTTTTCTGCCGTCTCTTGCCTTTTCCACGTAGTTTAGGTCAACATGGGGCTGCAGCTGTATGTTTTAGGTTTTTGAGAGAATGTTGTTGCTTGGCTTTGAGCACCTCATGCCCTCATTACGCTAGTCTAAGGCCTCCTGGATCAGTGGTCAACGCAGGTAAAGCCTCTTATGAGCCAGGCTCTATTTGCCTTGTCACTGGGTAAAGAAAGATGACACTTAGGGTGCACCTGTGTAGACTGCACCCATGTCCACCTCTGCTGTTCCCGCTAGAGAGATCCTTCTCATGTGGTGTGAAGACTACTACAGGCTGTGGATGAAGAGCCTGAAAGTGGAGGGGAGTCCACAGAGAGCAAAGAAAACAGTCGGAGGGAGAGGCAGAGGAGGCAGAGGGCCGGGCCACGCAGAGAAAGGGACCACTCAGCGACGAGACCCAGCGACGAGAGCAGAGCGCTCCAGCACGGCGTGGACAGCGGGGTGGCGGGGAGAGCCGAGGGGGCGCGGAGGCTGAGCGCCCAGCCCTCGGACCCCCAGATCGCAGGAGGCGCCTAGAGTCACCGGGGCTTGGGACCGCACGGTCCGAGCGCACATCGCACGCACCTCGGGGATCCTGCGCGCACGGCAGCCGGCGATGAGCGAGAGCAGCCGCCTCTGCTCGGGCTACTACAGCCTCAACCGCAGCTTCGTGGAGCCCTTCCAGTGCCCGCGGCGCGGCGACGGGGCCGCGCTGCTCTACTGCTGCGGCTTCGCAGACCTCAAGTACTGCTGCAGCGAGCCGGCAGCTACTTCCCCTACAAGCACAGCTACATGTGGAGCCTCAGGTGGGCAGGGCAGGGCAGGGCGGAGGGCAGGGCGGGGCAGGGCAAGGCAAGGTGACCCTTCCGGACCTGGGAAAGTGACCAGTGGAAGACACAAAGCTGGGATGGAGAGGTCTCCCAGTGCGTGCTGTATTCGGGTTCTTGTGCCAAGGCATCAGGCTTCTGAATGGTCACTCTGCAGGGCACCCTGGAGACCAGTGGGCACCCTGTGCATCCCAGCCTACCTCGGGGACCACTGCTTGCGCGACAACCTGGAGGCTCCACTAACGAGACTGGAGGTTTTACTTCCTCTTTAGGTGTTTGTTCATTTTATACATTTGAATGGAAAGGAGGCTTCTTTGGAACCCCCGGGTTAAGGTATTAAGGACTAGAGGAGTACTCAAGTGTCACTGGGCAGCTGGAGTCTTTAAAGGTGTGTGTGTGTGTGTGTGTGTGTGTGTGTGTGTGTGTGTGTGTGTGTGTGCAGGTGCATGTCTACAAACTGGGCTTAACAACTTGCTCTTCTCAGAGGTTCGGACAGTGTCACTGCCCAGCCAGGCTGAAGACGAAGAAAGAGCTTGAGTTGCTCTGACTGCGCAGGCAGCATGGCCTTTCTGGACACCCTTCCCTACACCTGCACCATTTGACCAACGCTAGACGTCAAGAGGCTTTACTTTCAAAGACACGTCTTTCTTGCTTCTTTTTCCTACAGTGGGGCTTTTCCTTGTTTCTGTTAGTGTTATGCAGGTGTTTTCATGATGAAATGCTCCGCTTCAAAGACAGCAAACTTTGACACTTTCAACTTGATTCTTTTCTTTTGTCTACAGAATGAGTGGGATCCTATTATAGAAAAAGAACTTCCATTCCCTCCACCATAAATTGTGTGTGTGTGTGTGTTGTGTGTGTGTGTGTGTGTGTACAGTACTATTGCTCTGCTCTCTCATCATGATCCAGAATTTGGCATACATGCCAGATCAACAGCAAACTTATTTTTTTAGGCAATAGAACAGATAACTACTTTTCTATATTGCAAACTTCAATAAACTCTCAAAAAGGCTGCCTTCCTTCTGGGAAGTCAACGGATCAGGTGGCTCTTAAGGAGAACAAACTTTGGCAGAAAATGATACCAACTTATTCACCATAGATTATTTGCAGGAAGAAGTGATGTTCTGCCCTATTACTTGGGCTTTTCAAGACTAGCTTGGTAATCCATCTGTGAGTGGTTTGAATGGCAGAAGCACCTCCAACGGAGACGGGCAATGTTCAAGTCAAACTCAGTTGGAAACGGTGCCCAGGATCTTCCGATCTCCCATGGTGGCAGGCAGAAGAGGCCATAAAACCTTCATAAGGTTTGTGAGAGCATGAAGGAGGGACAACCTGCTGGGGTCTACCTTCATCAGTACAAAATGAACAGCTAGTTCAGTGTCAGGGAGACAGAACAGTCACATTAACTAAGGGCATCAGTCGGCAACATTGAACCAGGGTTTCCTGTGAATTTCTGAGCCCTGAAAACACCGCAGGGAGGTAAATTTATTAGAGCTTCATTCATCTTCTATTCTTTGCTCTTCACTGCTAATTTAAAATGCTCCAAGTGCAAAAAAAAAAAAAATGTTACAGAGGTGTGGTAATATACTGTGTACCCTAATAAAATTTCCCTGAAGATCAGATAACAGAACAAGCCACTAGATTAAACATAGAGGCCCAGCAGTGGTGGCACACACCTTTAATCTTAGCACTCAGGATGCAGAGATCCGTCTGGATCTCTGTGAGCTCAAAGCCACACTGGAGCACATGAGATTAACTCAGTATAGGAGAGAAAACAGAGCCAGGCAGTGGTGGCACACATTTTTAATCCCAATACTGGGAAACACACATGCCTTTAATCCCAGGAAGTGATGGCTGGGTGGAGAAAGGTGTATAAGGCATGAGGAGACAGGAACTAAAGGCTTTTCGGCAGAAGCGTCCCTGTTAGCTAGAGGCTTTTTCAGCTGGAGCCTTTCGGCTGAGAACTCAGAGATATTGAGTCAGAGGATTCGTGGAGTTGGCGAGGTGAGCTGTGGCTTGCTCCGTTGTCTCTCAGATCTTTCAGCACTGACCCCAATTTCTGGCTCCAGGTATTTGTATTAAAAGACCATTCAGCAATTCATGTTTCACAGAAGCCACCAGCGTTGGTATTGAGATTGCACAGCTACCAGAGAAAGACAGCCGTAGCTACCTTGGGGCGAGTGAAGGTGCTGTGTAGGAGAATGATGGCGTGGAGAGGATGGCAGCTTCAGACGCTTTCCAAGGGCTGGCAAAGCAGCTGCTCTGGGAAGCCAGGAAGAAGGATGATTCTCCCTTTTCAGTGCCTGTCCTTTCTTTTCTTCCCTCCTCGTCTAAACCCCTAAATTCAAAGGGTCCCCTTCAGTAGCCTTTGCCAGGACTTCAGAAAATGAGGCTCATTGGGCGGGGCCGTTCACGGGTGGATGCTGAATAAGTGTGTGTGGAAATGACCAATTTAGGAGACTCCTTCCTGGCTCCCCATCTTTACATGGAAATCTGCAGGCACATATGGAGCCATGGCACAGCGTTAACATGTTCTTTGGGTTTCCTCCAAATTGTGTATTGTTTTAAAAACCTTGAACATTGAACATTCATGATGTATATGCTAGATTTCATCAGACTGACAAATTTTCACTTACTAAATCACTTTTTTTTTTTTTTTTTTGGTTTTTTTCGAGACAGGGTTTCTTTGTGTAGCTTTGCGCCTTTCCTGGAACTCACTTGGTAGACCAGGCTGGCCTCGAACTCACAGAGATCCACCTGCCTCTGCCTCCCGAGTGCTGGGATTAAAGACGTGCGCCACCACCGCCCGGCACTAAATCACTTTTTAACCTTGAAAATTATTTTCAACAACCAGGTTCTCATTTCAGGAGTCTGTCCAAATACCTCACCTATCTTCTTTGTGCACAAAGTGATACTAAATGGGTTACATTCTCATGTGTCTGTGTCTAGGAAGGTGGAACTAACCCTCCCGGACACAGTTTGCAGGAGGCAAGGTACGAGGGTTTCTTTCCTAATCCTATTAGAGGAAAGGGTCATCAGAATGGCAGCCTCCAAGTTCAAATACATAACTCTGCTTGGACCGTGACGTAAAATGATCTAGTCTTCACTATATGCAGGGCCGGTTGGGGCAGAGTCAATGTTAATAAACCAAGCACAACAATCTGGAACTTTGGCTCCATGTTGCCTATAGCTCAGGAGACAATCTCTTGTGTGCAAGGGTGTTTTATCTCCTCAAATCAAGGCAGAGTAGAGTAAACAGCCTGTCACCTTCAATACTGTTCATTCTCTCAAAGCAGTGATGCTCCAGGCATCCCTGATCAAATTCTGCTCCCCCACCCTGCCCCTGCTACCTCCTTCCTTTTGATAAAAGTCAAGCTTGCCAAGGGCCTAATCCCTGAGAGAAAGCAAAAGCTTGAAGACAAGCCAAGAAGATAATAAAGACTCTGATCATTATTTTTCAGTGATGAGCATTCCAGTTGCTACAGGCAGATCAATTGTGAGTTAATTGGTGTTTACCCTCATCTGTTGAATATTTTCTACAAGCTAAACACACGTAAATACTTATTCACAATGCTATGGGGAAACCAACTGAAGTCTGCTCGTGAATAGCCTAACATCTAATTATGGCTGTTTACATAAGACTCAAGAGACATGCGTCTGCATACAGTTCAGTGTGGCGCTGGCTTTTCAAATTCCCTCTCTTATTTAATGGTACCAAGTGCACAGGTTTTATGAAAACTGCTACTTCAGTGTCTAGCCATATGTGTAAGCACATAAATGAATTGCTCCAAATGTGGTGCAGAGAAAAGGACAGGAAAATCTCAGACTTGGAAAGTGAATTTCATGTACATTCTGTGAACAGCTTTCTTTTAACTAAGGCCTCTTCTCTTTTGCGATGGTTGTGGTTTTTGTATATGAACACATGGTGTCTTTCATATCTATCTCTAAGTGAGAAGTCTTACATCTCTGATAAGTGTGTTTCCTGACTCTTACGGAAGCAAGTATTTTCCTGTTTATCTTTCGTTTGTGAAACTGATCGTTCTAAGGTGTGGTATTAATTTGATTAACTTGACTAATTGGACTGGGGTATTTATGATGTCCCTAGAGAAGCATGCGACCTTTGACCTGTCTCATAGATGCCATACTAGTAATAACATGCAAACTTTAAAGGTCCTGAAATACAATAGACAGACTATGACAGGAATCCGGGATGGAAATTTCAATCGTTTACTGTCTGTAGGAAAACAGAATTTGACTACGAATGAGTGAGAGCAAGAATGAACACTGGTGTCTGGTCCTGAGCACTGGCATCTCTGGTCCGACTTGAGCACACAGCAGTTTGGATAACATGGCGTCTTTCTGTTTCCCCAGCATCGGAGCTCTGGTTGGACTGGGAATCGCTGCCCTTGTTTTGCTCGCCTTCGTCATCAGCGTCTGTGTCCTTTGCTACCTATTTCTGTACACAAAACCTCAACGATTAGACAACGGCCTCAAACTTCAGCACCTAGAGGCAGCTTCCACCCTAGAAGGTAACCCGAATCTACTGTTTGTAATCAGGTACCTGTACCATATCTCAGCTGGGGGACAGGGCGCACTGTTAAGAATCAATGCTCTTTAAAGGTTCCGTTTACCGTGTATCCTCTCAAGACTTCACGTTGAATCAGCCTTAAGTGACGCGATACTTCAGGGGAATTGTGTTCAAGGAAAACTAGCAGACTGTAAATGCCCTCGTGGGAGGCAAGTCAGGGGCCAGTACCTTCATTTCGATGTATTTAATTCCCTTTTAGTTATCAACATGTATCCTCTTGAAAAAAAATTACATTTTGGTTTTCTGGAGGAACCTAAGACATCAAGTACATAAAACAACAACATGCCCCGTAGGACACTCTTGGTACTGCTCTTGACACTGGTCCGTCAGTAGTCAGACAGGCACCTCGTGTGAAGGGGACATCTAAAACCATTCAGAGGTTTGCAAAAAGCCTGAAAAACAAGTAGAACGTTCCTGGTTGTTGAATAGCCTACAAACTAATTCATTCTATTGGTGTGTGTCTATGTGCACAATGTAACTATAAAGTGGAAAGCAACTTTTATGCATCATTTGTGGACTCTATATCTTCCTGGTGTTCCAGTCATAAAGCAGTATATAGATGTCAGCTGCTATTGTTATAAAACTATCAAGATTCTGTGAAAATTGATTTCTACTAGTGTATTAGGAAACACCAATCATGAAATTTTGAAATGTGTGTATGCAGAATATATTTTAGAGAATATGTAGGTAATAATACATAAATTTAGGATCTATGATGACATATTTAGAATAGCATGTGAGTGTTTATTGCTTCCATTTAAAAAGGAGAATCTTTCTTAAAATACGAAGGAATTCTCTGCGCATAGGCTGTATTTTAACTGAGTGATGGAATCTGTCAGGTTTATAAAGTACCTGCCCTGTGACCTTATCAAATATGTCACCATTACCGTGTGCCTGCATTAGCTGCAGTCTCCTCTGAGGAGAAGAGAAGAAACTCCCCAGTCCCTCATGTCCTCTTGTCACAGTACAGCAGGACAGATCCCTCTGGAGTTCTCTTCCCAGAGCACTCATAACGAGGGGCCAAACTGACAGTCTCCGAGCTGAATTTAGTCCAAGTGACTTTGACCCAGTTTCTCCACAAGCACAAGCGTGCGATTGATTGGTGATTCTCACATCATCAGACTGTAAAAGTAATTATTGTCTCATTTGCTTAGATGATTGAAAATCATGGGTCGGAATCTGTTCTCTGCCCAAGAATCACCTAGGGAGGGACCATGTTAAAAACACAGCTTTGCTGGGCAGTGATGGCGCACGCTCTTTAATCCCAGCACTTGGGAGGCAGAGCCAGGCAGATCTCTGTGAGTTCGAGGCCAGCCTGGTCTTCAGAGCGAGATCCAGGACAGGTACCAAAACTACACAGAGAAACCCTGTCTCAAAAAACACACACACACACACACACACAAAACAAAAAAAAAAAAAAAAAAAAAAAAAAAAAAAAAAAAAAAAAAACAAAAAAAAAACACCCCCCCCCTAAAAAAGCACAAAACAACACAGCTTCTCAGTCCCAGCTTTTCTGACAAGCACTTCTTCTTTTCCCTCGTCCTCTTTTCCTACTTTCCATCAGTAGTGGTCATGGCGAGACTATTCAAAACTAAGGCCCTCCTCAAACTCCAGTGTTTCACCAACCCTCTCGATGGATACAACTCTCCACCTTAACCTTTTGTGGTCAGCCTTCTAGGTCTTTCTTTTTCTAACCTCCTTTTCCAAACCACATTGAGCCCTTTGCCATTCCTTGAGCTTCTTGATGAGGGCCTTGGCACATGCCGCCACCATTTCCTCCAACATCTGGGTGACTTACAGTGTCTTTAACTCTTTCCTGAAATGTCCTTTTCCCAGGAGTTCCTCCTCACGCGCATTCTCAACTTCCTTCCTGCTCTTCCTAGTCAATTCCCCCCCCCAAGCATTTCCTACTAACAGACTACACATTTGACTTAACTATTATTTATTTACTTATCTATTTGTTGTCTATAAATTTCTGACATTCTGACTGGAAACTAAACTCCAGCAAAGTAAAAAGTTCTGTCATGTTTGTTCACGGTGATATCCCAGGTGCCTATCACACCCAAACATTCCTTGAAGGAATGGTCTTGACTAGTCTTACATCTCTGCTGCTCTCAGGACCGTATCTTGGAATCACTGACCAAGTACGGTCGTTGCTGCAGTCACTGAACAGGCATTGAGTGTGTCTTTTATGTAATTCACTGTGCTCAATCAAAGTGGTCATTTTTCCTGGTTTAGTTCAAGGACTATTGCAAAATTTCATTTCATGTTTGCTCTGTGAATCCAGAAGCAGAATTACTGGCATGTCAATTCAGATTTGGCATGTTTCTTGCTATTTAGTGGATGAAGCCAGTTAAGGCACTTCTTAGGACATTAGATGAGACTGCTTACTTGCAATGAAATCTCTCCAGTTTGTTCCCCACGAAAATGTTGTATCAAGGTAGCAAGTTAATTTAATAGACCTTTCCAGAGTCTGGATATTAAAATGCAGCATACAAAATTTAAAGTAACCAGTGCCTTGCTGTTGCTTTCAAAGGACGGCATTTTGGTCCTGTGGGTTGATTTTTTCTTTTCTAAATCATAGTGCAGAGCACAAAACAAAAATAGGTAATCTATTTGCTATTGGAATGGGTTCCTCTTGAATCAACCCTTTGAAATGATAATTAAACATTGTGCACTTTATTAAATATGAGTGTCCCATTCTTGCATCCTAGCAAAAGATGCTGTTGTTCAAGCTGTGGGAAAGACAAGTTAGGGGTATTATTGCATTTAGAAAAGTGTTAAAGATTAGAAACATAAGGAAATGTTTGCATAATTAATCAGGCTTGTAAGTAGTATATCTGAGGGAAAATTGATTTCACCAGTTACAAGCCTTTTATTTCAACACTATCTCCTCTTAAAAATGTATCTGACATTATTTTAGACTAATACCTAATGTTATCGCTTTTATTTTCTGAAATTCTGATTGCATAATTCCCCCTTCCCCTTTCCTGCCTTAAAACCCTCCCACATACCTCTCCTTGTTCCCTTTCAATGTCCTCTTTTTTCATTAATTGTTGTTGTGCGCACGCGCGCGTGCGCACACACACACACACACACACACACACACACACACACACTCTTAAATACATGAGTACAACCTACTCACTCTGTATAATATTACATTAACTATGTTTTCAGGGCTGAACATTGTCATTAGATAATCCATTGTTGTGTTCTTCCCTGGGAAAACTATTTAGATTAATTTGTATAGTGGAGAGTGTTTTCATTATAGGTAATTTGAATGGATCACACAGGAGGAACTGTGTTCCTGTACATATCACAATGAATATAGGGACAATGGTATAGGTCTAAAATCGGCTAATCATAGATTACAATGCCTGGACTTTGCCTCAGCCTATTTTCATTCCATGGTACTCCGATTTTAAATGTGTACAGCTTGAGGCTTTACAGTCTTTGAGTTGATCTTGAAAATGCAGGTAGGTCTCTTCTGGCCATGGCTACAGACATTAGTGGCATAACCTCTGTTGTCCACCCTGTACTGAGCACCTCTCACTGAGCGATTGGTGGCCTTTTACACTGTTTTCTTCTTTTTAAACTTTTACATTTTGGGTTATGCACTTTTCAAATGCCAATACTCAGAAGAATGCCATGGCGTGTATTGTTGTCTCTTGGACACTAAGTTGCCAAGCAAAAGATGCCTATGTGAAGACAGTCCTCACCATGAGGGCTCATTTCAAGGTTGTGGAGGATATTCATGGGGCCAATGAGGGAGCAGTCAGAGGGATGATGTCATAGATCATCGCTTCTCAAATGTTTCCATAGGGAAGGTCTTAACAGCCTTATCAGAAATGAAGTCACGGCCCCAGAGTTCTCAGGGCTAGAGTGGGAAAGGTTTGCCTTAAACCTTCTGAGTTTCATCTCTTAATTGTTCCTGTTGCTTTAAACTTTGTGGGTGTTTTCAACTGACTGCACAGTGTAAAGCTTGCTCTTCTCTAATTATGACATCTGTCACTCAGACCTAAGTAAAAACTGCTGCTTCAGGAAGATAAAGCCTGTTCACCCTGAGGGTTCGAGTAGGTTTGAGTAGGTCCTGTGGAGGGGATGGGGACTGATCAATGGCAGGGACTCTGAGAAACGGTGTGTCTGATAAAACATAGGAAGGCGGTATTAGGAGAACTGGTAGGAGCGATAATACAATTGTATAGAAATAACAAACACCCGCAAGCTGGTATTTGCTGGTCGCCTTGGAAAGGTGGAAGATAGAAATGAATAAAGGTAGGTAAATTAGCAGTAAGACACGGTTACATGGGCGGAAAAATAAAACTGCCTATGGAATACTGAGAGTATATTGGAGAAAAATCACATCATCATTTATTGTGCCCATGAGCGAAAGGAGTCTTAGGGTGACTTGAAATGGTTTTGTGTTTCTTCTTAGAAGATGCTCTCGATTCCTCAGAAAGGCAAGTTTCTTTCTGCTCATGTTCATTGTAGAAACTCTGGAAATCCTGAGAAACAAGCAAATGCTCTCAGCACAGAGGTGGAAGGTGTTAGCACCGCAGTAAATATCCTCCAGGGAGGTTTTTCTGTGTATCCCTAGATCACATAGAAAGCAAAGTGGGAAACAGCGGGACATGGCAGCCTAGGTCTGATCCCAGCACTCAGAGGGTGAGGCAGGATGGTCACAAGTGTAAGGCAAGCCTGGGCTATATAGTGGGATTCTTCATACAGTCTGTCTGTCTGTCTGTCTGTCTATTTCCCTCTCCTCCCTCTCCCCATCTCCCTTAAAAACAAAAACATGATAGTTGCATCTTTCTTTTCCAATAAACAAATGCCTCTGTTATCATTTAACCCATTTATTACTTCACAACGCACCATGACTTTTGCTGTTGATACAATAAGCATTTTTATATCTCTGCAGATTTACTGATGGTTAAGATTTTGCTTCATTAGTTCCATCATTGGTACTTCTGCATATTTTCTGAACTATATGACTTTTAAACTATAAAATCGATAGCACTTTCTAAGAACAAAGATACTTCCTCTTGTGTGAACCCTGCCCACACTCCAAGTCAGCAACCACAACACTGACACAGCAACATACACTCTGGGGTTTATATTAAACTTTTCCAATCTCAATATCTACTTTTTCTTATCTCGGATCTGGTCCAGAATTACATTTGCATCCTTTTATTTCTTGTTTCCTTTAATCCTTGGCCTTTCTTTTGCTTTTATTCCCTTGACAATTTTGAAGAAAAAAAAAGCCAGATATTTTGTGCAGTGTCTCTCAATTTCTGTTTGTCTGTTTTCTCATGATTGGAGAGAGAGAGCATACATTTTTATAAGAACACACGGAAGGTATAGTAGTATCAAAGTACCACAGACAGCACACAATCTTGGCTGGCCTGATTATTAGTTATGGTAACATGATTATAGTGAGGTATTTGAAACCATGAAAATATCTTACTCTATGAATTTTCGCTCAATCACTGATTGTTTTGACAACGGTTATTATGATGACACTTATAAATGACAATTTTCCAACTTCTTACAGCTTTTAAATTTATTATTTCATTGCTCCCCTGTTATTTTTCTTAGTTCTTTGTGCCACTGAAACAAAATAGTTTAGACTGTATAATTGATAAAGAAAAGTTAATTTTCACAATTCCGGAGGCTGGGAAGTTTAAGATCAAGATGACTGAGTACTGAGCACTGAGAGCTGATGTCTGCTTCTCAGTGAGTGCCATGATGCTGTGCCTTCTCACGGAGCAAGGAGAGACTGGGCAAAAAGAAGCTAGCTGGTCCCCTCCACCCTTTTTTAGGATTGCTAACTCCACATGGAAGGGCAGAACTCTCATGGTCCAATCACCTCCTAAGTTCCTCAGCTCTTAATACTTGCCAGTTTGATCTCATATGCCTTTTAGAGGAACACATGCATTCTAACCATCAGATTGCCCGTTCATTTTAATGTTAGCATGGACTTGTGGATTTTAAAATATTATTATTGTTGTTTATTTTGACCCATGAATGACTTTACGTTTGATCAGTGGTCATTTTTCATTTGATTTTTTTTAATTTTTTTTGGGGGGTGTATATGTGTATGTAGTATATGCACATTGCCTGCACAAGCCAGAGGGAGACACTGAGTGTCCTGCTGCATCAGGTTCTGCCTTCCTTCCTTCCTTCCTTCCTTCCTTCCTTCCTTGGATCATGGTTTGTCGCTGAAGCTGGAGTTAGGCTGCTGGCCAGCAAGCTCCAGTGATCCTCCAGTGCCATCCTCTGTAGTGCTGGGATTACAGCCATACACAGGACTTCGGCTTCTTATGTGAATGCTGGGATCCAAGCTCACATCCTCATGACTGCATAGAAAGCACCCCGAACCACTGAGACATCTCTCTTGCCATTAAACAAACTCTCTCGAATTGTATCCCATGCCTGTTTGCCCATCATTTTGGGAGCACTTTTTTTTTTTTGTTATTGTTCTCCAAGACATTTGGTACTTTCCCTGTTCCTCCACTGCAGCCTACCATTTCTTCAAGAAGCCTGGTTCATTTCAGTTGGTAACAGTGTTTATAAGTCAAGTGTGGATACCCCATATTTAATTACGGTACCGACTTCCACTTCTACCATTCTCTTCCAGATACATTGAACACCTAAGTATTTTCTTAGCATAAATCTTTAACAGTAGAATTCCTAATCGGAGTGTGCACATATATCAAAAGATGTGGGTATAGTATCTACCTACCCTCCAGAAATTACTATTTTACACTTACTTACTTTTCCACAATCTTTGTGGCTTTGAGTATTATTATTTAAAGATATCTACTTTATTAATTTCATAAAGAATAGCATTTTTCTGTTTGTTTTGGTTTGGTTTTGGATACAGGGTTTCTCTGTGAAATAGTCATGGCTATCCCAGAACTCACTCTATAGATAAGACTGGCCTTGAACTCGCAGAGATCTACCTGCTTCTGCCTCCCAAGTGCTGGGATTAAAGGCAAGCACCACCACCGCCTAGCAAAGCATAGTAATTTATTTCAAATTTATCTAATTAGACATTTTCATGTTTGCCATTTTTTTTGTGGCACACTGCTTATTTTTTATATATTTTTTCTATGAGGGCATTTATTCTTTCATAGATGATGAAGGTTTCCTTCTGTTGTATTTATATGTGTATGTGTGTTTAAAGCTTTAATAACTCTACAGAAGCAAAGTAGGGACTCTGCTCTTTTATTTCCAAATGAGTCAGCTGTCCAAATATCTAGCAGTCTATCTTTCTAATGTCAACATAAATGGTCACTTACCATAAATTGTTATATATACTCAGGTCTGTTTTTAGACTGTGTTCTGTTAAATTTTTCATTCTGGTTATTCTTAAATTATGATAGACTTTAAAATTATTGCATTTATATTATTTTAATGTCAACTCAAGAATCCATCTCCTTCCTTCCTTCCTTCCTTCCTTCCTTCCTTCCTTCCTTCCTTCCTTCCTTCCTTCCTTCCACCAAGCTTCTTTTAAGAATGTCTTGGCTTTTTGTATGTAAAGCTTAAGTTTCCAAATGAACTTTTGATCACACTCTAAAATTTTGAAACAGGTGATATTTTGATGGTTTTAGAGTAATAGATACGTTTGGGAGCCACTTTATGAAATACTTAATACTTGTGGGGGGGAAGGTGCTCAAAATTCATTAAATTGGACTGCTGACTCTACTTAGTAATACTTTATTTCACGAACACTTTTAAAGAATTCATTGTGATATTAGTGAAAAGGGGGATAATTTGGATTTAGTAGCATAAAAAGCCACTCATGGAGTCTCTTGGAAAGAGAGATAATCAATTGGCAAACTTCTTGATCACTGACTTAGCCGTGTCTGTGAGACTGCTCCGAGAAAGCCAAAGCTGACCCCACCACAAAACATCAGAATGACTTAGGGGTGTCCATTGTTTCCCAAAGCTATCCAGCTAGACCCGCAGCCAGGAGCTGCTTAGAGTTCCACAGCTTAGAAGCTAGGTTAAGCTGGATGAATAATGGCAGGAAAGCTCCACCACAGATCCGCCAGGTGGCCAGGAGACAGAGACCTGCAGGGGTCCCCGATGTTCTTTTTCTGTTTTGAAATACCTGTCAAGACCCAAGTTCACAATCACGTGATAAGTTGGTCCCTGAGGACCAGCTCTGAAATACATACAAGTTTAACTGTTAGTAGAACAAGTGTTTGGCATCATTACAATGAGAATAGGCAGAATGATTTTGCTTGATGAGCTGGATTTAAATTTTGCCAAAGGTCAAAGCTTTAAGGGCCAGCTTATGATATTCAGGATTAAAGGAAGGCTAAGACTTACATATAGTAGCCAGAATGAAACGAAATAAGGGTGGAAACACGAAAGCTCGCCACCAGGAACTGAAGGGGAGAACTATGACGGTGGGTCTTGGCAATTTGTACTCAACCACAGAAATAGGAATTAAATAAGAAAACCCTCCACGTGTAACAAATCCTTGGCAGTTCAATGGCATCACAGCTTTCTTACTTAAAATCAAATCCATGTTGTAGCCTGTGATAGAAGGCTTTATCCCTACCTGGCTGGATAAGAGATTAGTTTCTACGGGAAAAAAAAAAAAAAAAAAAAAACCCAGGGGAAACAGGTTGCTGAGGTGGGCCCTTCTCTTAAAATGGTCCCCAGAAGATGTTAGGGGACTCTGTCATCACTGGGGCTCCACTTGCTGTTTTTCTGTATCTGCAATTACTTTAAACTGCTGGAGGGAAACCCATTGAAAGTGCTTTTGAATTTTTACCGGAGTAAATTCTGGAGTGTTCAGGTGTTTACAACCAATCTTTCTTATTTGAATAGAAAATTGCTTTGGATTTAGAAGCCAACCTAGGAAATTGTCTTGATAAGCTAACGTGTTTAGAAGGATCTGGAAGCCAAGTGAATAATGAATCAGGGCTGGGGAATAAGGGCTTTTGCAAGTGTGCTAACGACAGAGAATTTTTAACACTGGAATGTGTTTGATAGCTGGACGACTCAAAGAGCACTAGGAAGTTTTGATGAATTCCTCCAGCTTTTGCCACAGAGATCCATAGTGGAAACCAAACCTGCCAGAACGGAGACAAGTCAGAGCATCCAAATTATTAGGTTAGAAATAACATCCAGAGATCCCCCATTGCTATAAAAAACAGAACCTGCACCGATGAAGAAGGGGAAAGGAGGCTTTGAAATTTTAACTCAAATATTATGAATTTAAATATGCGAGCATTACTTAGGAAATATGTAGGAGTCCAATAAACCGACATTAGGTTTTAAGTTTTCAGAACCGCCCCCCCCCACAACACCCCACACTGAAGCCTTTGTGTTTTAAATAAATGCTTATGTAAGATACAAGCACAGTAACAATCCACAGAATAATGATCCACTTCCCCTTTGTTAGCTCAAATGCTGGTGGGTAAAGACCACATCCCCCAGCCCTTGCTTATTATGGATTTATATACAGTGTGTGAATTGGATTGTGGAGTGAATTGGATTGTGGAATGAATTCTTTTTAAAAACTCACATCCAAATTGCTTATGGTGGCAAAGCCTTCGGATTCTTGAAATCATCATGATTGACTTTAATACAGTTTATTCTATTTATGTATAGAGTAGGGACAGTCACATTTTCATTAAGTGACCCTGAAATTGTTACCTCTTTATGAAATGTGTGCTTTTTCATAGAGGCATGGAGAAAAGATGATGGAAATGAAATTCGTATTCCTGTGACCGAGTATCTCTCTTTGCTTTCAGAATGAATGGCTCAAAGTCATTCTGAAAGGACTTGGTTCTTACCCATCAATACAGTATTTTCAGGATGATTTTCAATACTATTATAACAATTCAAGCACAAATGTTGAAAAGACAAATTCTGTCACAAGTTTGACTAATTATTTCATTTGGTCTTCTGTATTTGCAGGCAACTTAAATAGAAAAACCAAAGGCCTCATTTCAAATGCAGCATCAAATTCAACAAATGAGACAGTCTATGAAGCCGATGATGTAACTCAAGAAAAAACAATGGATACAACACAAATCAATATTGCTTATTAGCTAAAAATCCCTGTTTTAAAAGCTTACTGGAGAGATGGAACATTAAGAATAAAGAATGCTTTTTATTTTATTTGGCTTTTTGAGAAGGGTCTCTCTACATAGTCTTGGCCATCCTGGGACTCATTATGTGGACAGGGCTGGCCAGCTCACAGAGATCCGCCTGCCTCTGACTTCTGAGTACTGGTATTAAAGGTGTGTGCTACCACACCTGGCAAGAATGCATTTTCAATCAGCTTCTAACATTGCTTTTTCAATAATTGCCACTCACAAAGCAAGACCAGCTGCAGTTTTAATTAGCTCATTTATTTAAACACTCTCTAAGGTTCTGGTAAATGTTTTTGTGCATAAGTTTACTTTGTCAAGTTTCTGTATGACATGAAACTAATGCTATTTCTTCAAAATAAAGAGTTTAACAATGACAGAAAATGAACCAATCTCAGTGAAGCATAATAAATGGGTTTGTTTCATTATCATCATTTCACAGTTATTTGCTATAGAATATAACTGCCATAAGGGATAATAATGGGTAAGTAAATCTTGGGGGGACTTGTCTCATAAACCAAAGGCTCTCAATTCTCTTAGAAATCAATGTTTTTGAAGGATTTTTTTGGTAACTAGAATATATTACCTTCATAAAAGTTAATATTCAATGTCAAAGATTATCAGTGTATAACCTGTAAATGAGTACCTCCTGTATTTCGAGTATACAAGGCAAATCCTGTTGGTACATTTCCTGAAGAATGTATGTAATGAAAGTTATAAAAGAAGTAAGTTTGAATGTGAGCAGTAGGCTTGGCTGGACCTTCGACACACTCCCTGATGAAGAAGCCCACCTCTGGGTTACCCAAGGAAAAGCCACGCCCCCCACCACCTTGTACCAACTGATGCATCTCTCTGCAACTTACAAGCATTAGGTGCTTCATAAGTTGACACAAAACATTAAAAGCAAAAGGCTTTATTAAACTGCAGCTCATCTTAAATAGTGGAAAACATCTTTCAAATGATTTCCTTAGGTTTCATAAATATTCAGTGTAGTCCCATCTAATGCTACCATCTAACATATAAAAACGGTTTCAGCAGCTTGTATCTCAAAAGATTTTTCTTCATAAATATATCTATTAGGAAAATAGACACAGTTTTAAAAACAGAATTCAATAGAAAAAGAAGAACGAGAGCCTGTGTTACTGCACACCTCTGCTGGGTAAGGCTTCACAGCTGGAGATTTGTCTTTCAAAATGCGCTGAACATGGCTTCTTTAGTCTGATATCAAGAAGCAATACTTCCTGGTTCTTGTGCATGCAAAGCTCAGGGGTAGAAACTTTTCATCGCGTCTATCAAAATGATGGGCTTCTCTCAGGCTAGCAGTAAGTTTTGAGGGGATGGAAATATCTTCTTATCTGCAGTCTGGTACCATTGACACACCAATCTCAGCGGCTACTGGGCACCTGAAATGCGGCTGATGTAACGGAAGTGATATGTGTTTATTATTTTATTTAAATGATTACATTTGGCTTCCCTATTCAAATAGAATAGTTTCACTAAGATTTAAATATTAAATTGCTAGAGGGTAATTAAAGTTTGAAAGTTCAGACATTTTTAATTATAAAAATGACAGGTTTTGTTTTTCTTTTTAGATCAAAAAAGCAAAGAAATTTTGTTCATTTTGTGCAGGCTTTGAACTTTCATGGACACTTTTGATCTTTTCCAACAACTTTTTCAAAAAGAAGCCCCAGATGTTAGGCAGCAGTGGCACATGCTTTTAATCCCTTCACTCAGGAGGTAGAGGCAAGTGGATCTCTGTGAGTTCGAGGTCAGCCTGGTCTACAGAGGGAGTTCCAGGGCAGTCAGGGCAACACAGGGAAACTTTTTCTTAAAAAACAAAAAGAGGGGTGGGGAGGAGAAAGAAGAGGAAGAGGAAGGAGGAGGAGATAGAAAAAGGAAGGAAGAAAAGAAAAAAGCAAGCAAGAAAGAAAAAGAATGTGGGAGACCAGCTCCCACATTTTACAGGGTTCCTATGAGGAGGAGAGAGGAATAAGGAATTTGTAGCTAGAAAGATAGCAGAGATGAGACAGGCAGAAACACAGGATACCTTCGGGAGGACCTGGGTCAATACCCAATGGCCCCTTCTATCTCTTCAAAAGGGCTTTTTATAACAATGCCAAGGGGTGGGGCAAAAGACCTCCCCCTTGCTAGATCAATATATACAGCCAAGTGCAGCCAACAGTGTAGACAGACCCTTCCAAACACCCGGTAACCATGCATATGATCAAGTCACCCCCTTCTGCAGCCTGCTGGGTAAAGCAAGCTCAGATCTCACTAGGAAACATCTGTGGGCTACCACAAAGAAAGAAGGAGGGAGGGAGGGAGGAGGGAGGGAGGGAGGGAGGGAGGGAGGGAGGGAGGGAGGGAAAGAAGCCCCAGAATATGTGTTGCATTGATATAGAAGAGTCAGTAACGATATTTCTAGACCATCTCAGGTGGACGTCTGGGTGGAGTGTTTAGTCAAGACACGAACGAGTACAGCTTTATTTTCTTTGCTGAAAGGCAAGGGAAGGGACCATAAATGGCATAAAGAAGAGGAAATTAAGACTGCAGCCCACACTCTCCCTATCTGAGGGAAAGGCAAAATGGAGCCGCACATGGCTGTGTAGAGTGTCCAAGGAGAGGGGTCCTGGACCCCTGCTGTGCCGGGCACTTACGAAGGAGTTGAAGGGCATGAGTAGAGTCAGATGACCTTAGCAAATGGGGTCATTGTCACCTCTGTTCTTAGACACTGAACCTAGTACCATGATCGGCCGGCATCCCTGACATGTGACCTGCAGAAGTAGCTCACCTTTAGGTTACCTGAGTGGACCAAGTGATGTGTCTTTCTGTAACAGTGAGCAGCGGTGCCTCAAAAACTGAGACAAAATATTAAAAGCAGGAAGCCTTATTTAATTATGGCACAGTCTATACATTTAAAATACATTTTAAATGATTTGTTTGGGCTTCACCAATACTCACATAGTTTTAAGCCCATCAAGAATAAAGTGAAATTAACAAGTCACATTTTGAAAAAATGTACTGCATATAAATGCTGAGGACCATCTGATGGTACAGTAAGGCCTTTTTATTTTATTACTTTTTTGGTTTTAGGAAATATAAGCCATTGCGTAATTTATAAGCAATGGAGCATAAAACCCTAAGATTATCTTCCATGTACACTTTCAATGACAGCAATTTCATCTCTTAAAAATTGTAGAATTATGAAAGAGATAAGACCAAAAACCCCGGTAAAAGCCATTTCCTTCCTTAAAATGCTGTCATGTCTCACGGCTTAGAGGGTAAAATCTATGCTTGCCAACACGGAGCCTAAGGCCTCCCTCCGTCTCTTGGTTGCAGGAACCTGCAATGGTGTCTCAGTTTTTACCACTCAGCCTTACACAGGCACACCAGCCCTGCGGGGCCTCCATTCCTTCGGGCACACAGTTCAACTCATGTCATTGTTTTCTCTCTGCACAGAACTCCCTCATCAAGCACTTCCCAGGCTCCTCTTGGCAACCTTAATAACCTAAAATTCAGGTGTTATGTTCTCTCAGCAGCCCTCTAACTGCTGCAGACGAAGGCAGCGTCTGTATTTCTTGCCATGAATCTTGGGGTTCATTACTGTGCTCACATGACTGTAGTTCTCATGGTACTTATACCAGCTGGACTGTGAGTTCTTCAGGGCAGCAGACAGGAATGATCTACAGCTACTAGTAAGAACTCTGCTACCTACCTCAAGGCTGAAGGAAACCTAGAATCTAGAGTTGTAAATACACACACACACACACACACACACACACACACACACACACAGTTGTCCAAGTTATCATTTGTCAATACCCTGGCCTGCAAGAACTAAAGGGGTAAGTGACATACTAAATGTGAGGAACTGAAAACAACAACAAAAACCAATCCAAGATGGGCGGTGGTAGCGCACGCCTTTAATCCCAGCACTCAAGAGGCAGAGGCAGATGGATCTCTGTGAGTTCGAGGCCAACCTGGTCTAACAGAGCAAGTTCCAGGACAGGCACCAAAACTACACGGAGAAACCCTGTCTCAAAAAACCCAAACAAACAAACAGAGCTTTTAGACAACAGATATGAGTAAAAGAATGGAAAAGCCAGGGAGCATGCTCACCAGCTTAAAAACAGTAGCTTCTAAGTGTCAGATAACCTAGCTACAGTCAGAAATCTACATGTAAATTCTGTCTGCATTTGGTGAAAATGACATACAGTTAGGTCAGAACGAAGTGAATCAAACACCATTTATTTACTTAAGTTGGTATGTTTAGCAGTCATAATAATAAACGCAACCTTTATAGAATGCTGGCTGCCTGTCTATAATACTGCCTTAAAAGACTATTATTTGAATTTCACTAAAAGTGATCTGAGAAAACACAGTGCAATATTCATAGGCAACAGACACCAAGGCCCCAAGAAGTTAAATGACTTTGCTGGGGGTTACACAGGGCGTTGGAGATAGAATGTGCTCAGGGTGGCATGGCCAAGGGCTGCAGAGGGGCTTAGAGGAGACAGAGTGCAGCCAGGGTTGTACAGGCACAGGCCACACAGAGAGGTACCACACCAGCCCTCGGGACTGCTGCTACTAAATGAAGTGTTCTTTCTGTTTCATACTGCCTAAGAAGAAATTACATGCATTCATTTTCCTAGGAGGTATCAGTGAAATTTGCATCCCATTCCAACAACTTACTTTAGTAAAAATAAATGACTTCTACTTTGATACTTCATAAGGTAAACTAATATGACAGTGTAATTCATTAATCATGTTAAGATTTTTCCTGGGGGACTACACAAGAGAAACCCTGTCTCGGGAAAAAAAAAAAAAAAAAAAAAAAAAAAAAAAAAAAAAGATTATTCCTGGGGGAAATGACTGGTCCATTAAAATTTTTTATTTTATTATAGCAGATTAATGAGTGAGGGCTGATTGTATATATAAATAACATCTGAATCATTAGCTAAATTTAGAAAGCAAACCCTTATAAGTCAATTTATATTTTCTTACAATTAACAGAAATAAAACTCACAAATATGATGAACTCTTCATTTACAACTGATGTCACTGATAACAATTCTACACATACAAAGAGATGAGGCCATTTATTTCTTTATTTGCTTTTTAAGTTTAAAATAAAAAAAAAACCTTAAATTTACATGCACATGCATATGTCTGTGTGAGCAGCTGCTAAGTGCTCATGGGTACCACAGAGGTCAGATGTAGGCATCGGATCCCTCGCGACTGGAATAACAGAGTTATAGGTGCCTAGTGAGGATGCTGGGAACTGAAGTCAGGTCCTCTCTAAGAGCAGTAAGAGTGTTTAATTGTTGAGTCACCATTCAGCTCCCTGATATTTTTAAAAAAGGATCTTGAGAATATTTATTAATCCAGATAACCAAAGAACTGAACTTTCACAAAATTAGTGTAGACAAAACAAGTCCTTAAAAATCTAAAGGTTTGCCGGGCGGTGGTGGCGCACGCCTTTAATCCCCAGCACTCAGGAGGCAGACCCAGGCAGAGCTCTGTGAGTTCGAGGCCAGCCTGGTCTATAGAGCGAGATCCAGGATAGGCACCAAAACTACACAGAGAAACCCTGTCTCAAAAAAATAAAAAAATCTAAAAGTTTTGTGCTTTAGTCCTAACAACTGACTAAACTCTAAACAAAATTTCTTTTTATGGGCCAAGAGAGTAATCCGTTTGTGGAAAGGCTGAGGATACGTGCACCTCATGGAAGCAACGCTAGGGAAGGGTGTGGGTGCAGCTTCTGTGAAACCTGAGCAGAGGGGAGAGTATGTTAAGGGATGTATGAGGCCCTCAGGGCATTCAAGTTTGGGTGCAGAGCAAGGGAAGATAGGTAAAGCTCTCCAGCCTGCAAGACCAAGTATACTTCCCTGACAAACTTGCTTGCAGCCGCGTCTCTATTTAATCAACTTGAAGATATATAAGTGCACCAGAGCAACGTACTTGGAAACTTGGATGCTGTTCCAAGCTAGCAGGCTGGTTTTCAACACTTTTACAGTGTAAGTTAACTTGTTGGGATTCCGGAATACTAGATGTTAAGATACACTACACTGATGACCATGAAATTAAAAATGTGAGAAACATTTATATCTACTAACAGGTCATTGAGAATGCTTATTTATGTACAAGTTTCATTATTATACAAAGGCTTTCAAGATGCTACCCCCAAGTCTTCTATTTTGAAAGTATAGATGAAATTCTTGATTTTAAATTTTTTACAGTGCTACTAAGATTTGTGACTGAAGTGAGAGAAGAAATATCAACATTGGCGATCTGTGAAGTTGTAAGTTTAGTGTAAAACTCACTCCAAAATCATTTCAGAAAAAAATAAATATATAGGCAAACATTCATAAAAACTGTCACAATACTCGTATTTGCAAGCATCATATACACTAGATATAATAAAAATCAGTTTTAATGAGGGTTTTGCTGTTTCCACACAAAAAAAGGTGTTTGAGGTATCACCATAAGCCATGCCAATATGGCACATGTGTATATCAACCCAGGATCTACCTAATAATCCTGACCAGCACAGAATCTCCCTGCCAGACTTTCTAGTAAGCTAAGTGATTCTCTTTAAAAAGGGGATATTTTAATTGTTATAAAAACATGGGAGGCAAGGGCTAGAAACATGCATTTCATAAAACAATGACACTTGTTATAAATACTTTCATTAATATCTTCCTATAGATCCCATTCATTTAAAAATTTGAGATCGGTAAAGCAGTTTTCTCTTCAATGATACTATTTAAAAAGCCTAGAGATTTAAAAACAACAGTGAAGAACTTCACTATCTTTATACATTACACAGTAGATAAAGCTATTAAAATCCTCAGTATCAAGAGCAAATCACTACCACCAACCTAGCTACGTCACTGGAAGGCGGACACCACTCAGGAGCTGCTATGGAGACGACTTGGTTGGACTTCAGTAAAGCCCTGTGATAATTAACTTATGCCCAACACCCAGAAACACACATACCCAAAAGGATGTGCTTTGCATTTACAAACATCTGTACTTGAGACATGGCTGTCAAGTAATAAGATGGATTTAATACAGATGGGCAGAGAGATAAGGGTCTCAACATGTGAAAACTGTCTTTATGGAAGAGGCTGGGATTTTCTGCAAAGCATAATTACATAGCTATTCCAAGGAAGGTACAATAATGAAAAATATTGAATTCTTCAATTTCCTGAGTTAGGCCAAAGATTCGGTTACTTTTTGGTGAATTCAGAATGGTTAGGGGAAGAACGTTTTTCTTTTTTCCTCTTCTTTTTTTCTTTTTTGTGATGTTTTCCTTTTTTTGATTTGTTCTTTTTTTCTTTTTTCTTTTCTTTTTTCTGATATTTCTGTTTCTTTTGTTTTGAAGAGTCCTCTTCAGTGGAGCTGGAATAAGACCTATGGGCAAGAACACATTATGACTAACACTGCACTTAGGACTGGAGACATGAATTAAGTAGAAGTTGAGCTGCCTTAATTCCTGGAAGAGGAAGTGTAAACACAGATACTGAAAATTCGCTTTATATTCTCTTTAAATGCAGAATTCAATTTTTTTGCCGCTTGGTCACAGAAGCTGACAAAGCTACATCTCCATTCTGCTCAACTGCAGCAATGTAATGCGATGGGGCGAGAATGACATTATCTTTCTGGGGCTGTGACAGGCGTGCATGCTTCCTGCCTGTCAGAATCTTACAGGGAGAACTAAAGCAGAGCTCACCGACCTCATGCACAGAGCCCACTTGTATAGGTAATAACTTGTTAGCACATTCTCTTAAGTCACAAAAGGATGCAATTATGGCTAAATGTAAAAAGGATCCTAATTGTTCCTCAGTATGAATGGATAAGAGCTGAAAATTAACAAAATAAAAGCACTTTTGTAATTCCTGTGATTTTTCATGATAATGAACTTGATTCCTTCTGCTTGCAGGGCTAGAAAAGAACACTTGTACTTCCAAGTAATTTTTTATCTGTTACAGAAAGCAAGCTTTTAAATGAACACTGCATGTAGATGAGGATGATTTATCATTATACTTTATTAATATTTTAACGCAAAATAGACTTGCCTTCCCTGACATGGGCTCTGCAGCAGGGGGAGGGGCTGAGCTAAGGAAAGAAACAAACAAGAATTCCACCTTTTCAGATCTTATATACAGTACATTTTACCTACGTCCAAACTAAAAATATATGTGACAAGACAGAAACTGAATTAATTTAAAAATCAACAGGTACCTTAAAAGTTAGTTCATACCGGTAACATTATATGGATTGAGCGGGTTCTATTTATATGTTTAGAAGCCTATCTATCTATCTATCTATCTATCTATCTATCTATCTATCTATCTACCTACCTACCTACATAGAAATAATATTTGAAAGCCTTTTTGAAAAAGCCATGTATTTATTTGAGAGAGAGCAGGGAAAGTATATGGGAGGGGTTGGAGGGAAGAAAGGGATGGGGGAAATTCTGTAATTATATTTTAATTAAAATTTTTTTTTAAAGTTAGCTTAGCAATTTAGGAACTAAAACCCAAGCTAAGAAACTTCAGGACAGACTTGGAGCAAAAGTGAATCCATGTCCTGCAGGGCTCGGGGATCCCTGTCCCTAGGAGAGGCTTGAGTATGCCCCTGACTCCAAGCTTCTCCTCACTTCCCTCCTGTTCTCTTGCTGGCCTACTTATTTGCACACACACAGTTTCTTCTAAGCCTGCACATCTCTTTGGTCTGGATTTGCACCTTTAAGGCAAAACTAGGTTTGGGCACAGCACACTAACAGACGGCTATCTGTACACACATGGAGAAGTTTGGGTGTTAGGGCCTAAGGTCTGCAAGGCTTGATATGGACAGGTCTGAATATAATCTCTAACTACAAACTAAATGTGCCAGATCATGGAAGACTACACAGCCTCACGCTTCCTGCATGCAATGCAGTCTGCTGCCTTAGCACAAATAACAAAACACTAGTCAGAAATCCAAGTCTCTGCTCCTAGCAGGTCTTATGTTAGAGATTAACTCCCAACACCTGAAAGTAAGCTAACTTTGACAATTCACAAGTTTTCTGAAGTATTAAAATATATGCAGTCAAGTGCATTATAAAATTATAAAGTGGCAACACCTGATTAAAAAAAGAAATGAAGCCATTCTGGGAGAATAAAGTCCAAAGCAGACCTAACTATGAACAAACATTCAAAAACATGTCTACTTATTTTAGTATGAATAAGACTGTACTTAATAACCAGGGGGAGGATTTGTCTCTTAACTGCATTTGATCAATTTCTTTAATTAGTCACTGAAAATCTTACCAGAAAAAAATTCACAAATGGCTAATGAGGGTTGTGAAAGATCTGAAGGAAGTTTGGGCTTATGAAATTCTATTAAATTCCATTAATAAATTAATTTCTTAGTCGTGATAATGATAGAATACAGACATTTAGAAGCCAATTTCAAAATTAGCACAAAATATATATGAAGAATTTAGATGTGTATCTAATCAAAACTTCCGCTTTTGCTCTAAATGTGAAATCCAGAATACAAATGTACAAAGTGACATGATTTCTAAGGTAGGGGGCTTTGCTACTTCACTCGAGCAAATACAAACATATTATTCTCACTAAGAAAACTCTAAAAGTAAATTAACTGTACTACGTGAAAAATAAAATCTATGATCCTTTCTGGACTAACAGTATATGGTTTTCTTTTTCAACACCCAAATAACCTGTTAAAATGTACCTTTTCCTCTTTTTCTTCAATTTAATTTTCTCCTTGCTTTTTTCTTTTTTCTTCTCCTCTTCTTCATTTATTCCTGTAAGGGAGAAGGTAGAGGAAAAAAATCAAGTCACCATGAGTCTACGGACAAATATGCTGTGTGCGTGCGTGCGTGCGCGCATGTGTGTGTATACGAGCATGCGTGTCTGCCTGCATGTGCATGTGTGGGCACATGTATTTTAGTTTATACTTAGCAAGATGAAGTCAACAGACACAGGAGTAGAAAGTAAACACAGGCAAGGGCCTGCAAGATGACTTTTCTTTCATAGATGGTAATTACAATATAATGGCGGTATCTCCAATTAGGAAACCCAGAGATCACATTAGCTCATAAATTATGTCTTAACAAATTTAAGAATGAAATCATATCAAGCATCCTGCTGATCACAATGATATGAAATCAGAAATTAGTATCAAGAGGAAGACGGAAAAGTTACAAATATGTGTAATCAAACAACACACCTTGACCCAACTTAAGAGTCAAAGAGGAAAGGGAGAAGAGAGCACGCGGGTTACTGCAGGGGATGGAGAGGAAGAAGAGGGAAAACAGGGCACACGGGCTTTCGCAGGGGATGGAGAGGAAAGAAGAGGAAAACAGGCACAGGGCTTCCGCAGGGGATGGAGAGGTAAGAAGAGGGAAAACAGGGCACACGGGCTTCCGCAGGGGATGGAGAGGAAAGAAGAGGGAAAACAGGGCACACGGGCTTCCGCAGGGGATGGAGAAGTAAGAACAGGGTATTAGGTATCTGCACCAACAAGAATCGGAGACTGCCCCGCTGGGCTCCTCGTGTTTAACTGCTTCTTTTACCTCAAGTGAGACTAATACAAATATTACTGTTTAAAGCTCTCCAAAAAGCTACAACACAATGAGTTTCCTTCTGTATTGTATCTATATAGAGGGTGTAAAATTTATAAAACCTACAACATCATGTTTATGCCATTACAACAACAACGCTTTTATACACATGATGTTGCATGATGACTTGCCTCCTGATCACTAACCTCATGTCACGACTTCCGTCAAAGCCATGTTCTTAGCTATGCTGCAGCCCTTGCATGCAATAAGAAAGACAACCTGGTGACGAGCACAGTCCCACAAGTGAGACACGACCCAGGGGAGAACGGGGAGCCCACTGCTTACGTTTCTCCTGCAGAGCCTGCAGTTTATTCAGCTCCTCGTTTTCTTCATCGCTGTCCTCACTACTTGTACTGCTGACATCCAACACGATGTCCCTTTTGGGGTCGACCCGGAGAAAATTGCGGCACTCAAAGGTCAGATGACCAGCTAGATAAAGAAAACAAACCCAAGAAGGATCAAACTACACATGCACTGTGCTCTCTGCTTTGGTGCTTTCATAGGAGGCAACAGAGTACTAGTTTAATCACAACACAAAAGCCTAAACTTTTATTCTGTTGCTGAAGTTTAGTATTCTATATGTTTTTTGCTTGAATATAGTAGTCCAACAGAACTTTTCCCATCTTCAATGGAACTTTTTTTTTTTTGAGACAGGGTTTCTCCATGTAGTTTTGGTGCCTGTCCTGGAACTTGCTCTGTAGACAAGGCTGACCTTGAACTCACAGAGATCCACTTAGCTCTGCTTCCCAAGTGCTGGGATTAGAGGCGTACGCCACCACCGCCTGGCCTTCAATGGAACTTCTAATTCAAGAAACATTGTGGGGGCACTTGTCATGCATTTCAGAACACTGAATCAGCACAGGGTTATTTTACATGATTTACATTAGGTGACTAAAAACACACTCTCATACATGAAACTTTATGTTTTATTCCCTCACTCTAGTCTTCCCTCCTCTGCTTGACTACTAACTCATGCGGTTCTATCTTTCATCTAATTAAAGTGGTCATAATGCATAAGCAGCAACAAAACTAAAAATACTTCTCTAAAGGATTCAAAACACGAAATATTTAAATTCTGATATCACTTTGCCTAAAATTCTCTCAGTAAGAAGACTTCAGTAATTGTTCACTGTGATGGTCATCACTGACTTGATCCTGACAGGACCTAGGATCATCTGAAGACAAGCCTCTGGCTGTCTCTGGGGGCTTAGATTAGGTTAGTGGAAGTGGGAAGACTCACCCTCCACATGGGCTGGGTCCTAGACTGAATAAAAAGGACAAAGTGGGGCCGACAAGTTGGTTCAGCGGGTAAGAGCACTTGCCACTGAGCCCGAGGACCTAAATTCCATCTCTAGGAACCACGCAGTGGAAGGAGAGAACACACTCCACAGGTTTCCCTCTGCTGTCCACATGTTGCCATGACACATAAGTCACCACACACACAGGCACACCTCCCCCCCCCCAGAGACAGACGGGAGGAGGGGAGAGTGCTTTAGGGGTCCTATCATCTTTCTCAAGTTCTGCCTCAGTCCTATGCCAATCCCATTCTACCTTCTAAAGAGATTACGGTGCTGGGATTACAGGCGTGGGTCACTATACCTGGAGTTTATGTGACGCCAGGGACTGGACTCACAACTTAGCGAATGCCAGGCAAATACTCTACTAACTGAGCTATATCATCAACCTCTACAACATCAATTTTGAACAATAGTTTCACGGCACTGGAAAAATGGTACCTGCCTCAGTGTAAGCTATACAGCTCAAGGTTCGGTTGCCAAGTCTGCATGGTTCTTTTCCTTGTAATTGCTGTTTTATAGGCACTCAAACAGACCATGAGCCTTCTTGCTAATACCCCTAGACGGTTAAGTGAAAATTTCCTAATTCCATCTTGACAGTTAGGTTAGGGTAGGGATCCTGGCTTTATACGAGGGTCTCCACTCTAGCCATCTGCCACCATCAGGGCTCCAAAGCTCCACTGCACACAGTTCTGAAGGCCGCTCAGTCAGTGTGTGTGACTGACTCACTGTGTGTTCAGCATGCACTCCTGCTTCACTTAAGACCCTTTTTATCCCGGCACTGGGTAGGTTGCACTTCCTTCAGGGAGCTCAGCTTCTTGGTCTGGCTCTGCTCTTCAAGCAATATTTCCCTCCAGCGCTATGTACCTGGCACAGGAAAGCGGGCTTTCCACTGCAGGCCAGCTGTCCATCGCGACCAGAATGCCTCATACAAGACCCAAAGGCCAGGCACTGCAATGAACATGTAAGGAACACACACTGTTTCTGCTTCTCTTTAAGTGACACGACCATTACTTGTGAAACTACAAACAGAGTCCGGGTTGTGTCTGTTGCGATTGTTGTTCTTACTGGGTGTAAGTGAAAGAGGCTTAGGACATCACTGTCTTCCTAGCTATTTATTCCCTCACAGTTTCTTTTCTAAATATACTCTAGGAGGATGAAGGGTAAAAAATTATTAGAATGTGAGGGGCTGGGGAGTTGGCTCAGTGAACGAAGTGCTTCATCCCAGTGTGAGGAGCAGAGTCTCAGTTCCTACAGCCCTATAGAAATGGTCAGGTGGGCATGGTGGCCACCTGCAGTCCCAGCACCTGGGAGGCAGAGGCATGATCCAAGCAGCTCATCAAGCTCTGGGTTTAGTGAAGGCCACGTTCAGGATGACACACCCCAAATGTAGGTTGTCCCTTCCCATGGGGTAGAGGCCCAGATGGAATAAAAGGGGAAAGGGATGTCAGCAGCACAGGACTTCTCTGCGTCCTGTCAGCAGTGAGGTGAATCACACCCCACCTGCCATCATGTTCTCAGAAACAACAGAGCAGACCATGATAGCTAGGGACCCAGGAAAGCTCAAGCTAAAGGAAGCAATCCCTCCCATTCTGTTGCTATGTCAGGCATTCTGTCAGAGTGACCAGAAAAGAAAAATGCCACGGCTAGCTGAATTCTGTCAAGAGTGCCCACCACTCAGGGGGAGAACAGTCTGCTTGAGCAAGTGTCTTCCTACACCTTAAATAATAGCACAGACCTCGCATCACATCACATGCCAAACCACACTCCAAGAGGATCAACAGATATAAAATACAAGGCCCCAAGCCACCAAACCTTTAGAAGAAAGCACAGGGGTAAATCTTGGCCGTTTGGGATTTGCCAATAGACTCTTAGCATGGGACACCAAAAGCACAGAGCATCAAAAGAAAAAGGAATTCATCAAATTTAATTTTATCAATCTAAAGAGCCTTTTGCAAAGAACATTATCAGGAAAGGGAAACATAACATAGGATTGGAAAAATACTTATAAAAAAATCATGTTTGGTAGAGTTTGATATCTGTTCACTGCATGTAAGAAATAACTAAAACTCAGTGAAAGCATGACCTAGTCTAAAAAAAAGGCAAGACAAACAAATATCTCCAGAATAGAAATGCAAATGGCCCAAACTATATGAGCAGTGGTTCCAAATTATTAGAGAAAAGCAAATCAAAACAAAAATGAAATACAACTACCTTCACACCTGTTAGGATGGTCTGGACTGTACTCCCAACACTTCCCATAGCAAAAATGTAACTTTCTTTCCATCCCAACAACTAGTTCTTCACTCTCTGGGTACTAACTGGGTATCATACAATTAAATCCATTCCTGAATTGTATTTATTCTTATGGGGGAGCATACACCTGTGCCAAGGGGTGCATATGGAGGTCAGAGGGCAGCTGTGCAGAGTTTATATGCACTGTAGGGACAGGCAGACCGGCAGGCTCATGTGGCGAGCATGCCAACCACCGAGACATCTTGCTATAATGTCTTGCTAAAGACCCTCATATCAAAGCAGCATGGCGAAGCAGCCCAGTAGGAGAAAAGAGGTCCCAAGAAGAGGAGAAAGAGTCAGAAACTCTTACTGTGTTTGTTAGGAGTCCCACAAAAAATATCAAAATAACAACCAGTTCAATTCATCCTGGACACTTTCTAGGCTTAGTGCAGCCCCACAGATTAAGGGTTCAGTTTCACAAGGTTCTCCAACTTCAGGTGTCAATCACAAACCTAGGCTACTCACATGGACTGGCCGGCTCTAAAGTCACAGAGTTCCCGGAAGCTCCTCGAATCTGGTGGTTCACAATAATGGTTCACTGAGTCAAGGGAAGCAGATGACTTACCATTCACATTTATTATGACATACACAGCTCACATGCAGCTAAATGGAAGAGATGCACAGGGAAAATCTGGATGTGTCTGTGAGGGGGGGTAGCCCTCTCTGGGTGTGCCATCCCCCAGTACCTCAGTATATTTACCAACCCCAAAGTTCTCAGAACTCTGAAGTGTAAAAGTGTCTATGGATTTCCATCAGACATGAATGGTTAATTAAATCACTGGCCACTGGTGACTGAAGCCACCCTCTATGAATTCTCTCTCCCTTCCCTGGAGGGCTGGTTTCAGCCTTCTAAACATCTGTGTGGTTCTCTGGCAATCAGTGTCCACATTGAATGCACTAAGAGTCATAAGAAGAAACTCATGTTTGGCTGAAAAGTATTCCCTATAGATAACAAAAGATACTCCTATCAGCTCTTTCACTTGGGAAATCCAAGGATTTTTTTTTTTTTTTTTTTTTTTAAACCAGATCTGTATCTGGAACTAGAGACAGTCATCAAACCAAATATATACTTCTTAGTATCACCCAAGTGTATACATTGTATCAAACGGGAACAATAATAAATGCTGGGGAGGATGTGGAAACAAGGGAAGCCTTATGTATTCCTAGTAGGAATATAAAGGATAGCCAGGGTGGAAAAATTAGGTGGCTTCTCAAAAAAGTCCAGGTGACAATTCAATAATGCCACTCCTAAGAATATTCCTACAGGAATGAAAATCAGGGACCTATCAACGATCACTATAGCATTATTTATAATCCTAACAGGTAAAGACAATCAAGTATCTATCCACAGGTGAATGGATAAAGAAAGTGTAGTATATCCATGCAATGCAACAACATTCTACCATAAGAAACAATGTCAACATGTGTGTACAGTACAAGGCAGGGTAACTTTGAAACATTATGCTAAGTAAGATGCAAAGGACAGTGTATGGTTCCTCCAATAAGAACTATGTAGAGTACCAGAAATTACCAAGAGCTAAGAAAAGGAGGGTACACAGAATTTCTACTTCACGGCTAGAGTTTCTATTCGAGGTTACCAAAATGATTTGGAATAGAAAGTGGGGAGGGCTGTTTAGAACTATGAAGGTCATTAATGCTCAGAATGGTTTATGGAAGAATGGTTAAAATTTACATCTGGTACATTTGCCACTACGGGAAGTAAGAAAAACAGAAAAAGCACAGCACAGCATGAAGTCTGACAACCAGAGCTCAAATTCCACTTTCCCATCTTGTAATGGAAGAGCCTCAGTTTTCTATGCAACAGTCACGCACTGAGGACCAACTATGGCCAGTCAGTGACCTAGAGTCGTTACTTACACAAGCTCACTTAATATTCACAGCAACCTCTATGAGGTTAGGGACTATAATTAACTCATTTTGCAGACAGAAAACCAACACAGAACGGTTAAGCCATGTGCCACTGTCGCACAGCTAGTACGTCTGAGGGTTTACCTGAAACATCTGTTGTCAGAACTGCCAGAAGCGAATGTTCATGAAAATGAAGACCAGAAACCTTCACAGTTATCTAATTGTGGTCTGTGATATTTATTTGTAAGTTTTTTTAAATAACGAAGTTTATAAATCAATGTCTTGGTCTTCATGGAAATCTTTGTTAAATCAGTTATACTTGTTAGAAATAACACTTCAATGAAGTGGAATATTCTAAGAGCCAGTGTAGTCAGCACAGATGTCAAACAACTTTAGAGACAGCAAGTGCTGCCAGGAATAACTATTGGGAAGCCCCGTGGAGCTGCTGGATTTTCCTCCAGGAATGCTGATTACAGAATCAAATCATATGACACTGTATGTAATTACATAGGCTTGGGTGTACCCTTTAATTCTATTATATTAATCACATTGGAAACATTGTTGAAATCAAGATTTTTTTTTTTATTTGCACATGAGGAGAAATTCTGGGAATCAAACCCTTATACAAAGGGATAAGTTCAGAAAGCATTCAAAAATTGCTTTTAATGCCTTTACTCTTCATCTGGTATCCAGAAACAAAGCAATGCATAGGTGCATATAAAGTATATACAAACATACATACATACATACATACATACATACACACACATGTTTAAATTTTTTTAAAGATTTACTTATTTAATTTTACATGTATGTTTTTTTTTTTTTTTTTTTTTTTTTTGCCTGCATGTATGTATGTGTATCATGTGCATATGTGCATGCCTGGTGCCTGTGGAGGCCAGAAAAGGATGTTAGATCTTTGGGACTGGAGTTTCAGATGGTTATGAGTTATCACATGGGAGTTGGGAATCAAACCCAGGTCCTTTACTGGAGCAATAAGTGCTCTACACTGCCTAGATCTCCAGCATCTCTCCAGCATCACCTATATTTTAAATACACAGTCTTCTACTTTTATATTTTAAATGATCTTAGTTCTATTTTCTCCAAACTTCTAATCTCCTTCAACCCCTCATATTCACGGCACCTTTGCTAGTTATCACACACTGAGTCAACTCCAAACCCTGGAGGAGCTCAGGGGCCAGCCATAGAGCTGCTGAAGTCAGGATGCCAAGCCAGCCTGCCCGGGAAGCAATGGCCTCAGCACACAAGGTAGACAGGACGTCGTCGCTTTTCAGGTACTTACGGTAGCCACACTTCTTGCAGCCTGCCCGGACATTGTCCTTGTTGCAACCTGAAACACAATTAGAAAACATTTGGGGAAATACAAGTAAGTAAAAATAAAAACTTTATCCTAAGATAAAACTCTAAGAAAACCTTTTGTTCTAAGAAAAAAAAAAACAAAAACAAAAACAAAAAACTAATCTTAGCAACACTACTCAACTTTTTTAACGGTCAACTTACTGAAAGTGAATTTACCCAAATCATTTGGCTAATATTTCAAGAACGTACATTTTTTCTAATTCAGTATGAACACAGCATTATAGTTGAGAGCTTAAACATTTTAGGGATCCCACATTACTGGGGAAGGAATTCTAGGATATTATAACTTACTGTTGAAAATTAACTAATTTACTATATATATGGTACACACACACACACACACACACACACACACACACTAAGATGTAACAAATGTTCTTGTGTTTCAGTAGAAAAAAATAATTCCACCTTTCTCAAAGAAAATGGTAAAATTCCATAAAATTCACTGTAATTGTTAGGTATCATTAAAAAATAACTTAAGTCAGCACTTGAACCTTGAGAAGTGAAAACAGAGTAGTCACATGTCCAGTTCTGACAAAAGCTCCAAGCATTCACAGCAGTCTTTCTGTGAAGTCAGTGCATGCGGATGGTGCTGAAGACATAAACACTACGAATGAAAGAATGGAAGAAACTGATTTTTAAACTGTGACAAAATACACACCAAAGAGAGGACTTGAATCCCTTCAAATGTCTGTTTCGGCAGCAAGGAAAACAGCCACAATGACATGCAGCTGTCAACTACTGTCCTTCTCCAAATGATTTTCACCATCAAGAAGAGCAACTACACCCACTAAACACCTTCATGTTTCCCCCGTCTCAGCTACTCCATCTACTTTCTAACAACATTTGCCTCTCTGGAGAAACCAGACAATATCTGTCCCTTTTAAAAGCGTGACACAATGTTTTCACGAATCATCCATATTACAGCGTGCACCAGAATTGTAATATTTTTTGTGGCTGAATATTCCACTGAACATTAAAATATCTTTAACCTCTGACAGCGGCTTCTGGGAAGCAATGGAAGGCCCAGGGGAACATTATTCCCTTTCTCTGAGGAAGGGGGTCCGCTTTCTAAATCCTTCAAATGAAGTTACCATCCCAATGTGAGAGACTATTGTAAAATGTAGAGAGCAGGTAGAAAACATTAGTAATTATAAATGAAAATGATTCTTAAACCAATTCTTCAACATGATAAGCTTGAAACACTAGTTATTTCCCCCACTCCTAATTTGGAGGAAAAAGTTACACTAATTGAGCTGTTCTTGTAAACAGGGTCCTACAATGTGCATTTAAATAACAAGCACTGCTCTGCTGCCACTGACATCTTTAGAGAGCATCCCAGTGGAACGCACCTTGCATCCAGGTGACGGGAGCAGGAGAATGCTGCATCCCGCTGCTGACATCTGAGCCTCCCATGAACACAGCACAGCTGTAAACATCTCCCCGCTAGACTCTCTCTGAGTGACAGCTCTATCATGTGACGTCACTTATCACACCCTCCTTCTCCACCTTCCTAAGAACTCATTAGTTGCAGTTCTTCTGAAGCCTACTTTCACCTCAAACTCTAGAGTGTCACTATTTTTTTTTTTTACAGTATTTACATGTTTAAATCAGAAAAGGTGCCACTGCTGAAGTTTCTGAGCACTGTACACCGATTCCTTACCCTTTAGACTCATGTCTCCACTTTGTCCTGTAAGAACCCACATGCCACAGTTAGTAGCATCCACTGTGGAATAAGGCTGGATTAATATAATCTAAGGCTTCTCCATTATGAAAATAATTGCATGTTGACAATAAAGCTCAGAGAATATGGGTCAGTGTTAAGTTTGTTTCCATAGAAACCACAGATGTTGAGAAAGACTGAATAACTGCTTCATGCACCATTACTGCTGCCACAGACTAACAGTAACAGGCAGGTGTGAAGTCACCTCTGCCTGTGCTAGAACTGAACTCACTTATAGCAAAAGACACTGATGTGAACTCATTCTTCAAGTGCTTCCTGTTTGTAGAATGAACAGAATGTGAAACTTTTCTCAGGCTATCTTCTTTAACCAAGACGAAACTTTCTATGACAGAGAAATAACCAGATCTTCTTACAAGCTCCTTCCTCACTAGCCTTTGTCTAAATTCAGATCCCAGCTTCATTTGGGACCATTTGCGACCAGACTGCCTGGCCAGTGAAAAGCTTCTACGTGGGCCGTCAAGACCAAGGCAAATGACACCAGACCTGGGAAAAAGTGATGGAATCACAGTTCACCCTGTTGTCAAGACCTAGCTTCTAGCTCACTATCTGTAATCTCAACATCTGGAGGCTGATGCAGGAAGATGCTGAGTTCAAGCCTAGTTGGGCTACTTAGTGTGAGGCCAGTTTGGCCTATTTGGGAGGAAAAGTCCATTTTCCAAAGCACTTACGGCAGTGGCACAGTGCTTGGTTTGGTATGCTTCGCCTTTTCTGGTTTCTGAGCATGGCAGGAAGGGTTTCTTAGATTTAATAAACTCCTTGGCAACTTTTCTTTTCAACTTAACCTTAGTTTTCTGTTGTTCAGCAAGAACTCTGGCTGGTATGTGGAGAGGTCCCTTCCCAGCGCAGAGATCCCCTCTCCCAGTTATTTGCGGCTCCTGGATGTTGTTCTTGGTTTACTCACACTAAATTGGCTTAGGCAGTGAGTGATGCCTCCTGCCCTCTTCATGTTATCCATGGTAATCGGGACCTCCAATCTAAAGGTCACCATAAAAGTGCATAACAGGGCCAGGGTGTGTGTGTGTGTGTGTGTGTGTGTGTGTGTGTGTGTGTGTGTGTGTGTGTGTGTGTGTGTGTGTGTGTGTGTATGTGTCATGGGGGGGGCGTGGCGACACTGACGGCTGCATTCCAGTGGTGAAAACCTCCAGGAGCAGACTCAGAACACACTTGAAAGGTTGTGAAACAACATTTGTAACTTGCAGGAGGGACAGACTCCCCACTGTGGAAAATCAACACATCCTGAGGAGAAGACCAACGGCCACTGGGGAAAAAAATGGAGAGGGGCAACCAGTGGACCAGAAAGTACACGGAAAAGAAATAGGAATAACCTAAAACGCGGACAAGACGCTCTCTTTCCTCTGTATGTGAAATGCCCATTAAAAATGGTAGTAGGGCTGGATGGTAGTGGTGGTGGCGGCGGCGGCGGCGGCGGCGGCGGCGGCGGCGGCGGCGCACGCCTTTAATCTCAGCACTCGGGAGGCAGAGGCAGGTGGATCTCTGTGAGTTCGAGGCCAGTCTGGGCTACCAAGTGAGCTCCAGGAAAGGCGCAAAGCTACACAGAGAAACCCTGTCTCGAAAAACAAAAAAAAAAAAAAAAAGGTAGCAGGACTCCATTTTCACTTCTCAAAGGAGCTCAGGTAGAAACACCCGAGGGGAGCTTTGAGTGCGGCACCCTCTGGAAGGGTCAGTGGGGTGGAACTCAGCACTGCACAGAGCCTACCACAAGGTCTTTCATCCAACACCCCCTATCTGAGAACGCATACAGTTCACTTGCACAAATGCAAACCAGCTATGATCAAGTTCATCACGGCAACACTGTTTGTAACTCTGAGAATAGAAGGAGTTTAAATATAAGGAGTATACTGCATAAGTTATGGTATGAGGGGATGGGGCCAGTGTTTAAAGAAATGTAACAATCTTTAACACATACAGGAAGAGGAAAGAAAGCTATACTATTTGTATCACAGAACTGTTTGTGATATATAAGAAGGAAATTGAATTTTACTTCAGTTATCTATTTCTTTCCTTCTAGAGCAGTGGTTCTCAACCTGTGGGTCAAGAACTCTCATGACCCTTTCACAGGGGTCACCTAAGACCACTGGAAAACATATTTATATTATGGTTCATAACAGTAGCAAAATTATAGTTATGAAGTATCAATGAAGATAATTTTATGTGTGGGGTTAGCACAACACGAGGAACTGTAGATTAAAGGGCCGCAGCGTTAGGAAGATTGAGAACCACTATCTATCATACACACACAAATTCTTTGGGCCACACATTTTTTTTTTAATCTGCAGGTCTTTTAATATATGTAAGTTATATTTTATTTATTTATTTATTTATTTTTTTGGTTTTTCGAGACAGGGTTTCTCTGTGTAGCTTTGCGCCTTTCCTGGGACTCACTTGGTAGCCCAGGCTGGCCTCGAACTCACAGAGATCCGCCTGGCTCTGCCTCCCGAGTGCTGGGATTAAAGGCGTGCACCACCACCGCCCTGCGTAAGTTATATTTTAGTAAAGCAGTTGGCACTGAAGGAAAACTAACAAAAAGCAACAGTAGAAAGCAAGAGCGAGAAAAGGATACGAGAAGGAAGCTGAGGCCGAAGGATCAGGAGCTCCTGGGGTTACATAGTGGAGACAATGTTTCAAAAATTGAAACAAAAACAGCTAAAGAAAGGGAGGAAAAACAAGTGAGGAGATTCTCTTGGCGAAAAGATCAGATCTGACATAAACGCAGTTACTTGGAAGGTATATTGCCTATGATTCCCCAAGCCGAAGATTAACTTTGAGCGATGCTCTGTAGACCTAGCTGGCCTGGAATTTACTCTGTAGGCCAGTGTGATTTCAAAGTCATGGCGCTGTTCCTGCCTCTAGCTCCCCAGTGCTGTGGCTCCAGGCAGGTACACCACGCTAGGCTCAAAGTCAACATTCAGCCACTGAAAACTGAAACTGTCAGGTCCCAACTACACAAGAAGGCCGTCTGGGCTCAGCACAGGCTGGACATTCAGCATTCCTCAGAAACTTTGTTTCTGCTCGCCAGGAAAAGCTGTTACTTTCTCATCCCCTCCTACTCGCCCCTCCCCCGCAATCTCCAGCAAAGGGCAGCTAGTTCTCTACTAACTCTAACAACAAGCCTTGATCAGATCAGGACCCCCTCCCTCACTAGTTCCCAGGCTGTTCCGGCTAACCTGTCCTCCTCCCCCTGCAACATAACCCCGTATAACAGGCAGGACTCTCCAATCATTTTTGCTATCTTCTCTGTTCCCATATACGAGGCAACTGCCAATCTGCTTCTCTTTTCTCTCTGCTCTTCTCTCTGTTCCTGAGATGTAGCCATGGCAGACTCTCCTAGATGCCTCTGGCTATTCTCCCTCTCTTATCTACAACAAAAACTTCCCCCCTTAATCATGGAGCAGGCATTTAGGCGGTTTCTTTACTGAGTCCCTCGTATACAGCAATGAGTAGGACTCAGCTTCCGACTTTTATTATCGGCCTTGTACTTTGAAGACATAATCATTTAATGCCAAAAGTAAGCAGTTAAAGCAATTAAGCTTTCTCTGTATCACTTAGCAACTGCATCACCTCTACCACAGGGCGCCATCTTTTCACTTTTAATTTGATTAGATTCAGTAACAGTGGGTTGGATTTCTTCTGTTTTGTAACAAATTTTCCATCTGATAATCTTATTATCATTTAAGCTAATATACTGTGGGGCTCTTTCTATAGAATATAAATTTATTGTGTGTGTGTATATTTAACCTCAAATAGTAGGGATATTAAATATAGGAATGCTAATGTCTGTACAATATATAATTTTATCCTGTGAAAGCTGAATGCAAAAATAAAACAAGTGTTTAAACCTTTCCATTGGTTTATAGTAATAGTTGTAGATATACCCTCCTTTGGGATCTCACATGGATAATGAAACTAAAATAGAAAAAAATAACAGAAATAGAAATGTCTCATGAATTTAAACAGTAGGCTAAATTAATTTCTTGATGGAATTCTTTGAAAGAGCAGATGTCCTATTGTTTATGTCTCTTAATCATTTGATCTCTAAAAGAGGGATGAAAGTAATCCATCCCCTTAAACTACTGATACAAAAATAGCTAACTTAAATGCATAAAACTCTTCCTTTTTTTTTTTTTTTTTTTGTTTTTTTGATTTTTTTGAGACAGGGTTTCTCTGTGTAGCTTTGCGCCTTTCCTGGAACTCGCTTTGGAGACCAGGCTGGCCTCGAACTCACAGAGATCCACCTGCCTCTTTAATCCCGAGTGCTGGGATTAAGGGCGTGCACCACTACCACCCGGCAAAACTCTTCCTTCTATTTGCTTCACAAAATAATCAATGACGGAAAAGCTAAGCTGGGTATGTGCCACTCGCTAGCAACCGCAGAGGCTGCTTCGTGATAGTTGCCTTTAACTTGAGGCCAGCCTGCTGTATCGTGAGTTTCAGGCAGATCTGAGGTACACTTAGCAAGAAGTTATAGGGACAGTTAGAGAATTCACCAAAGTCTCCTTTAAAAATAGGTTCCAACTGTCTCCAACTAAGAGAACAACAGCCTGTGGCCCTTCCCGACCCTATGATCCCTAACTTCTCTCTTCACTCTGCCCAAATCAGTGACATCTTAACAGGGGAGCCCAGGTACCCATAAGTCCTGGGTACATAACCAAAAACTATTGTCACGGGACAACAGTTTAATCTGTTGTCTAAGGAAACAATCAAGCCTGCCAGCACTGTATTGTGCTTGTCATGAGTGAGCTATAAATCCTGTAAATGGGTGTGTAACTCTGAACTGGCATTAGAAAAGTCATCAAAATGAATGAAGTCCCTCACTACAAAAAGCTACATCATACTAGGTTATCTAGGGTAGTGTACTCATAGTTGTAACGCATGACTGACTGTGCTGGGCAATGTGAAAAACAGCACATAACTTTGCTAATAAGCATAAAAAGTGGCAGGCAAGACGGTCAGCTGAAAACCTGAGGCAGGTATGAATATATAATGAAGGGATAACAGTAACAAAGCCACACAGCACAGAAAAACACGTGAGAGGTCAGGAAAGAGCCAAGTCAGGTTTTCGCATCATCGAAGAATACATAAGAAGGGCAGAAAAGGTAGAAAAGAATTGGTCATGCTCAGAGCTATACACTTCGTTCTTGTAGAGAAGGAAGCTTTAATATTTTAGAAGCTGAAGAAATTCAAAACACTGTCCCCTTAGTTATAGAGACAACAAAACAGCCTATGAGAGGTTAAGTGGCTTAAAGAAAATTACAAAATCCACAGGTAACTGTCTGCCTCCCAGGAATGATAGAATCAGACATGAATTTATGACCATTATTTCAGCAGCCATGTTAGAGAGAGAGAGAGAAGTACCTATAGAATGGCTGAGGAATGAAGGAAACAGGTTGTAGTGTGATTTCACTTTTCCCGTATTATGTAGATGCTTCAGCAACATGCTGACCAGATGTGAGACTGAAATGTTAATGTAGCATTGTCATCCTCTACCCTGGAGACAGACTTCCCTGAGAGACCTAAAAGGGTTAGCTTTTGTGCCATGCATATCACTAACACGCATTGCCACTTGTGCCTGGTCCACTCTTGGTGGAGAACAGTGACTCACGGATACAATTTCAACAACTGAGCTAATCTGAACAACTGTGAATGAGCAAAGAAATGTTCCAAAGGAAGTAAACTTCACTGAATCTTATGTTCAGTGCTACTTGTCAAATAACCAAGTGTCTAAGATTTTTCTAAGGTCTTCAGTATCTCATTGTTACCTACATAATGGTGTAAGCTAGCATACAATGCTGAGGAACAGCCGTGGAAGCACGTGACCAGGGAAACAGACAAGGCTGGTGGTTTGTGAAAAGCAGCCTCATTACTCTATAGTTATACCTTATAATAACCAGCAGCAGAATCACCCCAAGCCGAATCCATCACACCTAAAATAAAGGAGCATGACACAATACTTGTCCCCCTTGATGATCGCCTCAATGGAGCCCTATTTTCCTCCCATGCAGTGTCTGGATCGATCAGCCAAGAAATTATCTTAACACCTTCTGTGTCTGTATTTTCTAAAGTGGTTGCATTGTGCGTTCATGCCACCTGTCATGCCTATTATCTTGATTTTTGGTGGGTTTAAGCAGTATGTAAGTCGTTCCATCTAGCTTAATGACACAATTTATTATTATGCTTTGAAGCATTATTTTGAATTTAACACTGGTCTTAAGTTTAAGAACATCTCAAAGAAAGCTAGAAGAAAAGTCGATTTTTGTCCCTCTTCTTAAGTAGCACAATTTCATTCCTAAAGTTTTATAGTGTGCTCATACCACACGGGTGCTCAGAAAGCCTGCTCAAATAATAAACAGGGACAGTGGGCCAACTCCTGGTGCAGATGTGTGAAGCAGAGGCCACCAGAGCCTCTCGAAATGCCTAGGCAAGCTACTGTTCAGACTTGTTTCTCTCTGATATCTCCTTATATGCTATTATTCCCTAGGCTTCAGTCAGAACTCCTCCTTCACACATTACACACTCTGTCTATACAGTCTCATGCTTTATCCCTTAATTCTTATATGTGTTGGTTTTGACTAACTTCTTGCCTAAGATCTATTTAATCCTATGCTGTCTATTAGCTGTTTCCATTTTGTGTCTGGCCAACCTCAACACAAATTCCAAACTGAACACTTTGCCATCCCCCTAAACTCTGCTCTTGGGAGTTGTCTTCTCAGTTATGAGGCCTCCCCAATCATTTAACATCAAGAACCAAGTGAATCTCATTTTCCACTGCTATCAAAGCAATCATCAATTCCTAGTGATTCTACCACCAAAAACATACCATCAACTTAGCTGCTTCTTATTGGACCAGAATCACCCCTAATTACCAACTGTGCCTCTAAATTCACTAACTCTCCTCCAGGTTAACTGCATCCTAAAATGTAACTTTTCTTAAAACCCTTAAGCCGTTTCCTACTGTCCATCAATATCCAAACACTTTGTTCTTGCTTAATGTACTTCAATTACAGGACATCTCCTTATTGTGCCATGGACAGGTTGGGAAATGCATTCACACACGGTGGGGAAGAATAACCAGCCATTAGCTCTTGTAATAGGCAAGTTACGTGATGTCTATGTTCCTCCATTTGTGAAGTGGGAATATTAACAGCTATCTCGAAACAGTGGTTACATTAAAGAGAAAGAAAAAATTACAATGTTTGACATAGTATCGGATGCATGGGTTACATAGTAAATGTTCCATACTGTGATTATCTCTAGTTAATTTCTCTTTTCTCTCACACAGCATACTGAAGGTTCGCCAAAGGCAGGCATCTTTCATTACCTCTTCTTACTTCCTCTTCCTCTCCAAATCCAGTCCCTTTCCCTGCAGGCTCCCCTCCCTCTCACCTTTCTTTAGGTCTCATCTAGAACATCCTTCTGTACTCTCTATATCCTGCTAGGTGTCCTTACTATTTTACTTGCCACGGCATTAGTTCGACTTTCTGCAAATTCCTCCCTTTTCCCTGCTGAGTTCTAAGAGAGCAAGGGTGTCTGTCATGCTCGCTACAACACAACAAAGAGTGTACAGTCACCTCTCTTCTCACAGTTCCAAGTGTGCTTCTTTGCAAACTGCAGAAGTTAGGAAAGCAGCCACTCTCCCACCCCCAACCCGTCTCTAGAATCAAGTTCAGAAAAGGCTGCCATAGAACAAAGACAAGCTCAAAGAGTAGCGGGAAGGGCAGTTTTAAGCAAAGTCGGGGCTTTGGAAACATTTTCAGGGTCTTTCCTACAGTACTGTGCATTGTGAATCTCCAAGATTCAAGGCGAGAATATATATCTCTTAAAAACAACTACCAACAGAGTTCTGCTGAGACACATCTTGACAAAGACGGTTTGGGGAAGTTTTTTGCAGCTCCTGACACGGCCAGTAAACTGGAGTAGCAGACAAAAACATCCCCGGAGCACAGTTTGCCGTTTCTAGGTTAGAAATCTCTGAACACAAAAGTGAAACCTATAAAAAAATCTTAGATGTAATTCAACAAAGCTCCTTCTCTTACGGATAGAGAAACTGAGGCCCAGAAGGGCACAGCAGTCGGCCTGCAGCCACACTGTAACTACAGACAGGAAAAGCTAAACAAACCCCGGGCGCGCGCTTCTGGACTTGGTGTCTTTCAGGACAATGTGTATGGCTACCTGGGTTCGCCAGATGTTCACATTTCGGATTTTATTTGGAAGCCCTGTGAAAGTTCCTGTCCGTCTTCTGGGTAACCTGTCCTCTTAGGCCTACAGTTCACTGCTCCCCGTCCTCTCTCCCTCCCACAATACACTTTCCTTGAAATCCCATACAGTTCGGGCTTGCCTCGGAGCGACGGAGATGATCTTTCCCTCTCTCCCCGCTCCCTTTGGATTTGTAGTGTGAACTTTTTCATGGAAACCAACCAACGCCGGGCATTTCCAGGCCTTCGCTCGAATCCCCGGGTCTCCCCCGCCGCCCCGCTCCCTGGACTCCACTGCTCGCCCCATTCCTCTGAAGGGGGCCCTGAGGTTAATCTTCACCTGGGACTGCCATGACGCAGGGGAGCAGAGTCCTGGGCTTTTCGAGATCGTGTTAGGTTCAGATCCGTTGCGGGGACAACGCACTATCAGAGAGATCTCTCCCACCCGGCCCCCACCAACTTCCACCTCCCGGCAGGGGCAGGCCGGATGCGCTTCCAGGGTTCGCGGAACTCGGGCGCTGCGGATGCAGTTTCCGGGGGGAGTCCTACCGCGGAGCACACACGGTCGGAACCATTTCGGCCAGCTTCGGGGAGGTGAGGGCCATCTGCGAACACCTGACGCGGACGCAGCCCTGGGATTTATGGATTGGCCCATTTAACCGTTATTACAGATAGCATGACAAGTTCTCTAAAGTTGCAGAGGTCTTATCATCTTTTCTAGTGACCCGAAGGACACGGAGTCCCCCCCCTGCGGAGTTAGCGGTGCTCGGGTCCGGGAGCAACATGGCGGCGTCCATGCGGGGCTAGTTTGGGGACTAACTAGGCTGTCTTGCCCGACTCTGACCGAGTGAAGTTTTCCCCAAGTTAAAGAATTGTCTACTAACAGGCGGACACCTTCGGAGACCCGCCATTCGCTCGGGACCACACTAAAGAGCGGAGTCCTGAGCACTGACCAAGATGAGTAACATCTACATCCAGGAGCCGCCCACTAATGGGAAGGTGAGAACCTCTCCACCATCCCTTGGACACCCCAATTGAGAGCTCCCTGATTTGGGGAGGGAAAGGTGGGGGCAAGTGTCGGGTATCGCGGAGTTTGGAAACACCAAAAGAACTGCCGTCCACACACTGCTTGTGGACAGTGTTGCATCTACATGATTTACGTCGACACGTCTCAGCATGTTTTTGAAAGAATCCTTGAGCAGCTTCCCTATTCGCTAGTCTTCTGGCCCCTTAACTTCCTTGATCCAACTCATGTGGGCGCCTTCTAGTGTCTGTTGTTTTTTTTAAAAAAGACTTATGCTAAGATTGTTAAATTTTGTTGTTGTTTAATTCGGAGATCGTGCCTTTCTCTACAATTATTTATTGAACGCCTACTAGGCACCACACACTTTATTAGGTGCTGATGATACAAAGGTTGGTACGCAGTTATGTGATTGATACCTTGATAGAGCAAGTAGCTTAGTTTGGGATTTGGCTAGCTAAGGAAAATCTTTATGACAAGTTCTCATTATGTAGTTAACGCTAGCTGCAAACTTCCTAACTTGTCTTGGCCTCTGAGTGATGGGGTTACAGACATGCATCACCACACCTGGCTTTGGTAAGTCAGGTGTTTGAAGGGATTTTATTGCCACGACAGTTTGATGGAGTGAAAAACTGGGAATGATGGAAAAAACATCTTGGAGGAGATAATCTTTAATTGTCAGAAGCAGCAGGACAGTAAGGACTATTACCACATTGGAATGGGAAAGGATTCTCTGATAGGTTTTGTGATCAAACTATATTTCTTGATAGTGTCAATCCCAATTAATAAATACTGATAGAGATCAAATAGACGGACTGTTCTGCTATGCAGGCTCTTCACATTGCTGAACATCTGCTGAAAACGTAGGCTGTTTTACCTGTTCAAATGTCCCTCTTAACAAAGAGGCCTATCAAATAGCAAATCTCAGTGATTCCCTGGGTCACAGCACTTTCTGGCCCTCGGGGTATAGTTTTTAACAGTATCTTCTTTTTGTTTTTGTTTTTTTCCTATATAGAATACAAACAACGTAGGGTCAGAGTATGAGCATCTAGGACAATGCTTGCCACATAGTAGATGGAGTTCAAATACTGTGAAAGAAAGAATGGCTGGGCAGATGAATTCATACTGTTTTCTTTAGCTTCTTAGCGGTATTAAGCACAGGTGAGGGCGAAGTTAAACTGTTGTGAGTCACAGGCATCTTCAGTTTTCTACTCTCATACTCTAAGGACTTTTTTTTTTTTAAAGAAACAAAACGGTCTCATATGAGTCCTTGTCTGTCCTGGGACTGGTTGTTTACTCTAAGGAATGATTTGACCTGATCCTAGAGTAAAAGCACTTCTGAACAGGAGCTCATTCTTTTAACCAATATTTTAAAAATTGTGTATGTGTATGCATGGGTGAGATGTGTGCATGTGTTCAAGCATACATACATGCAGATCCCACAGCACACTTGTGAAGGTTCATAGTATAATCTTAGATGAGGGTTGCTGTGGAATATTTTAAGGTGTGTTACTTTTGTGTATGTTGTATTAGTTTAACTCTGTGAAGCTGTGTTACTGTGCCTGTCTAAAACATGATGGTCCAATAAAGAACTGAAGAAAGAAGGCAGAAGAAAGGATAGGTGGGGCTGGCAGGCAGAGAGGATAAATAGAAGGAGAAATCTGGGAGGAAAAAAGAAGTAGCCAGAGAAGGAGGACTCCAGGAGCTAGCCACCCAGCTACACAGCAAGCCACGGAATAAGAGATTTACAGAAGTAAGAGAACGGGAAAAGCCCAGAGGCAAAAGGCAGATGGGTTAATTTAAGTTAAGGAAAGCTAGATAGAAATAAGCCAAGCTAAGGCTGGGCATTCGTAATTAAGAATAAGCCTCCATTTGTGAATTGTTTGGGAACTGGGTGGCGGGCCCCCCAAAAGAGAAAAAACAACCTACAACAGATGGTCTCATAGTCCACCTAGTTTGAGGCATCGTCTCTTTTCTTTGTTGTTTAATGCTGAGTATCTGGCCTGTGAGCGTCTGAGAGTCTCTTACCTCTGCTCCTCAGCTCACTATAGGAGCATTGGGATTAAAGACACATGTTACAGCATCTGGCTTTTACGTGAGATCTGGGCATTTGAACTCAGGTCCTCAGGCTTGTATGCCAAGCAATTTACCCATTGAACTATTTCCTCAGCACATTTTTCCTCTGCAAAGCACATGCAAAGTTTTATGTTAGGTTTTAAGGATGCATTGGAAGAAAATCCATCCTCATCCCTTTTATTGTTGAGTTAGTCAAATGAACCATGTATTGATAAAGTAATTGTAAATAAAAATATAGTTACAAATTATGATGAATACTGTTTTTCTTCTGAATAGAAACAGATCGAAGGGGAACAGAAAGCATAGTCTGTAGCTTGTTTAGAGCCTCTACTTTCTAGAGGGAAAATTTCCCTCATTCAGTAAGCATGGATTACATAGGAAGAAGTTGATGTGTGACACCAGCTAACCTCTGAATGCCATCATGGCTGAAGGAGGAAAAAGCCATTATTAATGAAGTAGCTTATCAGTGGAAAGTTTTAAGGTGTGCAGTGTGTCTCAACCACACCTTTTTTTCTAGATAAAAGTTCTCAGCAGCAATATATATAGTGATGGCTAGTGTATCTTCATTACTTATTTGTGTGCAGCTGTTCTTAGCAATATATGTATAATAGCTCATTTTGTCCTCACAACAAACCCTTGGGGCCAGTATCTCTGCTTTTATAGAAGGAAATTGGGTGAGAACTGATAGATGTCATGTCCAGGTAGTTCAAGCTAGTAGGTGGAAGACTCAACTTTGAAGTTGAGCAGCTTGCTGCAAGAGCATATGGAGGGTAGGGTAATGTGTGTTACTTTATTTTCAGAGGTGGTTACTAAACTAGTGAGGGCGTACTTTAGGGCCTGGACCACTATTCTTGGGGTACTGGGAGAAAATATGTATCTATTTGTATTATCTTCTCCCAGAATCCACTTTAAACACACACACACACACACACACACACACACACACACACACACAGTCCAGGTACTTGTCAGTCAGTTTTATAATAGTGTGCTGTAATTTTTAATGATTAGTTACATGGGTAGATGGTACCTAGATTAACTAAGCCAGCCTTCAAAGACTTCCTTTTAAAGATAACATTAATAATGTAAAAATTTAGCCTGATATAGTGGCACACATCTTTAATCCAGTGCTTGGGAGCCACAGGCAGGCTGATCTCCGAGTACAGGATCACTCTCGTCTACAAAGCAAGTTCAGGGACAGCCGGGTTACACAAAGAAACCCTGTCTTGCAAACAAACAAACAAAAATTGTAAATACTTGCTGGGTGTAGTGTTACATGCTTTTAATGTCAGCACTCAGAAGGCAGAGGCAGGTGGACCTCTGTGTATTCACGGCCAGGATGGTCCACAGAGAAAGTCCCAGTGAGACTCTGTCTCAAACAAAACAAAACAAAATAAATACAATGTAAAAATATAAGAAAACTGTAATAAATTGGTAGCATTTAAGCATAGGAAGTCTGTCGAATAATTAGAACTTATGGAGATTGTTGGGAATACATGTTTCCATTTATTATTGTTACAAATGAACTTTGTATTAAATATTAGTTTTGTCTTAAAATATTTGTCAGTAAGATTACAAAACCAATGTTTATGCTCTACTGAGCTTTTAAAAACATTTTAAACTGAAATATAGAGAAAAGGAAGACAGATATCTTTAATTTCAAAGAAACATATTTGGTGAAAGAAATTGGACATGAAAAGGCCCATTTGTATGATTCCATTTATAAATATGAAATGTTCAGTTGGTAATGTCCATACAGACAGAAAAATCAGTGGTTGCCAAAGGGTGAGGGTAGGGGGAATAGAGAGGGACGGAAAATGGGTCAAGGTTTCGTTTCACTCTAGGGTAATGAAATGTAGTGGCAGTGGTTTCCAAACTCGGTGAATGTACTGAAAGCTAGTGAACTCTTTAGCAGGGTCAAATTATTGATAAGTAGATTATATCTCAAATATTATTAATGTTTTGCTATGTTTTTTACAAAATAAAATCAGAACTATTTTAAAATACGGTCTTTGTAACAACACAAAATTCTTAAAAAGTTGGCTAAGAAGAAAAGTCTAGATCCTCCTAACAATAGTGCTTCATTTCAAAGATACAAGTTATAATGAAGTTGGTCAGGGCATAATATATATCAGGACTTATGGAAAGTTGGGAAAGAGTGCTTAGTGCCATTTCAGGTTCATTCTGAGAAAGAAGGAGTAATCCAAGCTCAGTTTGTATCACTCACTCACACACACACACACACACACACACACACTAAATAAAATTGTAATAAAGGGAAAAATTTTTTGAGACAGGATCTCATTATGTAGCCTTGGCTGACCTAGGGCGTGCTACATAGAGGCTGGCCTAGAACTCATAGAAATCTGCCTGCCTCTCTCTGCCTCCTGAGTGCTAAAGGCACATGCTACCATGCCTGGCTTTTATATACTTCCTTATGGGTTAAGGAAACCACTAAACATCTCTCACTTAATGTAGATATTTTCACTTCTCTCACTTTCATAGTTCCTGGAGAGTAGTTGTAAAAGAGCTGTGTGTTGCCAGAAAGGGCCCCCAAAGATGTAATGCGTTCATCAGTGTTCTATAATTTATTACAACATTCCCTAGGCTTCTGAAACAGAGTGGTAGCAAAAATCTACTAGGTGATGGGGTAGGGGAGGAGAGTGAGATGTTCGTCTCACTTCACTGTTGAAAAGATTTCTCATTCAGTTTACAACTTCTAGGGCATCCTTAAAGGGCAGGGCTTTCCTGAATGATTTTATGTAGATGTAATCAACCGTCTTATTAAATAAGAAACACAGAACAATGTAAAGAGAAAGCCAAGAGGTCAGAGCTCAGAGCTAAATCTCACCTTCTCCTGCTGTGTCCAGCTTCTCGAAGAGAGCTATATCCTGTCTGTTCGTCTTTTTAAGTATTTTGTTCTGCCTTCTCATTGGTTGTAAACCCGAACACGTGACTGCCTCGTCATTGTCTGAATGTACAACCCCCCAGGTCTTAAAGGCATATGTCTCCAATGCTGGCTGTATCCCTGAACACACAGAGATCTATGGGATTAAAGGCGTGTGCCACCACCGCCACACTCTTGCTATGGCTCTAATAGCTCTGACCCCCGGGCAACTTTATTTATTAACATACAATCAAAATCACATTTCAGTACAATTAGATTACCACCACAATTTTAAACTCCCCTCATTTCCAAAACTGTACTTGTGACAAAGCAGTTTTAGAAAATAAGGAAAGTGTGACTTCTGTCCCTGATACAGACTCCTCATGAGAGTCAGTTTAGTTAGTTTTAGTTATTCTGCAGTGTTTCTTTGCAAGAACGTTCTGTGTGGTGGCCACAGATTGTTGATACTAATCAACTTTTCTACAGTTGGGGTGGAAAAGAAAAATTGATACTGGAGAAATTAGTTTCCAGCTGTGCCACGCTGTTCAAATTTAGGACTAACATTCTTTTTGGTTATTTGTTGTTATTGAGCCAATTGTTGAATAAACTGTTTCATCATCTGGGCTTCACAGAGGTTCTGGTTGTTATAAAGCAGCTGATGCCACCAAAGAGAAACTGCTGCCATGAATCAGTAAAAAGGAGACTACTAAATATACTACCTGTTATGGAGATGATGACTTTTAAGGCATAACCATCTTAGCAAGTCACAACTAGTATTCGATTAAGAATATCCTTTAGGTTGGGTGTGGTGTCGCTTGCCTTTAATCTCAGCACTGGGGAGGCAGAGGCAGGCAGATCTCTGAATTCAAGGCCAGCCTGGTCTACAAAGAGAGTTCCAGGACAGCCAAGGCTACACAGAGAAACCCTGTCTCGAAAACATAATATGATATATATATATGGCTAGGACTCTAGCTAAGTTGGTAGAGTACTCGCCTAGTGTGCACCAGGCACCGGCTTCAGTCTCCAGCACTGCATGGTGATATTCGCCTGTCATCCAAGTACTTTGGGAGATAGAGGCAGGAAGATCGGGAGTCTAAGGGGAGTTTGAGGCCAGTGTGGACTACAAGGCTCTAAGACTTTGGCTGAAAAATCAAAACATCAGTGGGCTGGAGAGATAGCTCAGTTAGTAAAGTGCTTGATGTGTGAACCTGAACCTGAGTCCGGATTTCCAATATCCTTGTGAAGAATTGGGCATGGTGGCATGTATCTGAAACCCCAGACCAGTGGGTCGGGGAAGCAGACACAGGTGGATCCTGCAACTTGCTCCCAAGCCAGTCTAGTTGAATTGGTGAGCTCTAGGTCAGCAGAAGAGCTGTATCCAAAAGTTCAGGTAAAGAGCTTTTGAGAAAGACACTCAATGTTGACCTCTGGCCTCTGCATGCACACACGTGTATATGCACCTGCACACATGCATGCACAGAATAATATTTCTTTCCTAGTTAGAGCTAGCATGATTTTAATATAAAAGTAGAGTTCTAGGATAATTTCAAATGAATGATTGCAAAATTGTGTAATACTGTCATAATTCAATGGATTCATTAACTTCTTAATTTCATAATTTGCTAACCAATTTTATTGGAAATAAAGTGATGAGAAACAGTTATAAATTTGCACTCTTGGTTTTTAAACGAATGAAGTTTGTTTTCTGTGATTAGAAAAAGTAGGTGCTTTTTTTCTTTTTTTTTTATCCTTAGCTTTTTCTGAAAATGGTGTGTTGAATCATCTAATGATGATTGCGCTATAATGAATATTTGATATTTGTTCAGTATAACAACAAAACCCAAGCGGAGTTTGTAATGTTTTTTTTTTTTTAAACTGAAAACTCATTAGTTAATATCGCAAGTTGCGTAGCCAATTATCAAGCAAAATAAATACTTAATATGATGTCATGTTCTTTCTATAGGTTTTATTGAAAACTACAGCTGGAGATATTGACATAGAGTTGTGGTCAAAAGAAGCTCCAAAGGCATGCAGAAATTTCATTCAGCTCTGTTTGGAAGGTCAGTATTGCCTTCATTATCATTCTGGGGAGGGACTTACCTTAGTTTACAGATAATGGCAGTGTGTTGGGCATTCTGGCCTGCTCCTGTAATTCCAGCACTCGGGAGGTTGATGCAGAAACATTTCTAGTTTCAGACTAGTCTGGGCAACACAGGGAGACTCTCTAAATAAAACCCTGGATGGACGAGCTTTTTTAAAGAATAAAAAGAATAAGCTTTTTTAAAGAATAAAAAGAATAAGCTTCAATGTGTTTTTCACATTGAGGTCTGGGGTTAACAACATGATGTTGAGCAGTGTGTAAGGAACTGGACTGCAGGGATAACAGCTCTCCTCCAGGTAAACAGACACAGTCCTGCCTGATGTTGATCTCCTCTGCTAACTGCCACTCATTCCGTCTTTCATTCTTCAAATATGGACTTTCCCTAAGCTTGCCTCTTGTTCTCTGTTATCCTCTCCACTCTTGTGTTGTCTCTAGACAAATGACTATTGTTTTCAGAACCCTTTTCATTTCTTCCCTTCCCGTGCTTACTTTATCCGATGGTGTGATGGTCTTCTCTCCTGGAAACTTCGGTTAGCTACCGCTAGACCAAATTTCAACTTCTTCCCTAGAGGACCTGGACTTTGATCTCCATGACTGTAATTGCCTCCTATCTGGTCTTCCTATCCCTAACTCTCCATTAGTTTCCATTCCACTAATCATGTGCCTTTGGTCAGCCATTCTCTCCATTTCCCAAACATTCCTTTTCCTCTTCTGCACATCCTCATACTAGCTCTCCTTTGTTTTTTGTTTTTTTTTTGTTTTTGGTGTGTTTCTCATCCTGTTTTCATTTAAGTATAAATAATTTTTATTATTTCATTCCAAGTCTGTTTTTTTCACAAAGCTTACCACCTGGCATTCACTGATTTGTTATCAACTTGAGTCATAACATGATGATTTTTCTTTGTAAGAAACTTGGCAAAATTTTATATTCACTTGGGTATTTTTTGTTCATGGATATTTGTATATGCAGCTATACAGTCCATACTCTTTACAGATTCTGGTTGGCTTGTAGACTACATTACATACAACTTTAAATACTCTCGTGCTGGCAAATCACTGTTTTCTAGTCATAACTAATTTTTAGAGACAGTGTTATTCATGGTGTCAGAAAACAATGTTTTGGATGAGAAACAAGGTATTTAAGAATTCAAAGTATCCTGTAGTATGATATAGTCAAAGCTCTCCAAATAGAAATTAGATAAATAAAACACTGCAGGGGGGAGACTAAAGAAAGAATAATAAAAGAATCCAATTCCTCAGATGAGACAAAGGAACTATGTCTGCAAAGACCATTATTAATAATTGCTATGGCAGGCAGGAAGGAAGTAAAATCAGACAGGTAGTTTAGTTAGAGAGGCCTCGGGTAACTGTCAACAAAGCTAAAAAACAAGGGAGACAGAGAAGTCTGACTTCTGGTAATAAGTTTAAAGAAGTCAAAAGCTCAAATTTTACAGGAGAGTGAAATTACAAAAACACTAGAAAAAATGAATGGTAAATTGCAACCCAGGACCAGGTGAATGAAGAAACAGAAAGTATCTGGATAGAATGTGACAATGAAATAAACATGAGGTCCAGCTGGGTGCTGACAAAGCTTACTTGCATCAAAAAAGAATTATTCTCCCACTTATAAGAAGACCAGGAGATGGAGGTAAAGACTTTTAAATTTATAGAAATAACCAAAGCAGTTTTCTTAATGAAACAGGCAAGAATTTAATGGAATTATTGTTGAGAAGGCTAACTAAAAACTAAGAAGACTAATTTTATAAAGACACTCCTGGCAGGAGAGGTGGCTCAGCAGTCAGGAACACTGGCTACCTCTTCCAGAGGCCCTGGGTTCAATTACAAGCACCTACATGGCAGCTCACAACTGTCTGTAACTCCACTTCCAGGGGAGCCAATGTGCTCTCTGGCCTTCAAGGTCATCAGGCATTAATGTGATATATAGACATACATGCAGGCAAAACACACAACACTTATTTAAAAAAATAAGTAAACTAATGCAGAGAACTCCATTTAATCCTTTGAGTGTATGATTCAAAGGAGTTTGGCTGTTTCTGGGACTTGTAATGCACCTTTCAATACAACAGCAGCAGCAATGTGTAGTTTTCAGAATTAAAAGAGAATGAATGAAAACCAGGGAGGGAGGGAGCTCAGTTTCTCATGTGACCCTCAATGAAACAGGCTTTCTTGTTGAAAGATGGTCATATTCTTTGCAGAACTTGAAGATGTGTGTTTACAGATTTAACTTTGGACTTTATGGTCTTTGCTATATAGCTAGGGAAACATCTAAAGATAAATATAAGTTTTGAAAGTTCCCAGTCTAAAACATGGTATAAAACTGTTACTAAGAAGGAAAAAAAGATGCTAATTTTCAATTTTCACAGGGGATGCCCTATAACTCAATGGGTGCCATGCTTCCTTTTTATCTACATTAACTTTTTCCTTCATGATTCTGGTTTCAGAGAATAAATTCTATGGAAGACCATATTTCATCTCTGCTGCATATTTGTGACTAGAAATATATTTATAATATAGGAATATATTTAAATTCTATTAATTCTGTACTGATTTCTGAAAATCACTTAACAAAGTGAATGACTATTTAATTGGACTAAAATATATAATATTATTTGTTTCATTTATTGAACTTTTATTGAGGAGACTGCAGTGGACAGTGCTAGAACTATGATCAGTTAATAACTTTTATCTCTGGTTTCTATATTTTTGTGTATTAGTTAATTTTTTCTCAGGAGAAGAGAAGAAACAAGAAATGAGCTATTCCTCTCTATCAAGGCTTTGCAGCCTCAGCACTGCTGGCATTTGGGATGGGTTATTCTTTGTTGTGGAAACAACCCCTCGTACTTTAGGATGCTTAGCAGTATTCTTGCCATCTTGTATTCCAGTAGTACTCCCCAGTTGTGATAACCCAAGTATTTCAAAATGTTGATGAATGTCCTCTGGGATGCAGAATTGCTGCTCCTCTCTCTCCTCCAGTTGAAAAGCATTGATGTGTATTAAACTTCTTGTTTTTATTTTGAAAACAGTAATCCATACTGTGAGAAAATTCTGGAGATAAAACAAAAACTAAACCACCATTTTTTCTGTTGAAACATAACAGTGTTTTGAAGATGGAATGTTTTATAAGAAGTAGTAAGGAAAGGTTTTGGTCTAAAAGCATACTTACCATTCTGGAAATTAAATCTGTGGCTCTGTTTGTATATTAACTATGATAACTAAAGTCATACTGAGTTTTAGAAATTGATATATTAATTGTTTTTCAGCCTACTACGACAATACCATTTTTCACAGAGTTGTACCTGGCTTCATAGTCCAAGGTGGGGATCCCACAGGCACCGGGACTGGTGGAGAGTCCATCTATGGAGCCCCTTTCAAGGTCAGATCAATTTACTGTATTCTAGGTCAGCTTGGAATGCTTCTTGGAAAGTGATAGTGTCCCACAAGAAAAAGTCTCATGTAGTATACAAAATCAGTGGAGTTAGAATTATTCAAAGATAAGGGCAAATATTATCTTACCATTCTTTCTGATTTATTTTATGGCAAGCTTTTGTACTAGATTAAGTTAAGGTAGAACTAAAGATTGCAATGAGAGAGAGAGAGACAGAGACAGAGACAGAGAGGGACAGAGACAGAGAGAAGCAGGATTCAGAAAGAAGTCCATATGACATATTTCCTGATGTTTGGCTGTGTATAGCTAGAGTTTTCCTGCCTTGTCCACAGTCAGGACAAATCTTTGTCACCCGCCAGTCCCACAGCCGCTCAGACCCAACCAAGTAAACACAGAGACTTATATTGCTTACGAACTGTATGGCCGTGGCAGGCTTCTTGCTAACTGTTCTTATAGCTTAAATTAATCCATTTCCATACATCTATACCTTGCCACGTGGCTGGTGGCTTACCGGCGTCTTCACATGCTGCTGGTCATGGCTGCGGCTGGCAGTGTCTCTCCGCTTCAGCCTTCTGCTTCCCAGCATTCTTCTCTCACCTTGTCCCACCTACTTCCTGCCTGGCCACTGGCCAATCAGTGTTTTATTTATTGACCAATCAGAGCAATTTGCCATACAGAACATCCCACAGCAGCTGTGTCTGATTCAGCAGCCAATTTTTAGAACATTGCATGTGCTATTTTAGATTAAAATAATTTGATTTAAATATTATATGGAATTTACAGCAGTCTGCTTGGGCTGCTACAACAGACTGTTGGGGGTAAATGATAATTTATTTTCTTTCAGTTGTGGAGGCTAGGAAGTCCAAGTCACAGTGTCTAACCATCCCTCTTCCTCCCTTGAAGAGGTATGGGGAAGAAAACGCCGGGTCTGATGTCTTGATCTTTTCTTATAAGGACACAAACCCTATTGGGTTAGAATGAGAGCCCAAACCTTTGACTTCATCTTACTTTTTCACGTTTATAACCTTCACCACCTTGTCAGAGCCACAGATATGGCTGCCTCAGGGATTAAGACTTTAATATAAAGCTTTTGAGGGACCAGTCTCCCACACTGGAGCTTACTGTGTGTTATGTACTTACTGTACACAAAAGAACTCTATAGCACAAAGCCATGCATGATGGCCAGTCAGAAAGTGAGCAGAAGGAAGAGCCAAATATATTATTAAAAAGATATATTAATCAAAAATGGGTATATAATTTATTTTAAATTTTTTATTAGATTTATTCATTTTATTTTATGTATGAGTGTTTTGCCCACATGTTATATGTTTATCATGTGTTGTTTGCTGACAGCAGAGGTCAGAAAAAGGCATTGGATCCCTGAAGCTGGAGTTATGGATGGCTGTGACCCACCATGAGGGTGCTGGGAATTGAATCCAAGTCCTCTGTAAGAGCAACAAGTGCTCTTAACTGCTGAGCCATTTCTCCAGTCCTGGCCTGTGATTTCTTGACTGCCAGCATAAACTTAAGAAGGAAAAGAGTTAAGTTAAACTATTTAGGAAATTAGGAACAATAATGGGTTCAAATACAGCAAAAATTGTATTTGTTATCAGTCTAATTATAGAGCAATGTTAGGTTCTTTGAGAAAATAACTGTCCCAATTAAAATTGGGAATCTTTTGAAAACTATGTATTTATTCTAGTGGGAAAGGGTGTCTGGAGATTCCTTTCATCTTTTTCCGGGTCAGTGTGATTTTTAATTGTTTAAAGGTTTCTATTGAGGGTCCTGCCATGTTGCCTTGGTTGGAATTGCAATACAGTAGAGATTGGCCTTAAATTTGTGACTCTGTGCCTGAGCCTCCTGAGTGCTAGGGTTGCTGGCATGTACCACAGTATGATTGTGATTGTTGAGAAAAACAGTGGGACTTCTTTTTTTTTTTTTCCTTAAACTTTGTTTTCCAGATGATAGCGGCCCTGGAAAGTAGGACATAGTATTTTAAAATATCTCAGCCATCACTGTTAATCAGATCTCATAATGTTAGGACCTCCACTTTATAGGAAATACTCCTGTATCCTGTTAATCCCATCATTTATCCTAACTTCCTGTGGGCATTTCCTTTCAGAGATTTTTGCTTTGTTATTTTAAAATACTACAATTACTTTGCTAACTTCTTTCATCTAGGTAGATCACTTTAAACACTGGTGTTTTAGCTAGGGTTTCTATTGCTGTGGTAAAATACCATGACCAAAAGCAACTTGGGAAGGAAAGGGTTTATTTCACTCAGAGTTTCATGTAACAGTTCATCATTAAAAGCAGTGAGGGCAGGAACTCAATCAGGGCAGGAATCTGGAGGCAGGAGCTGATGCAGAGGCCACGGAGGGGTGCTGCTTACTGGCTTGCTGCTCATGACTTGCTCAGCTTGCTTTCTTATAGAACCCAGGACCACCAGCCCAGGGGTGACATCACCCACAGTGGGCTGGGCCCTCTACCATCAAGAAAATGCCTTACAGCCTAATCTTATGGAGGTATATTCTTAATCGAGTTTCCCTTCTCTCAGATGACATTAGTTTGTGTCAACTTGACATAAAACTGCCCAGGACACATGGTATAGAAATACCACAGACTCAGGGGACTTAAACAGCAGGAATGTTCTACTCACAGTCCTTCTGAAAGCTGATCAAGTCAGAGGTCAAGGTGTTAGGCTCTTTGGTTCCTAGTGAGATGGACTGAGTTCAGATCTGAAGAACAATGTATTAAAGAAAAATAGCCTCTAATGCTTGAAAAGCACTGATAATAGAGATGGGTGTGTCACAGATGATCTCAGTGGAGTCTGAGGGGCAATTCTAAGTAGCTCTCAGAACAAGGAAAACACCCAAGGAGCAGTGGTCTTGCACTGTTACGATCTGCCCAATGAGACTCATGCCATCCTTGAGAAGAGTCAACTAAGACAGTTTAGGACGTGTAAAAGCACAGTTAAATCACACTAACACACACTTGGTGGAGTCTCTGACTCGTAAAACAGGAAGAAAGCCACTGCCTCACACTGTGAGGAACAAGATGGGAAGGAGACTAGCTGGCAGTTTCCCAGTGTTCAAAGATAGGTTTCTTGAGTAGGGAAATGGGACTTAGACCAAGCCCCTTTGAGCACCCTTCCTCTGTGTACTAAGACTTCCATAAAACAGCAAGGGGGCTGAATATATTTAGGAGATACAAGCTGCTGAATTCAGGTTGAAGAGCATTGAACAGATAGTAAATTTGGATTTGATTGTACTTCAAAATCAGTTAAATAAAGCTTCAGCATTTTTGATTAGAAATTGTCTGAGCCTCGCTGGTCTGCTGCATAGCTGATTGAATATGAAGGGTCTTATGACTGAGAACAGTCACTAAATCTCTTTCATTCTTGCAGGATGAATTTCACTCGAGGTTGCGTTTTAATAGGAGAGGACTGGTTGCCATGGCAAATGCTGGTCCACATGATAATGGCAGCCAGTTTTTCTTTACCCTGGGTCGAGCAGATGAACTTAACAATAAGCACACCATCTTTGGAAAGGTTAGTGTCTGTATGTTAAGTATATGGTTTGGTTTTGGTTTTATGTTATTCTTTAAGCTTCTATGATACATACAATTAACTTATATAATAAGTACCTTCAAAAATGCTACATTTATTTACTTATTGTTTTCAAACATGATGGAGTATGTTCCTGTTATGATGAACTGTCCAGGGCTACCAGAACTCTGGGTGCTTCGGGTCAGTCATTTGTCATGGCCTACATGTGTTACTTGTCACAGTGGTGGCATTAGCTGCTTACGGCCACTGAGCCAATGTTGTTCATACTTTTAAAAAGACTTAGCCAAAACGATTTCATAGTTTAAAGTTACCAGTGATGAATTCCCTTAAATTTAAAGTGGAAGTTGTATTAGTATTTATAATTTTATTGGAAATATTACTTTGAATGGTATCTATTTAATCCTCCTGACATTTAACAACAAACGACAGAATGATCTTCCCATAGAATTTTCAACAGTTTTCTTTAAAGAGGGATCCTGAAGGCATCTCTCTCTCATCCTCTTCCCTTCTCATCTGAATATCCCTGTGTTTAATTCTTAGACATAGTAGACATTATTAGCTTTTTAGCCCCCTCTGCTGGTTCAGTAAGAATTGCTTCCTTACATCCTAGGCAAAAGTGGACTTTGACTATAAGAGGAGGGAAACAATTCAGTACAGTTAGACAACTGAACCTTGGAATTCGAGTCATACTCAGATCATAAAATGTAACATTGTTGCTCATTTTTAAGGACATGAGTCAGGAAATACGTATTGTCATGTTCTTTTGATGTGTTCCTAACGCAGGCTTTTCTGGAAATCACAGATTTTTCCTACCTCTAGCTTTTTTTATTAACAAGGTGAGACTTGAGTTTCTCTCTTGCACTGTGTTTTACAATTGCTGTTACATGGCTCAGCACAAGAGAACATGTAGTCTAAGTGGAGAAGCTCTTAGTCAGCTTGGTAACTTCTTTGAGCCTCTGTCAAGGAAGATAGTATTACTTCTCATTTTTAGGGTATTTGTGTAGATTAAATTAGGCAATAACCTGCAAAATATTTATCATACTGTTAATGCTTAAGCTGCTTTAAGTCCAAGTTTGTTTGTAATATTTGAGTGAACTGTCATTTAGTAAGAAGGTTGACATTGTATATTTATTTTTAATAACTGACATTAGTAGACACTGGAAACATGTAAGGGCTTATTAAGAGACTGAGCCCATCTGTGTTTTTTAGCCTTAAAGTGAGCATGCTTTACTTTCATCGTTAATTGTACATAGTCTCAGTGAAAATCAAATATTCTCTTTTAATTATTTAAAACCTTTTTTTCAGAAGTCCAGTATTTATTTAAAATCTTTTCAGAATTCCTGTGTTTATTGAAAAGATGGATAGAGATGTGTGCGATCATGCTTTATGTTTTTGTTTGGTAGGTTACAGGGGATACAGTATACAACATGCTGCGCCTGACAGAGGTAGATATCGATGATGATGAAAGACCCCGCAATCCACATCGAATCAAAAGTTGTGAGGTAGGAGCATGCTGTCAAGTGCCATTTCATAGACACTGAAACCATTCGACGAAAGTGTTATACTACACACCATATTTAAGAACAGTTTCTGATACAGTTTTAATTAAAGGCTTTGGATTCGATCTGAAACTTTAGCTGATAATATAAAGAATGAAAAGCTCAACCCATAATGAAAAGTTAAAAGAATCAGGTTTCTTTGCTCAAAGAAGTGGATTTTAGTTGAATTAAGTTATTCTTTATTGAGGAAGTGAGGTAATCCTTAAGAGCATTTGATACGGAGTCCAAATGTCTGAGTTGGTTCCTTATGTTTTTCCTTCTGTAAAATAGGTATCAGATAGTGTCTTTTACTTGAAAAGAACATACTGTTTTGGGAAGGTCAGTGAGGCCACGTGACTGGAAGTGCACTGTGGACCCTGTGGACCACTGCTCTAATAAAGTATGTGGAGGGAAGATTTAGATATGAATGTCAGTACAGTTGATATTGTTTTTAATTTTTTTGTAAAATTAAACTGGAATAATATCTTTAAAATGCTTCTTTTCATAGGTTTTGTTTAATCCTTTTGATGACATCATTCCAAGAGAAATTAAAAGGCCCAAAAAAGAGAAACCAGAGGAGGAAAACAAGAAATTGAAACCCAAAGGCACAAAGTAATCATAGTAGATTTTCCTTCACTTTAATAGTGACACTAGTTTATTTAATTTGTTTTTGTAATCTTTGTTTACTAAAAAGGGGAATGTCATTTTGAACCAGAGAGTTAACAGAATTGTGTGTGTGTTACAAGTGAACATTTCTTACATTTAATGACATTATTTAACTTAAGCTAGAAATGTATCATTGCAGGTAGCTATATAACATGTGTTAATAAATATTTAGTATTTACTCTATTTACATAGTTGAGCTATTGAGAAACATCTGCTCGTTTGTAAGTTAATGTATCCTTAGTATAAAGAGTTTGGGGAGGCAAGAACAATATAAAGAATATTTTTAATGTGTGTTATAGGATTGCATACTTTATTTAATCTACTTTGGTGCTATTCACAATAATCTTTTTATAATATTTTTTTTTTCAAGACAGGGTTTCTCTGTAGCTTTGCACCTTTCCTGGATCTCACTCAGTAGACCAGGCTGGCCTCGAACTCACAGAGATCCGCCTGCTGATGCCTCCCGAGTGCTGGGATTAAAGGCGTGCACACCCCCCCCCCCTTTATAAATATTTTTAAACGAAACCATTTTATTCATTATTCTGTTTTTCTTAAAGCTATTTTCTTAAAATAGCAATTTATTTTTAATAAAGTTTATGCCAATATTGTTTCCATATTTTTTCTGTTTCATTAAAAATAATACTTTCAATAAAAACGTTGGATTTCAACTTACCATTTTGCTTAATTGTAGCATCCTACTTATCAGTATTAGATTCAGACAATTCTGTGTATGGGCCTGCCACACCCAGCTCTTAAGCAAAGTGTATTAATCTCTGAGCTTTGGTCATCTCATGGCAAATACAGTGAAGGTGATGTTCAGCACAACACCTGGTTGTTAGGAAGTTAACTGAGAGGGCGCATATACAAGCACCCTGCAGTATAGGTGATCAGTACATACTGGGTTCCCACAAAGTAAATACATTAAAGTGTGCTAATATACTGTCAAAGACGAGCCGGGCACTTTAACAAACAGTAGGTGTCTTATGGCAAAGTCACTTTTTATAGCGCTGTATGTTTGATTTTCTTTGATCCCACCATTGATTTCTTACTCCAGTTCATTGCTGCTGAAAGGTCATTGTCACTGTGTTAGGATACACTGTTTCAGTATTGCCCTTTGGCCTGATGACAAGTCTGAGGTCTCTGTGTGTTGTCTGTTACCTCGTTTTCATTCAGAACAATGACTGAAAACGTTCCTTTCATTCAGAGCAAGAGATGATGTGTCATTGCTTACATGTAGATTAGAAATAAAAAAATACTCCATTGCTGTCAAAGTTTTGTTTTTTTCTGAAACTCGAGAGCACTGTAATAACTTACAGTTCATTTTACCTGAGTTTTTGTTGTTTAGTTTGAAAGACCTGAGATATTTTCTTCCCATCAACTTTTTGTGTTTCTTAGTTTTAAAACATTAAGATATATTTGTTGGGTATTAAATTAGGTTAATTACTCACCTGTAGTGCTCTCGGGGTTTCTTCCAGCTTTGATAACTATCAAAAGCTTATTTCTGTCATGTGTGACTGGGTGCACTATGGTAATACCCAGCCGGGGTGAATCTGTGGGAAGTAGTTGAGGTTACTTGGTGAACGTAGTTACTCTGAGGCCAAACCCTTTGCCCAGAGCTGTGGATGCTGGGACACTCCTGCTGAAGACTAAGTGATACTGTGCAAATAAAATGTATTTCTTAGAAACCTGTGCTATCGCTTGAAAATGGGACATGTATGAAATTCGTCTAACTTTTCTCCTGAATTTTCTTTTCTTTCTTTTTTGATAGGAACTTTAGCTTACTCTCTTTCGGAGAAGAAGCTGAGGAGGAGGAGGAGGAAGTGAACCGAGTCAGTCAGGTAGGCTCCTGCTTGCCCTTCCTTTGTGTTCCTGTGTCTCCTGCTCATCCTGGAGCAGCGTGGTGGATTGTCACTTGCATAGTACGTGTACATTGTCATTGTACTGCTGTGTAGAGTCACTTGTACAGATTCTGTGTTGATTTGCTCTCATAGAAACATTGTTCATATTTGTTTACTTTTTGTTTTCATTTTTCTGTCAGTTGAAACAGTTTTAAAGTATTTTGAATGGCTCAACTTTATGATTCAGATTTTAGTTGATACTTGCCTTTTATTTTGCTATTTGACAATGATTATCATAATAGTCAATGACTCAATTATTTAATATTCATTTTAATGTTATTTCCATATTTTGTGTTTGCTTTGTTATTCTCAACTAATTTCTATCACTGCCTTCTGTGATACATGTTGTTATGAACCTTATTTATATAAATAATTAGATTTATTCATAAGGAAAACAAGGTTCACAACAATGCCTATGGATTATAATTATAGTTGTTCAAAGTCACACACCTAGTAAGACCCTACAGCTGGGATTGACCTCTGAGTGAGGCTTTCTTTAATTTTAGTTTCATCACAAATCATCTGGAACATCTTCAGTATTTTGCCTATTTTTGGAGCAGATTGTGATATTTGTACCCAAAGAAAATCACCTTTAGAGGCTTTTGGTTCCAAATGTTGTGCTTTTTATTTCTTTCTTGGAAGTGAGTGAGCACTGAGACCTGAGGATTAGATCTAGCATCTTTATTAATAATTAATTAAGCTTCCTGACCCAGTTCTGCTTCCCTTGCTTCAATGGCCTCCTGTTTATCACCAGTGCTATCAGTGAGACAGACTGAAAAGCACACGGTTGCTGTACTTGTCTTTTTCATCCTGGTGCTTTCATCAGCAGTGAGCATGGTTCAGGGAGGTCATGCTGAGCACAGAGCCAACACCTGTGCAACAGAATTTTTCCTGGGGGATGCTTCTCTCTCTCTCTCTCTCTCTCTCTCTCTCTCTCTCTCTCTCTCTCTCTCTCTCTCTCTCTCTCTCTCTTTCTCTCACCCCAGATAGGGAGCTCAAATAGACCCAAGTACAGATACCACCAAAGTCTGTCTTGGTGAAGCATTGAGTTTACTGGGGTTACTTATGGGTTAAGGGTACTTACGGGAGCAGAAATGACTCAGACAGCTGCATCACCAAAGCCCGTCTCAGCATGGGTGACAGCTCACAAAGCTGGGAACATAGAGCATGCTGCACAGCCAGCAGGCAACTTAGCAGAGTGTCCCTTCCAAGTGGCTCAGTTAATCTAAACCTCTTCCAGGCAGTCTGGCTGTTTTTTGCTTATTCCAGGCAGCTAGTCTGGTTCCAGAGTCGTCTTTGCAGCTTGGTTCATCTGAGAGTGATTCTCTGTGGTCTTCATTGTTTTCTCTTGGGAGGCAGGGGTCTAGTGAATCTGGTTGGTTTCAGGGACTTCCTGAAGCTACTTTGAGTTGTTTACCTTCTGTCTTAAACTTCCCTGCAAGATGGTGTGTTTCAATATCAGAGGAAACTGCAATACAATAGTACTCTCTTTATATGCTTGCATTAAAGATAAATTAAAATGGGCATGCAGAAAGATAATTTGTCCCTGATTTTTGCTTTCTTTTTATAGTATCAATTTTAATAATAGGAGATCAGTTACTATTTACCTGTAACCAGTATATTAAATTCTCAGAGATAGGCAGAATATTTCTTTTGCCTTTTAAATTTCATTCTGAGCCATTTTAGGAAATGTTTGTATATTAGTTCAAAAGTAAATTCATTTTTAAATGAAGATATTCCTGTTACAAGCATCAAGAATTAGTATTGGAGTTATTGTTTGTAGATGCCAGTGATTAGTGTTGTGTTGTTGATGATTCAAATTTGTACCTCATCAGAATGAAAAATATAGGATGCTACATGCCATGATTCTGGGGGTTTATTTGTGAATGGACAAAACCATAATTATTAGATCTGGTAATTACCAGTTCTTTTTGGTTGATGTTATCTACAGATGTCAAATTCTGCAGGGCATAGTATAGCATATCTGTAGTCCTAGCACATGAAAGGCAGAGGCAGGAGGATTTCAAGTTTGAGGCCAACCTGAGCTATATAACAAAACAAGATACCAGTCTTCCTCTGTAACTCTGTCTTTCTTAGGGTATCCCACCCCCTTTTCTTTTTTCTGGCACGTTCTCGACATTTCTTCTGTTGTTCTTGTTTGTGCAAGAATTTTCTTCACTGCCATTCCCACTGCCTCTCTCCTCCTCCCTGAGCTCAAGCTGAGCCACGAATGCCTTTCTCTGACATTTGTCTATGTCATCAAAGGACAAATCACACTGCAGTATGACCACGTATCCCCTCTACTTACAAATGTTTATTTTATGTAATTCATTTACAACTATGCTGTATAGTAGCCATTATTTCTATTTTGTAGCTGTCAGTACTCAGGGGACTTCTTTTTGCTTGTTTGTTTTTGTTTTTGCTTTTCTGAGACAGGGTTTCTCTGTGTTGCTTTGGTGCCTTCCCTGGAACTCACTCTGTAGCCCAGGCTGACCTCGAACTCACAGAGATCCGAGTGCTGGGATTAAATCGTGTGCCACCACCGCCCAGCCGCAGGGAACTTCTAATTAGGAGATGGTGGGATGAGAACTGGAGGTACAGGCTTCTTAGGTCTCTGGGATGATTGTGAGTGATGCAGAAGTCTTCCAAGGCCACGCCATTGGTGATGCATTGGAGAAGTTTCCCTGGCAGCGTGGCTTCTGGAAGGCTGTGTTCAGTGCGCTTGGTCTGCTTGCTAATGTCCAGCAACTCTGGAGAAAGAAGATGGGAGGATGGAGTTGTCTTGTATTTTTGTTGAAATGATGTTTCTGATAATAAAGTAAGTTTTGCTTATAATTACTTTGAGGTGGACTAAGAAATTAGTTTGAAATTTTTCTGTTAGGTAAAATTAAATGTTCAAAGCTTGTCTTCCTTCTGCTTTGTGTTTCCTAAGGAAAAAAAAATAATATGCTTAAATTCTACTGTGTACTATGAACTTACATACCAGAATCACTTTGTGCTTGTTCTAAGACTGAAATGGGGAAGGATTCCATCAAGATAACCCTGGTCTCCTCTTTCCTGAACCTGAGAAACTCCCAGCCACTGAGAAAGAATAAAGCCTTTCACTCTGCCAAGGAGGTTACAAGCCACCATTCTTTCTCAATGAGAATTGCCATCCCAAAGCTGCGCTACTGTAGCCCTGCACACCGACCTTGTTCTGGAGGGGAGGGCTGCTGGGATAACATCCTGCTACGTACCTGTATGTCCTGGCATGCCCATTTTCCCTCCAGTTGTCTACCTCTCTGCAGTGCTCTCTAGTTTCTCAGTCCTTGGCCCGGGTTCTTTATCTCCCGCACCTCACACCCCTGCCACCCTGCATTTTGTGACTTTCCTATTTCACTTCTGACTTCCCTCTGCTCTGTCAATCACCGCATGGTGTTTTTTTTTTTTTTGTATTTAATAATTTATTTTTTATTTTATATGCATTGGTGTTTCACCTGCATGTATGAGGTGTCAGATCTCCTGGAACTGGAGTTACAGTCAGTTTTGAGCTGCTATGTGGGTGTTGGGAATTGAACCTGGGTCCTTTGGAAGAACAGCCAGTGTTCTTAACCATTGAGCCATCTCTCCAGCCCCCAGTCTCAAGCTTTCATTGAAGAAGTTTTTGAAATCATTCTTTTCCCTTTTGTTTTGCTATTACCCTTGTGGAGGCCTCTGTATCTCTGGCCTGGGCTGCTGCCCTCTACCCATGGGGCTGCCCTCTCCCTCTTCTTTTCCTTCTATTCATGGCTGCCAGAGTCACCTTCGAGAAGCTGAAAGTTGTCATAGCCATGGCTTCCTTGACTCTCCACCAACCCACTTCTTGCTAAGCTTTATTTCAGATTAATTCACTTGAGATAAACGTTTTTTCCCTCAGATCCATGGAGTCAGAATTTTTCATAAGAGGCTTGATGAAACTATCCCCATTGAATTCTCCTGGAGTCCGCAGCAGAGCACTGTCAGGGTCACCACAGTGGGTACTCTATGTGGGTCTCTGTCTGCAGTCTTCCTGCTTGAAGTGTCCTGTTCTACATCTAGATGCTAGAGAGAGATTTATTTTCAACCCAGAACACCACCCTTTCTAAACGGTTTTTCCAGTGTTTGTGGATCTGTTCTGGGTCTAACCGAATGTCTGCTGTTCACGTTACCCTGCGTTTCTCTGCAAAGGAGCTTTTTTGTTTTATTATAAAGGAAGCCTGTGATTGTACTCTAAGTAGATCATTCCAGTCCTACACTCTATATTCTTTGCTTTACTTGCTGCATAACGTTCTGGGCTGTGAGCTCCTTGAAGGTAGATTCTGTTCATCTCCGAATCAACAGGAGAGTACCAGTGGCTTAGATTCAGTGTCATAGAAATCATACAAATGCATTGAGACCTCACTTCCCACTGGTACTGTGTGATCTTGAATGATAGCTCTTGCTTTCGGGTTTTCTTTGTGTAACATAAAAGTAAGATATGCCTGCTAGGGTTCTGAATAAAGATACTTTGATACATTAAACAATCCTGAAAGATGCCATTGAAGGTTGTGTCTTTAATTAGAGTGATATCTTTTATGTTGTAATTGGTATTTTATTCTTGGTCTTAAAAAGCTGAACGGTTTGATTTGTATGATCACAGTTATCTTGTCTGAGCAGTATGGAGAGCTGCTGAGAAATCTTACCGTGGGCTGGACAGAAGTGGCCAGTGTCCTTTCTAAGAGGCAGCCTGAGCAAGCTTGGGGTACATGTGTCTCCTCCACCTAGTGACTAGCAGTTTGTTCCAGCCCATTTATCTGTTTCCATCTACTGTGCAATAGACAAGTGGATAGTTACGTCTAAAAAGACAAAACAACAAAATTAGTTTGAAATTCACTGGCTTAGAGGACAGAAATCCTCTAAGATCTGGATAAAAGCCGAATTTAACTTTATTTGTGTTTATTTAATTAATGTACAGTTGTTCAGACCATGAGCTTGTTTCCAATGTGTTTTCCTTTTGCGGTGAATGATGCCATAAGCAAAAGGAATAGACTGAATATTAGACATGCTTTTAAAATTTAGTCTCATCTAAGTGTTGAAATAGCTAGAACCAAAGCCAAGCGAATCCTTTAGCTCAGAACGATGGGAAGTTTCAGTGCTTGCATGAAATTAAATATTTCTAAAAGGCTTAAAAATAATTGTTCCATTATTCACTTGCTTATCAGGTTTCCCTTTTCAGCAACTCCACAGTGGTAAGCGTTATTCCAGAGCTAGATTGTGAGTTAATAATTGTTCCGGTCTCAACTGAGGCATTACTGTATGTGAGAGAAGAAACCTGAGTCCCCTCTGGTTTGTGGATTATCAGTGTGAGATTACACACGCTCTTTCACCTCACTCCTTTATTCATGACAAGGTGTCTCTCCCACGTGGATTAGCTTTTCTTTATTTATTTCAGTATCTATGTACTACCTGATGAAAACCTCTTTGAAATCATAGGATTTTATAGCTCCAAGGGATCTGGTCTAACTTCCTTTCTTTATAGCCGAGGAAACCGAGACCCTGGCTAAGTGACTTGCCAGACTCACCTGTTTCCTTTTGGATAGGATTTCATGATGGAAGGATGCTGTAATAACCATATCTCAGGCTCAGAAAAGCACTCTGTTGACTTTCCCATGGTGTTCCTGTGAGCCCGTTGAGAAATCTAATCTTCGAGATAACACTGTCAGATGGATTCGGAGAGTAGCTAATTGAGTACTTTTGCCCAGAGGGTGCTGTCTTGTCAATCTGTGACTGATATTTTTTTTGTTTTCTTTTTTTTTTTTTAACTCTTAAGTTGAAATGTAAGGATAATTGTAAATTCTGTATATTAGTTCAGTAAGTCCAAAATTTGTAGGGCAAGACAGAATAGTTGGTATATCTTAAACTGTACCCTGGACACTCAGGGGTGGTTTTTATGTTGCTTTTCATTCTTTTTTTTTTTTTTTTTTGTTTTTTTGTTTTTTTGTTTTTCAGGGTTTTCTGTGTAGTTTGCTTTCTCTGGATCACTGTAGCAGTGCTCAACTCACAAACAGTGCTCTGCTCATCTATTAAGGTCTCAGTCTCCAGGTGCTCAGATGAGGCCCACTCACCTTATGGAAGATAATCCCAAAGACTGCTGATCTAAGTTCATCCCATCTACAGAAAATACAACATCTAGACCAGTGTTGCCTGTAGCGCTGGGCATCATGGCCTGGAGAGGTCACCGTATGAATACCATCACACAGTCAGAGGCCGAGCCCAGACATCCTGGCTGGTGGACCAGTGTTGTCCCCCTCCGTCAGCTTTGCCTTCCGGCTCTCCGGCCTGCTTCTTCCTTCCTGCACTCTGTTTTGCTGCTGTGCTGTGTTTCTGCTATTTTGCTGCCTCTTTCTTTTTTGGTATGAAGTTCCAGGTCCACCCCACTTGGTGTTCATTTTTAGATATGCTTGCAATCAGCTTTGACTGTCTTGTGAAGCTCCTTATGTGGAGTTCACTAAGTATATTTAGTCTTATTTTCAGCATCTCAACCCTTTAGCCAAATAAAGACCTTAAAATAGGTCATTCAGGAAGAATTAGCATTAAAGCGAGAGTCAGACTGCTGTCCCAGCCTCTGAGACTCTTCTAACTTTTTCCATTCTTCCCTAGTTCCTTTCCCTGCTTCGGCAGTTGCTGTAGTGGGACTGGGTGTGTGTTTAAAATCTGCTTTGGAGCCTCCATCTCCATGCTAACTCAGTTTGAAAAGTTAATGAAAATCTGGAGTGGCAATGACTAGTCAGCTTAATTTACAAGTTCTTCCTGTTTTCAGGTCTTATTTTAAGTCACCGTGAAACAAGCTTATTTTAAAGTGAGTTTCCATTTGAGAGCTCAACAAGAACTTCTTTTCTTTTTCTTTCTTTTTATTTTTGTTTTTTTCTTTTCTTTTTTTGGTTCTTTTCAGACACAGGGTCTTGCTAGGTAGCCCTGGCTAGCTTCAAATATGCAACCTTCCTATTTTATTCTCCTGAAGGTTGGGATTACAGCATGTAACACTGTACTTGGGAAGAACTTGCTTTTTTTAAAAATGATTCTTTTAAATTGGCAAATAAAATTTTATATATATACATAGAGAGAGTGTACAATATAGTGTTTTTAAATATGTAGAATGTCTGAGTTATATATATATATATATATATATATATATATACACATATATATATATTACATTTATATAATGTTTTAAGACAGTAGAATGTCTGAGTTATACCCATCTCAGATACCACATACATGCTGTGGTAAGAACATTTAAAAATCTTTCTCTGGGGCTGGAGAGACAGCTCAGTGGTTAAGAGCACTGTTCCGAAGACCCAGGTTTGGTTCCCAGCGCCCACATGACAATTGAAAATTGTCTGTAACTCTAGTTCCAGGTGACCCATTCTGACCTTGAGGTCACCAGGCATGAATGTGCTGTATATACATATAAACGGGTAAAACATTCATTCATATACATGAAATAAATAATTAAAAATAAATTAAAAAAATCTTTGTGACTTTTCAGGAGTATAAGAATTCACTTTTATTAATTAACATTACAAATTTTGTACATGCATTTAATTTTCTTCTGTGAAATAGATAAAGCTGTTATTGGATTTTGTGGCTAAGTGTTCTGAGATCTTATAAAGTTTATTGCTTCCACAATGATAAGTTTTGAGCTAGAAATTATAAGATTGTGGGGTGTTAGATTTGAAATTCACTGGACCAGATCACCATCTTGTGCTGGTGTTGCTGCTTTGAGATGGGACCTTAAGGTGTTGCCTCAGTGGGCCTTTGCCTCCAGGGCTGCTGCAGCCACTCTCCTGCTCAGCCTGAGTAGCTGGCACTGAGCCCAGGCAGGTTTCGCTTTGGGCAGCAGCTGTGGTACTGTCCCATGCATTTCTCCTGTGCCCTCGGTTCTGTTTGTGAACAACTTTTCCTGTCTTCCTAGTCAGACAAGCGCGTGGGTGAGTAGTCGGCTGACGTTTTGCCCCTTCGTCCCTCCTGAGCGTCAGAAGAGGCTGTGCAGTTGCCAGTGTGGACTGATGACCTAATTGAAAACCACAGATGACAGTGTAGTCAAATTCACTTGTCTTGTTTTGTGATTAAAAACCAGACTATTGAACTTTCTTCAGGACTGGACTTGAGTTGCCAATGTGAAATTCGATTTCCACTGAATTACGGGAAGTAAGATGTATCCCCAATAAAAATGCTCTCTACCTCATGCTGATACATCTGCCGACCAATAAAGATGCAAGATCAGAGTACTTCTAACACTGTTTCTAGTGGTCTAGTAAGGCAAAATAAAATAGATGATACAGAAAATCAAAACAGCAAAAGATGCCATGGTATTTGGAAAAACCCAGACTTCTAAACTCATTAATGTTATAGTTATGGTTACTGATGATTTCAAAACCTTTGGTGATAGTATGCTATGTCCTTCTTGAAAATGTGCTTTTGTGCTCAGGATGTAGCTTCAGAGAGCACTTGGCTAAGTACAGTGAGGGCCTGGGTTTGATCCCCAGAACTGACATTCCAAGGACCAGAAGGGTGTTCTGTGGGCATCCTCAGTCTTGGAACAGCACTTGTAGTCCGGGCACTAACCCACCCATCCCTGCACACAGACAGACAAGAAGAAGGGTTCTTCACCCCACATGCTGCTGCTGTCTCCTTGCTCTTCTTTGCACTCACTCTCCATTGCGCCGTTGCTGTTAAAGATGGTGCTAAAGCTTTCTTCAGTGTTTGAAGCTTCACAAAAGATTGAGTCATAAGCTGTGCATCTCTGGGAGATTTGCAGAAATCTGACTCTTTGAAAAAGGAACTGTTCTGGGAGTTGGAAACTCTGCACTGTGTGTAGACACTTTTAACAATAAAGCACAGGCTGAGAATGCAAAATAATAATAAAACCCTTAAACTATATTTAATTTACTTGATTTGATCTTTAAAGCATAGAGAAGCCCATGTTAATACAGAAATGTTTAAATCTTTGATTATTTCTTATGGAAGCTTATTTTTAAAGGTATATACCCATCTTAGAGTAATGCTATTAAATTTAAGGGTCTGTTCACAAGGTAATCAGTGAAAACAGAAGGCCAGTTTAGAAGATTCCCACCATGCAGTAGGAAATATATAGGATAGGGTTTGCGGTACTTGTGTCTATGGGAACCTAAAGGACATAGAAATGGATCCATTTAAATTCTTGGTGTATTAATTTAAATCCTGATCCTCTTCCACTGACTAGCTTTGTGACTCCTCATTAATAGCTTAATCTCAAACTGTCTGTAAAATGCAGCCGTGTGCTATATTGTGTGTTTCCATTAGACAGGGAAAGTGAGGGGTAGAAGTGCAGTGTGGGGCTCTGTGACTGGCACCAAGTACACACTTAATAAATTAATAAACAATGACAATAGTGATACAGCTCTACTTCCTCTAGTAACTTTTTATAGTAATCATTTCTCGTCTGTTTCCCTATAAAAGTGTTGTTATGGAGAAGGTGAACTTTGAAACTAAAGCCCTTACTTTGCTGTTTGGTCCCTGGTGAGTGTTTTCATGCCTGAGATGCTCTTCTGAGTGTCTGTCTTCTGTTTGTTACACAGCAACCTCGGGTGATTGCTTGGGGATGCTGTGTAAAAGTCATCGTGTGCAGCATAGACTGTATATTGAAGGATAGTAGTGTGCACTTATTTCCATTTATTCTTGGGCTCTACCTTGCAAGTTTTTATGTATGGGTTGTGGGAATTAATCAGTTGTATATAAATCATGAGCACTCAGAGCTGTCAAACCACAGGGCTTTTAACAGTGTCACTTTTTGTTAGGAAAGATGATCTTAAAAAAGTATTGGTGAGTCACAAGTAGTGCTGTATGCCTGTAATCCCAACACAAGAGATGTTGAGTCAGAAAGATTATGAATTCTAGGTCAATCTGGCCTGCATAGAGAACTCAAGGCTATCTTAGGCTAGAACTAGATGATAGGACTGTATCTTAAAAAAACAAATAAAAATTAATAATTTAAACAGCTAAATAAAAATCCCATTTTCAGTCAGTAAAAGTGTTCTTATTTCTAAAGCTTTGGTTATAATGAACCTTCCAGACACATGTCTTTTGCTAATCATACTATGTCCTTACTAAATTTCATGTGAATTTGTTAATTTTCTTTTTTGGAAGACTTTCGTTTCCTACTGTCAACTCTATTGTGTGTTCTTTCCCAGAGCATGAAGGGGAGAAGTAAAAGCAGCCACGATCTGCTCAAGGACGATCCACACCTCAGCTCTGTCCCCGCTGTGGAAAGGTTAGTGCAGTTACCAGTTAGTGCTGGAACCTGACTTCCTGCTTTTAGGCTTCGTCTCACTCTCCTGCTGTCTTTGTTAGCAAGCAGAGCTCATAAAATACATTTCTTAAGTCTAGCCAAAACAATAGTACATTTTGATAAGTGATTAATCTTAGGCTAGTCTGAATACTAGAAGCTTGTAATAATTTCATGTTGCATTGCTAACTGTCTCAGGGGCATTTTGGTTTGGGGATAATTAGTACGCATGAGAGTGCAAGGTAACTGGAAGAAATGACCACGTTCAGGGCCAGTGTACTGTGTGTACATTCTTACAACTGTCGGAGTTGACAGAGACCTGCCTTAATTGTCTTTGTTGCTTCTGTTTGAGAGGTGGGATATTAATTAGTGTTAAATGTATTAATTACATATGATATATGGGCCAGTGTCTCAGACAAGGATAAAATACTGTTGTACTGAGGTTAGGTCATCTTCAAAAATCCTGTTTCAAAATAATGTGTTCTTGATATCCTTTAATTCGTAGGATTTGGTCTCTTTATAGCCAGAACCTTTTAAGCTATAGAAAAATCATTTTCTGTAAATGGAACAGCATGACAGTGGATGTTTATATTTGAAAAAAAAAATCCAGAGAATTCTCTTATCTGCTAATGGAGCATGTCTCTTCCTCTGTTTATAAAAGGTGACTCCTTTGGAGCATGTTCCCATCTGTTGTACAGTGCTGTCCTAAGAGTGCTATGGTGGAAAAACAAAGCAGAACATTAATTTTAGCAAACTAGCTGTAAATTCCAGTCTACACTTTATATAAATGAATACTTCAATTAGTTTCACTTTGAAGCTAAAATGTATTTGTTTTACTTATTTTTGTAGTGAAAAAGATGATGCAACAGGAGATTTAGAAGATGTGAGTATTCATTTTAGTACAAATATAGCTTGAACAATTTACAGATAGGTCAAAGTTTTACAAACAAATTACCTTTTCTTTAAAAACATATATAAATATATGCAATTTTTAAAATGAAAATAATTTCTTTTGCTATTAGAATATTTGCTACCAAATAGATTTGCATATTTCCCCACAGAACTGCAGTCTTATATGTGAATTTCTGTCCTGCCTTTTCTCTCTGTCACATAACATTATATGAATACTAAATGTTATAATTTTATTATGTTAAAAGTTTAAATGTGATGAGTGAGCATCCTTTATGCTATTTGGGAAGTGCATAGAGGAGTTCTTTATAATAGTATATTCCTTTTTATACATTTATATGAGAAGAGTCTCTTTTAAGATTGTACCTTTATTACTAGCTAACAATGATAAAAAGCAGAAGGAACGACCAGTGAGTTGGCTCAGTAGGTAAAGGTGCTTGCTGTGGAGTCTGGGAACAGGAGCTCAAGCTGTGGCAAGTGTGCAGCTACACACACACACACACACACACACACACACACACACAAATACAGAAAAAATTAAAATAAACAAAAGGAAATTTTTCTTGTATTATGTGAATGATGCACTTTTTCAAATTATATAAATACCATGTTAGGATGAAACTTATTAAAACATACATTGCATAATTCAAAAGAAAATATGTAATTTAGCATGTAAAGAGACTTATGTATTCCCACAGTCTGAAAGGGGGTTCTCTGATTAGCTGTAGCGGAGAGAATGACTTTGTGAGGAAAACGTTCCTGGGAGAGAAGAAACTTGGATCTTATAGGAGACTGGATGCTAACTCAGTCATAGAAGAAGAGGTGGGAAAGGGGAGGGTACAGCATCTCTAAAACTAAGCAGAGGTTACACCTTCTTCAGGAAATGCTAGCTGAGCTTTAAGTTTGAAGAAACTTGCTGTGTGGAGAGATGAGAAGGCCGAATAGAAAAGGAGCCACCAGTGCCAGTGTCCTAAATAGGAGAGTTTGGTCTACTCCAGGAGCTGACAGCAGCAGGCCGCTATGGCCAGTGTAGTGATGAGGAGGGTGGGGCGGGGAGTGAGGGGCTGGCATGCTTGCACAGTGCCGTAACCATGCTAAGGAGTTTGAGTTTCATCTGGAAGGTCACGAATAGCAGTTGAAGGGTCTTGGTTCAAATGAAGGGTGCTGCGGTCAACTTTGCATTTGAGAAATCACCATTGGCAGTCTTACAGAGGACCCGTGAGCGGAAGCAGCCATGGTAAAGGGGGCCGTGGGGAAGCTGCTGAAGGAGGAATACTTGAGGAGGGAGATGAGGAAGGACTCTGAGATAACCACAAGTTTCTGGCTTGGCCTTGTTAGCAAGTTACCAAAGACAGAACAGGCTTCAGGCTGGGTGGTAGATGAAATAATTACCAATTTGTATATTTTTGAGATGAGGTATCTTAAAGGCATCTGATTACAATATTATGGGCTAGAAAATACGAGTTTGTTCTTAAGTTTATGGGTGGAGTGAGGACACTTTAAGACAGTATTTGGTCTCTAACCTGTTTTAGGTCCCAAAGCCTTTTAATCTGTGGGTCCTTTCCCCCAGAAAGTGTCCTATACTCACAAACAGAATCTTTTTTTTTTTTTGGTTTTTCAAGACAGGATTTCTCTGTATAGCCTTGCACCTTTCCTGGAACTCACTTTGGAGACCAGGCTGGCCTCGAACTCACAGAGATCCGCCTGGCTCTGCCTCCCGAGTGGTGGCGCACGCCTTTAATCCCAGCACTCACAAACAGAATCTGATGACTTGGCAGGAGATTTGTTTTATTTCTGCTGAGACTCAGACATGACAGGTCTGTGTCAGTACTTAAGAATACCTTAAGCACCTTGCTGAATACATGCAGCTTTTACCCACCGAGATTTGGGGTTTAGTCAGTCTGCAACAAGACTTGGGACTATATGTAATCAAGCAATAATTTGATTGACTCTGTACTAATACCTTCCACATATGAAAATCAATATAAGTATATACATATGTGGGTATTTTTCTTTTCTTTTTTGGTTTTTCGAGACAGGGTTTCCCCTGTGTAGTTTTGGTGCCTATCCTGGATCTCTTTCTGTAGAGCAGGCTGTCCTCAAACTCACAGAGATCCGCCTGGCTCTGTCTCCCGAGTGCTGGGATTAAAGGCGTGCACCACCGCTGCTTGGCTTGTTTTATTTTTTTGAGACAGGGTCTCACTATATCATCCTGGCTGGCCTGGAACTTGCTCTGTAGGTCAAGCTGGCTTTCAACTCTTAGAAAAGGGACTACCTCTGACTCTGCTTCCCCAGTGCTAAGATTAAGGGCATGTGCCATTACACTTGGGTGGGTTTTATCTTTAATAACGACATGAGGAGTCAGAGAACCAGACTTTGAAAATCACTGCTGTGGGGTTCATAATCCTCAAGTCAGGAATCCTGTCTCACTGTGGCTTGGCAGGCCAAAGAGTCACAAGAGATAAAGAACCCCTTTGTGTACTTTCTTCTTTCTCTCCCTACTCTCTCCTCTTTAGTAATGCTGGGAGCTATTCTAAAAGATGACTAAACTAATAGGCAAGTAGACCAGACTTAGCTCTCATGGAGTATTCGCCTTAGTTGTCTGAGAAACAAACAAACAAACAAACAAAAAAACCATGTAAATAATATGTGCTGTAGAAGTAAGGAGGAAAGAAGAATATGAGGTGGGAAGGTCTTGTTTTTTGTTTCTCTCTGTTAATAGTATGGTCAAGAGTGAGGAAAAAGGAGACATTCAGTTATCTAGAATAAGAGCATTTCAGGCTAAAGAGAATGACTCTAAGGAGATTATATCAGGGAGGAGGTAGACAGCCTCGGGTGAGCTGGGGACTCATTGTAAAGCTTTCAGAGGAGCAGTGACTGCGGTGTCTTAGTTAGGAGCCTAAGGGGGTTTGGTTTGGTTTGGTTTGGTTTGGCTATGGTGTGGGGCACTCTGATGAGTTTTGTCCCAAGGTGCTTAAGTCTCAGCCTCTGCAGTGCCCCCTTCTCTTTGAATGAATTCCTGGTTGATGTTATGCTGGTCAACTGCCTCCAAACCACATCTCCTACTGGGATAAGGATAAGACTGTGCAGACCCTGGGCGAGACAGGAAGTGCCATACAGAAGAGCTGCTGTAAAGGGAGCCCACTATCCATCTTGGGATCCCATTGTGTGTTTTTAGCCTAGAGCAGAATGCAGGGGTTATCCCAACGGGAGAACAGTCTTCAAGCCCTTACTAGTTCAAATCTAAACAAAGCTGGCCTGGAACCCAGCAAGCATCTAGGATGAGCCTCTGGAAGTGCAAGGGGAAACCGAATGCCTGGAAAATGCTCACTTGTAGTTTTTACAGGATGGAGAAGATGAAAGTGCAGAGCAGGATGAATCCATTGATGGCGATGAAAAGAACCTGATGAGAGAAAGAATTGCAAAAAGGTTAAAAAAAGACACAAGTGCAAATGTGAAGTCAGCTGGAGAGGGAGAAGGAGAAAAGAAGCCGGCCAGCCGCAGGTGAGTCCACCATTATGCTTTGGGCATCCATACTTCTGTCTTTATACTTCTCTTCACCTGGGACTGAGTACTCCACTCACTAATTTTTAAACTCAAAATGGCATAATGTTTGTTCATTGTTAGGTTGTGGAAAAAAAGAGAGACCAGAATTCAAGTAACTTTAATGTACAGTTAATAGTATATTAGCTGTTTGTACGAAATTGTGTTTTCTCAATAGTAATGAGAACTTTGAGTGATTTGTATGAGAAAGACATTCTCAAAAACTTTAGCTGAGTAAAAATTGTCCAAACTGGTGAATAAAGTGGCCTGAAACCATTCTTAGACAGCTTTTCAAGTCTGGTTGGCTGAAAACCACTTGCCTCTCTGATCATTGGCATTATAAAATAAATTGCAGTAAATGCTGGAAGTACTGTCTGGTGTAAAAAGTTTGTTGGATTTTGTGACTTAATGCTTTCCTTTTTTGAAATTCAGCTCAATTAAAACCCCTTCCCTTCCTATGTGATTCTGTATTGCAACTCTAAAATATATACATCTTAAATATCACTGCTTTGCAAAGTCATGGGATGTCTTTTTTTCAGTTGAGCTATGCAATACAATTGAAGTACATAAAAATAACGTGTGTGTGTGTGTGTGTGTGTGTGTGTGTGTGTGTGTGTGTGTGTGTTTCCCAGCGTCATGTGGGAAGATTTAAGATCAAGGCATTTCCTTTGCAGAGGTCCCTCTATTTGCTTTGTTTAACCAAAAATAAAAGTGATCCTCAGAAATGTGTACTGATGACATAATTTTTGTGGTCAGAAATAAAATTTAGAGCCTGGGATGGTTGCACACACCTTTAATCCCAGTACTCTGGAGGCAGAGGCAGGCAGATATCTGAGTTCAAGGCTGGCCTGGTCTACAAAGCAAGTTCCAGGACAGTCAGGGCTATACAGAGAAACCCTATCTAGAGAAACAAAAACAAAGAAAAAAGAAAATTGATGGAAGTTCTGACTTAAAAAAAAAAATCCTATTGGTCATGGTTTTAGAAGCTCTGAAATCAAAGATAGGACTGCTAATAAATTTGATTTTTTTTTCATATGGTGGAGACCTATGAGGTCTCTTTTTCAAACAATGCTGATTTCATCATAGAGTCTAAATTACTTCCCCAAAGCTTAGTTACTGCATGGCATCATGTTGGAGGGCCATTGACATTTGGTAAGGAGAGAAGAGACTGAAAGATGAGTTGGGAGGCTTCTGTCAGTGTCTGTGCCTGAGAGCTGGTGACTGCCTGAAATAGTTACTCTAAAGCAGTGGTTCTCAACCTGTGGGGCACAACCCCTTGGGGTCAAAAGACCCTTTCAGAGGGTTTGCTTATGACCACTGGAAAACACAGATTATTTACATTACAATTCATAACAGTAGCAAAATTACAGTTACGAAGTATCAACAAAATAATTTTATGATTGGGGTCACCACGACATGAGGAACTGTATTGAAGGGTCACAGCATTAGGAAGGCTGAGAACCACTGCTAAAGGGTGGAAAGAGTGATGTGATGTTTGAATCAGAGGTACTGTTGATCTTGTCATTTTGTCTTGTTCTAATGGTTTCTTACACAGTCACAACCTAGAAAATATCTAGTTACCTTATCAGTTTCCTGTTTTTATAAATGAGTATAATTTGCATGTTTTAAATCATAAAATATTAAGTTTATGAGTATTTTGTACATTTACTGTATTAGGAGAAGAACCTTTACTCAAGTACCTGCCAGCCTACCAAGGAAGTAAATTTAAGAAAATTAATTCTCTAAAAGTGGTCTTAAAATTTTAAGTAGAAGGAGAAAACTGATGCTGGCAAGTTGTCCTCTGACTTGCACATTTGTGTAGGTCATTTTAAATAAATGTACTTATGTTTTAAAGCTTTGGGTAAATATAAGCATTATGAATATTAATTGATTTTATCTTTTAAGTATAGCAATTGGTATGTGTTCCTAGAAAACATGAAGCAAATAACTATTTCTCTGATCACTCAAATGTTTGCAATCCACATCCTTTAGCCATGCCTCAAAAGCTAACCAGAATTCTTGTTACAGGGTCATAGAAACCTTAAACTCCCATTTATTCTCATGTGCACCAAAGGCTGGTTAACAGTTTAAGATGCACATGCCAACCCTGGTTGACAGTTAAGGTGGTACCTTTTTACCTTCTGGAGATGGAAATCTTAGCTGAAAGCTTAACTGTAAGGAATCCATTTTTGCCTGTAGGTGGCACTCAGTGGCTACAAGTCCATCATGTAAAAACCAAATTGAGGATTCTGCCCTGCTTATTTATTTCTAGCCTTTGTGTTCTGCTTCAAAATAAATAGCTAGACACGAAAATCACACGGAACAAGTAGACTAGTCAGATCATTTGTTGTAATGATTGCAATCATTATGAAACCACTGTCTTTTATTGTGTGATTTAATTTTTAATGTGTAAAAATGCAATCATGGTTCCAAGTGGTTAGACACAAATATTAAAGTAAAAAAAGAAGACCTTGTGAATTAGGCTTCAAATTATGCGATATGTTATTATAAAGTCATAAGTGATATATTAATAACTCCTGAGGCATGGATGAACACTTAAGTTTCATGTAACTAACTTTAATCCCTCTCATCTTCCTCTGTTGAATTTGCAATATGTGACTATGATGTCTCATGGAATTTTGAATTATTTTCCCCTCTAGGATTTCTAGATTTTTCAAAAAAAAAAAAAAAAAAAAAGTTTAAGTCTCAGACTTGAGTGTTATCACACACATGTTCTGCTTCTGATTCAAAGTCACACTTAAAAGTGTAAATTTTCCATGGTACATGAATTTTGTTTTCTTCCTTTTGCAAATTAAAAAAAGGTAGCTTGATAATTAAATTTCTAAACAGTAAAGATAACACACTTTAAAAATGATGGCACAATTTTTAAAGGATAGTAAAATTTAAAAGATCAAAGCATGTGGGCCTTCCAGCCAGTTAACTTAAAGCCTTAGAAGCATCATCTACCGTCTCCTCAGACTTTTACAGGCAATGAATGGAACTGAGCAGTTGGAGGATACAGTTTGTCATTGCTTTCTCTTGTCTTGTGGTGTGGACTGAAGCAAGGAGTAAAAAGACATAAAGAGAAACGCATGGCTTCAATTCTGGATAATTGGTCTACACATAAGACTTGCAATTATTTATTTAGTCTGGAGTAATAGTGATCTAAATATATTTCGAGGAGATGTTTTGGCTGAACACTGTGTACTAGGCCCCGGAAACCTGAAAATAAAAGAGAAATGGTTTCTGTCTGCAGATGTCCGTTGTCTAATTGGTGGTGTGGATGCATCTCCCAACGTTCAGGTGCAGCAGATGTCCGTTGTCTAATTGGTGGTGTGTGGATGCATCTCCCAACGTTCAGCGCTGAGAGATGGAGGGCTGAAGTGTGGTTATCAGGGCACGAGGGCAATCACACTAATTAATGTGATTACTCTAACAGTGGGTTAGTTATCTGGGCAATGGGCTACTGATAAAAAGGGTTGACACACACAGAGCAGGCCCTCTCCAGCTGCACCTGGCTTAAACTTGACCTTCCCAGACTCAAGAACGAATTATTTTGTTCTTAACAAACACAAATTGTGAAAAATTAAGAATTGTAGAAAGTAAATATGGCAGGTTCTCTACTAGACATGTGTGCCAAGTGTCGTGGACAATGAGAAGGTGGTAGGATATCCCAGAAGAACATCAAAGGCCACCTTAGGAAAAGCAAGAGAGGGGCAGAGGTGCTGGCCCATGCCTGCAGATCGGCCTGGGCTGCAGAGCATGTCAGGCACCACAGGGTTCGTATGCGTCACCCGATTCTAGTAAGAAAGCATCTCTTGGAGCCCCTCTTTAAATGCTAGCACGCGTGCATCAAGCTCAGTTCTTTAGAGTGATGCTGCTGGGCTCCCCAAGCAGACTGGATGGTTTGTTTTACTGTCTTTACCTGTTATGGTTAAAATTTTGGAATAGTATCGGTTCTAATATAAACCATATTATACTTTAGTATTTCTGGCAAGTTTCCTTTATCATTCTGTTTGGAGCTGTATTGCAGGAATTTGGGATATTCTCAACAAAACTGTTTCTTGAACTGTTCGAAATAATATACCACTTTAAAAATGCCAAGTCAATTCACTGAGAACTAGTTCATCCATATGCAAGGGGTCACCTTCAAACTAACCCCTCACTCCCCATAGACTTGAACTTAAGTGCTCCAGAAATATGACAGCTCCGCTGTTTTTAAAATTAGGTTCCGTATGGCAGACAGGAAGCTGTGCAATGCACATTGGGGGAAGAGCGTCCTGTCAAAACAGGCAAGAGGCATTTGCATGTCTTTAGAATATATTTATTTGTACTACCCTTGAGAGTTGCAATCTATTGATCTTGCAACATCTGCTGTTTATGGGGAGTAGAGTTGTACATCTGAAATGTATTATTGAAATTTTACAGGGAAACCTTCTTTAATCATTCAGCATTTGATAAAGTCTTTTCTACCCTGGAAAATGGATTTCCATTGAAGAACTTTGAACCACTGGTTGCTTTCTTGTCTCCAGCTGCTCACTGTGAATTCACCTGTTCACTAAACAGGCAAGTGCAGTTGCTGTAAGAAAGAAGAGAAGGGCCACCAGTGATTCAAATGTCTCTGTTTACACAAAGTAGGTAACATTGTACAAGGACCTGAGGGAATTTATGGCTAGTGATTCTGTCTAGGTCTGTCTTCTCTGTTCCCCCTTACTCTGCCCCAACTCTTGAGATTTTTGCCACCCTTCAGATAGCTCCTGGATTTTCCATGTTCGTTGAGTATACTTAGGTTTCTCAAGCCGGGGAGTTGTTCTGGGCTTCGACAATTACGTATTGTACTTTTCCAGTATGGCGAGGCACTTTGCCAAGTATTTTTCCCCCACAAGGAAACTACAAGGTATACTTTGTGTCGTTATTCTTATTTTGACAAATGAAACAAAGAAACCTAAATACTAGACTTCTGAAATGTGAAGTGTCTTGCCTTTTGTTCATGGCTACATGGTAGCAAAGCCAGTACCCAGGTTATGATCTGCACCTCTTCCCGCCTGGAGAACAGGATCTAGGCAGATGTGCCCAGCTGAAGAGAACGTGGCGTGGGAGTTTTCTAACAGGGAACACCAAGTTCAGTGAAAAACGTATTTCTGGAAGTAAGATGGAGATGTGATTGAGGAAGACACCAGGACATTAACCTCTGGCCACCCACACAGGCCAGTACACTCAAATACATCACACACACACACACACACACACGGTTAGATAAAGAGAATAAATAATTTGAGGCAATCCCCTCAGATAAATAAGTAAGTGTATGTATGTGTAAATATATAAATAGACAGGCAAAATTTTCAGTAGCTTGAAACAGCTCTTGTCTTGCTCTGGTGAAGAGCTCCGGGTCAGCACCATATTGTCTTTATCTAAGGCCTAGTGCAGCTTCTTTCTGAGATAACAACATGACAGGGGAGAGTGATGATGGACTCATGCTAGCTCAGGTTTCTGCTGGGAGGCAGCATATCACTTCGTCATCTCAGAAGCTAACGCAGGCACTGTGGTTAAGCCTGGTGTCCATTCAGTGAAATTTAGCCCCTTCACAGCCAGGAACAGGAAATGGCTAGAACAGCCATGGAATCTACTGTAGTTTCTGCTTTGGTCGGGAATTCTAGGGATACCTGTGATTATGTAGTAAGTTTGATCATCATTTTTCTGCCATTTTTGTCTTGCTCCCAAGCAGAGAAGTAACAAAGACTATATAGTCATCATTACTAGAATTTCAAAAGGGGTGTCAATTTCTAGTTATTGAAGACTTTTCCCAAGTGGCTCTGTACTTCACTTTTTTACCGGTCTTTATGTAGGAGGTAAGGAAGATGACACTGGACGTCTTCCATAACTTTGAGAAGTGTTGGAGAAACCCTTCACACGCACAGAACATTAAATTATAAATTCCTGGTGAGGTACCTTAAGGAGCATTTCCTTGTAAGGAGTAGAAATGCATTCATATTAGCTCAAACTCAGGAGTTTCTGGATGAAGGATCAGACTCCAGATAAAAGTGTTGCTGTGGCTCTTCCTGACAAGCAGGTGTCAGAGTGTTCCATCTTTTCTTCCTCTGCAGCTGTAGACTCTACTTTCCTCTGTTCTTTTTCTTTTCTGTAAGCCTGTTTCCCTGTAGGCAGTAATTGGTTTCCTAGTGTACACAAGCTCTTCAGAGAAAAATTGTCTTGATTTGTGTTCCAAATGCGATTACCCAGGTGACAGAATCTTATTGGCAGTCTTCCCTTTTACTCAGTATTCTAGTGTTTAGCAGAACTCATAACTGCCCAGATAAAAGATAGTCACCGTTCTCCTTTGTAGCTGGGAGTGGCCATATAACCATATTCTGATTAATGAGGTAAGGGAAAAGTATGCCACACTGTGGAGCAATTTTTTTTTAAAACAATGAATTTTATTAAGCATGGAGTGGCCTAATATTTATTATTAGTGGTAGTGATGGTAATGGTAATGGTGGTGGTGGTAGGTAGTAGTGGTGGTGGTAGTAGTAGTAGTGGTAGTGGTGGTAGTGGTAGTAGTGGTAGTAGTAGTGGTAGTAGTAGTAGTGGTAGTAGTAGTAGTGGTAGTAGTAGTAGTGGTAGTAGTGTTTTACTAGGCTCAGTGGTTAAGAGCATGTGCTGTTCTTCAGAGGACCTGGGGTTGGTTCCCAACACGCACAAGGCAGCTCACATCCATCTCTAACTCCAGTTCTGGGGGATTCATTGCCCTCTTCTGGCTTCTGTAGGTGCCAGGCATTCACATGGTGGACATGAATATGTGAAAGCAAACACTCATAGACATAAAATAAAATTTCTTTTTAAAAATAATTTTTATTCTTTGAGAACTTCATGTATGTATGTGTGTATATATATGTGTGTGTATATATATGTGTGTGTGTATATATATATGTATATGTATATATATATGTGTGTGTGTGTGTGTGTGTGTGTTTATAGTGTACTTTGATCATATACAACCCCCATAACCCCATTAAAACTCCGTGGACTCAACCTTCCATCCCCCCATGCCTCCCAACACAACAGCTCCCAATATCATGTGCTCTATCTTTATCATTTTATATCCCACTGAGTAGTTAGTGCTGCCCATGTACACCTGGGGGGAGGGGTATCTACTGGAGCATTAGCAACCTACCAGTGGCCACATCTCCAAAGAAAAATGACCTGCTTTCCCCCAGAAGCCATCAACTGTGAAGAGCTTCTCAGCTAGGGGTAGGGCCTTGTGAGCCTCTGTGTTAACCATGCTGGAATTTTGACTGGCTTGATCTTGTACAGGAAAACACAGCTGGGTGAGTTTATGAGTGTGGTAGGTAGCATTGCCGTGTCCAGAATGCAGCAGCATCTCACAGTACTCTTCCCCATCCTATAACTCTTACATTCTTTTTTTTTCATGATACAAATGATAAATTATATTTATATAGTAAATAAGTATGAACAGTCAACACAAATCCAAAGCCAGTCACCAAAGCCTGGCACTGAGACACATTGGGTGACTTCCTTCAGGATGTTCATCAGGAAGGGCGTGGTACCACATGTGCAGCACACGTGGCAGTGACCAGTGACCTTGTAGTCAGCGCAGCAGGTAACAGGCATGCGCTGGATGATGGCCTGTGGAAGGAAGGAGTCAGGGGCTTTGGGGTGGGGTCTCAGTCGGAAGGGCTCTTGTCTTCTGCAGCAGAGTCACTGGCTGGATTCTTGCCTTCTTTCTGCTTCTCCCACAATGTTCCCTGAGCCTTGAGGACTGGGTTGACACAGATGTCCCATTTGGGGCTGAATATTCACAGTGTCTTATTCTTAGTTATGAGTCTCCATGTTAACCTCTGCCAGCTGCATCAAGAACTCTCTCTGGACCAAGTTTGAAAGCAATGCATATCTACAGGCATAAACATAAATACTTGGAAGTCCGTTTGACAATACGAACATTTAGCAAAATATCGACAGTAGGTTCCCGTTTAGCGGCTATGACCTCAGCAGCCATAGACTTTTGACCAGGTTTATAGTACCAGTTATACATTTTCTCCTGTGTCTATCAGAAAGTCGTTTGTTGCCCCTAAAACAGTCATATCAATATTGCACCAGTAGGTATGTATTTGTCTGGCAGATCACTGCTGTAGAATGTGGGGTCCAGACCCTTGATGTCTTTTCTCCTAGAGGGTCTGCATAGTGCTTTCTGGCACTGTAAAAGCTAGCCAGCGTGAAGGAAGTTTCTCAGTCAATTCAAGATTTATTGTTTTATATTCTGCAACCAAAGTGTATGGTGTCTTCAGCAGTAGCGTCTTAGTGTATAGTTACTTTTACGGTAGGCAACCGAAGACGGTGCCAGAAGCACATGCCGTTTTAGAGACCTGCAGGACCTTTTTGAGGGAGCCAATCCGTTCCTGGCACTGAGGTTTCCATTTAATAACCCTGTCTCCCGGGAACATTATTGTCCACCCATGCGGGTTACCTCCACTCAAGCTCCTTTTTATCTTTTAAGTAGATTTTGTTATTAGCTTACAAAGCAGTGGGGCTTAAGAATTATTAATGCGTCCTTAGTCTCTGCCACTCCCTGCTCTCACCTCACCCCTCTACCCTCACCCCATCTTCACTTAAACCTGTAGCCCCCCACTGTTCTCCCCACTTGTTTCCTGTCACATGGATTCTAACGTCCCCTCTGATTACATTTTTCATTGGGTTGCAGTCTGTCTCCATGTGGGCTTTTCATGCTCCTCAAACAGTTTTTGTGTTTTCCTTTTTTTTGTTTTGTTTTACGAACCAAAGAAGAGGCCATCTCCTTGACCCCTTCTTCCTCCTGCTAACCTCTACCCTGTCGTGTAGACTGCAGAAGGGACCTGGATTCTTAGGAGTGGAGGAACCAGAGTTCCAGCTTGCATTTCCTACTCTGAACACTTTTTTGACACGAGCCAAAATAACCCTCAAATTATGTCGATCATATTATTTGGGGTTTCTGTTCCATGAAGCAGCAGCTCAGTGGATGTGAGTGATACAGTAAGACTGCTTCTCTCAGGACTGCGAGGAAGGCAGGTCCGCTAAGGTGGGAATGGGCTCCAGGAGACGGGAGCCGCTTGGTGACGAATAACTGCTTCATTGTTTCTGACAGCTGCCTTTGTTGATTGTCTTATTTTCCTAGAAGATACTTGTTTTAAATTTGCAACATTCAGGACTTCTGACTGCTTACTTTTAGAGGATAACCTTGCTATTTCATTAAGAAAACCGAAGTTGTGAGAGAAAATGTTTTCTTTTTTTTTTCCCTACCAGCAAGCCTACCATTCTGTGCCCGAGTCCATGTTCATCTGGCAAAGGCATGGGTCTGTCTTCTTGTGCATGCTTGGGTCCTCCATGCCTCTTGTTGCTCCTTGCCTCTGCAGATGTGAACCACTTAGACTTTGCTTTTCTATCAGGGATATTGGCTTCCGTGTACTGCCCTGCACACACTGTGACTTCGCACACACTGTGACATCGCACACACTGTGACATCACACATACCATGACATCACACACTGTGACATCACACATACTATGACATCACACACTGTGACATCGGACACATACTATGACATCACACTTACCATGACATCACACACTGTGACATCGGACACACACTATGACATCACACATACCATGACATCACACACTGTGACATCGCACACCCTATGACATCACACACGCTGTGACATCGGACACACACTATGACGTCGCACATACTATGACATCACACTGTGACATCGCACACCCTATGACATCACACACGCTGTGACATCGGACACACACTATGACGTCACACATACTATGACATCACACACTGACATCGCACACACTGTGACATCGGACACATACTATGACATCACACATACCATGACATCACACACTGTGACATCGGACACACACTATGACATCACACATACCATGACATCACACACTGTGACATCGCACACACTGTGACATCGCACACTCTGACATCACACACACTGTGACATCACACCCCGTGATGTCGCACACTGTGACATACACTGTGACGTCGGACACACTGTGACGTCGCACACCCGGTGATGTCGCACACACTGTGAATGGGTTCCTGTGCTGGGCCTTGTACTTGGTTCCCTCAGCGCTCTCCTTTGAGCTGCTCTGTAAAACCACTCCCTCTTCTCAGCCGGCCCTCGCTCAGTGCCTTGTCAGAGAGGCCGTCTCAGGCTGTACTTCAGAAGGGGAGCCTCATCCCTGTGGTGAGCACACATCCAGTGACCTTAGGAAAACGTATCAGATGTGTTCGCCTTTCATCAGATATATATGTTAGGCTGGGCGGTGGTGGCGCACGCCTTTAATCCCAGCACTCAGCAGCCAGAGGCAGGCGGATCTCTGTGAGTTCGAGGGCAGCCTGGGCTACAGAGTGAGTTCCAGAACAGTCAAGGCTACACAGAAAAACCCTGTCTTGAAAAACCAAACAGAAAAAAAGAAAGAAAGAAAGCAAACATTATATTTAGATCCACTCTTCTTTGAACAGACAAATCCTCACTGGTAGCTCTAGCATGTAGTTTAGGAATCTGCTTTCTAAAGTTAGGAATAGTGGCTCATGCCTGTGATCCTAGCATTTGGATGGCTGAGACAAGAGGATTATAGTTGAAAGTCAGCCTGGACTACGTAGTAAGATCTTGTTTCTAAAAAACCGAAAACCAAAGAAAATCCACTTTTCAACTGAGTTTTAAAATTTAACGAACACTAATACAGTATTTCATCAATATGAATCATCTAGATGAATGGACTTATTTTATTGAATAAAACACTCAGGTTGTTCTTTTCAAAGCAGATACAGTATATACTATTAATAAAGACCGGGTCTGAAGAAAGTGTCAGCAGTCTCTCGAGTAATCCATTCCTTTGCTACCTTGGATGGTTAGTAGTGTTACTGTCCTGCCACCGCCCTGGCCGGCGCCGCTTACATGTGCATATATTTGTAAGTACACCGTCTAGCTCAGTCCTTTCATTGTATATGTGCACATATGTTGTTTTAAAAGTCATTTACCATTACATGCACCTGTGCGAGTTTGAAGCCTTAAAGAGGATCTCTGTTTTTACTTTGAAGTATATTAGTGGGTTGCCAGATTTTTAAAGGTTAACTTTGTATGTATGTGACTTTTTTCCTACTCTGAGTTTTTTTAATCTCTTTAATTCATTTTCCTGTTTTTACTTCCTATCTGTATAGTTAACTTAGTGTGTTTTCCATTTTAAAATGTATGGCATTGACTTAGCTGCTTTTTAAGAATTATCTTGTTCAAACAGTCTCAAAATGGAATTGACAGGCTTCTGTTGTGACTGAAAAGTCCTTTCCTTGTGACTAAACACAGATATTAATTCACATGCTGCGTTAACTTGTTATATAATTTCTTTCTAATTTGTGTTCTTTATTTGCTTTAGAGATTCATGAGATCAAAGATAGATATATACTTGACAGCTAGGAAGTTAGATTTGTTCTTTCTTCTTTGCTGTGTATTTGATTTTTCTTGATTCTATAAAGAGTTTTCCTAACTTTGAACATTATGTAATATCTTCCCATTTACTTTCCTTTGGGTGTTTAGTTTTTTTAGTTCTGTTAATCATTACAAATTATTAGAAGTTTTCTAGATATGCTTATTTGTTCAAAATATTTGCAGTAACTTGAAATATCTTAAAAACCAGCTTTGCGAAAAAAGTTTAAAAAAAAGAACCAAAAACCCTTGCCATGGCTTCAGAGTGTTCAGGCAAATCCTGTGCTGGCCTGAAACAAAGACTGGAGTGGGCGGGGCCCTTGTGTTTGATATCTGCTGGAGGTCGGGAAGATTTGGTTTTAAGTGAAGTTTACATGTACTTGCCTTGTTACCACAGAAATATCCAGTAACAGACCTGTGACAGTACATTTATTATGATGGTAGGTGAGACTTTCTAATGTCCATGCCTCCAGAGAATGGCCTAGCATTTGAAGGCTAAGAAAACATTTCATTCCTTAGCCTTACTTATTTGTTCTTATGTTCACTATTATATTTATAGGTAGAGTTTATTAATATTCCAGTGAAGTAAAAATAAAGTTCTTTCTTCCTTTCTTTCTTTCTTTCTTTTTCTTCTTTCTTTTTTTTTTTTTTCTTTCTTTCTTTCTTTCTTTCTTTCTTTCTTTCTTTCTTTCTTTCTTTCTTTCTTTCTTTCTTTCTTTCTTTCTTTCCTTCCTTCCTTCCTTCCTTCCTTCCTTCCTTCCTTCCTTCTTTCTTCCTTCTTCTTTCTTTTTCCTTCCTCCCTCCCTCCCTTTCTTTCTTTCTCTTCCTCTTCCTCCTTAGCCTGTGCTATATATTATAAGACTTTTGGAATAAAATGTGCTTACATTTTAGCAGATGGATAAAGGCCTTTACTAGGCTTTTCTATTCAATTAACTAGTAATGAAGATATGTTCATTGCTTAGCCATTTCGTATTTATTAGTAGCATTGGTGACTGTGCTAAATAAAGTTAAAAGCAAGTTGGTATGCAGATTGTTTTGTCTTTTCTGATATTATACCCAAATGTTGATAGAAGACAATGGCCTTGTAAAGAGACCAAGTGACCCTCCATAGTTTTGTTTCTATGGTGTGTCAGTTGATTGTAACAATTATCAGTGTGTGGAAGGGACAGAACATCTCCTAATGTCCTGATGTGTGGCCTGGAGCAAAGCCTAGGGCGCCAGCCTCCAGAAAGAGAATGCAGCGTAAGGACAGAGAAACTATTCGAGATGTAAATATGATTGTAATATGAAATGATAATTTACACGACGTAAATCCAAGAAATTCCAAATCTCTTGCTATGTATAAGACTCGTAGTAAGCTTGGAGTATTGGCACTTGCTTATAACTCCAGCTGCTCTGGAAACTGAGGCAGGAGTATTCCAAGTCCAGGCATGTCTGGGCTGCAAAGTGATTTCATGGCCAGCCTGGGACAACCCAGTAAGACCTTATCTCAGTAAAGTTTTTTAGGGGCCAACGATGGAGCTCAGTGAGGGAATACTTGCCTAGTATACATTAGACCCTGAGTTCTGTCCCCAGACTGCACAAAAAGTGAAAGTCACTATTCCAAGGATTTTTCATAAAACACTGGTTTATTTTTTTTAAAAGTAAAACAACATAAAAGGCATATTTGCATTCGAAAAAAATAATTTCAGTCTGCTTTTTCAAAACAAAAGTATGTTTGATTATTCATAGTGTGTAGATCTTTATGAACACTGAAATTGCTATAGATTAGTGTAGATGAACACCTGCCATCTGAATAGGTTAAAACAGAATCCAAACACACAAAACCTTTACAAAACTGTAAATCAGACATGTAAGTAGACTGTCCCGAAGGGATTCACCTCACCTGATCTTTTGTAAAGGTTGGGAACTCCTACTTTTCTGACAGAGCTGCTACACAGCCTCCATATAGTGCTTCCTCTATAGCAGTCTGTCTGCCTTTCAGCACTCATTACTGGCTGTTGCATTTCCATCTGATTGGAGAAATGGGATTCTTTGGTATAGTTTTATACCTGGACTAGAGGAGCTTAAGCACCATCTTACATTTTCCCTGCATCTGGTTACCAGGTGGGGGTTGGAATTGGGTACCGAGGATGCAGACAGTAGATGCAGGGCATAGGTGAGATTGGTATGGTGGTACCTGAAGGAGTCTGTGTACACAGATTTGCATGTCCTCCGGAAGGTCGGTAGAAAGTATTAGAGAAGAAGGGTAGTGCAGGTCGTGACGGGCCTGCCTTGAATCATGTGCTTGGAACCTGAGCTCTAAACCTGTCCTTTAGGTGGTAGAGAACAACTTCAAGATTGAAATGGAAAGTTACATAATCTAGTTTCTTTTTTGAAAGGTCACCCTTGTAATGACGGGGCAGGAGCCCAGATGAGAGGTTAAGGAGGTAAACATGCCAAGGTGCACTATGTTTGCTAGGTGCTTTACACTCAGCAAGCCCCCCTGTATCACCCCCAGATACTGATGACGGCATGCAGTAGATATAAAGATACTACCCTCGCCCACAAAAAGAGCTCCCAGCTGAGCCTGATGGATAACCATCTGAGCACAGTGAACTCTATATGAAACACAAGCTCAGAGAAAGCACAGTAGCAGCATGTAGGAGGGAGAAATTAATTTTGATTTTATGGATCAGGAAGTCTGCATGTATTAATCTGGTCCATGAAGAAGAAGTAAGGTTTGAATAAGAGGAAGTGGGTGGGAAAGGGAATTTCCAACAGAGGAAACCAAGAAAAGTACAGGGTGTTCTTAAGGAATAATCTATTGTGACTAGAAGAGTGGATGTAGTTGGAAATGAAGCAGGAAAGATAGACTAGGATCAGATGACAAGGGAAATTTTAGGGTAATGAAAGTATAAATATAACTTACTTTACTTTATTTCTGTATTTGTCAAATGTACTGCAACAAATATAAATCAAACTTTTTCAAATTGAATAAATAAATTTGGAAGATTCAAAGTTGGGAGAATATTGAGTTTTTCACACTTTTAGATAGGAGTAATGTAAAATGGAAGGTTTAATGAAATTACTGTATAATGCTACTTTACTTTCTCTAGTTTGAAACTCAATAACAGAGCACATTAGTGAATGGGGAGTTTGGCTCAAGGACAGGTATGGATCTACTGGTGACCTGATGAACACAGATTTCCTTCTAGGTCTAAGCCTATCTAAATATCTTTTCAGTAGTCAATTATTCAGTTTAGTAGTAGCAACTGTGATCTGTGAAGCCCTCAGGGTTGCTAACTATAAATGAGACCAGAGTAAATCGGTGTTTTTCAGATTATGTTCTTATCTTTAAGTTAGATTGGTATCTTTTTACTAAGTAGCATTTTAATGAAGTCAAATAAAAATACATATAAAACTACTTTAAAAGCTTGATGCCACTGATGGCATATATTGATAAATTTTAAATGGCCTTTGATTCCCTTCACTCTAGTTCTCTCAGTTATAATTATAAGACAGGTCACTTTCTAGTATTTTTTTTCTAACTGTGACATAGTGAAAGTAAACTGAAAAATTGATGTCAATTAATTGCTAATAGTTACTAAGCATATATAGTAACCTGAGTAGTATTTAAAGGCCTGTATATACTAAAAGTATATAATACCAATGAAGGGAAGAGATGGACACAGCTCCTGGGTGATTTGAAGAGGCAAGCTAAGCCTATCTACTGGATTAAAAGCTCCCGTCCTTTATGAGAATCCTAGTTGTCTCACTCATATATCTCTCTTGGCTCCAGAGAATGTAATCTTATCAGATGCACATATTGATTAAATTGTGCACAAGATATGATAAAAGTATCAGATGGAATAGACTATTTAGTACTCTAAATGCATAGGAAATCTCAAGTAAAATTTCAGGTTAGGTGAAGTTCGTTTTCCTGAAGGTGTATTTAAAGGAGGTTTTTTTTTTTTTTTTTTTTTTTTTTTTTTTTTGGTTTTTCGAGACAGGGTTTCTCTGTGTAGCTTTGCGCCTTTCCTGGAGCTCACTTGGTAGCCCAGGCTGGCCTCGAACTCACAGAGATCCGCCTGGCTCTGCCTCCCAAGTGCTGGGATTAAAGGCGTGCGCCACCAACGCCCGGCTATTAAAGGAGGTTTATAATGCAGCAACCGGAACCCAAACTGGAGAGTGTGTGGATAATTTTGCTAAGAAAAAGAGGAAAGCTTCTTATTTGAAATGGGTTTGCTAATATATGACATTTTCCTTGAATCAGTATTTACTATTTTTATTTCATTTGTTTAATTCTGAATGCTTATAAAACGAAAATATTACTCTTAAGAACATCTTGTTTATAATAAAAATTTTATGACAGCTTCATGGAACAAAAATAACTCATCTACAAACGTGATTGTGGACATGTTCACTCAAGGAAACAAATTTAAAAGATAACATTCTAATTTTAACTAGCTAGTATATGCAACTGTCTTATTTTAAGGAGATGAATATCCTTGTTTATAATTGGGTGGCATTCATTGCTTTGGAAAACACTTCACTTTTAAAAAATTGATGTGTTTTTTTTTTTAAACGTAGCACTGACAGACACATTTCATATTATACTAAGGAAAATAAATATAAAATATCACTTTTATAAAATTGCAATTTTGGCAATAAAGTTGTCCTATTCTGCTCTTTTGATTTTGCTAGAATATTTAAAATTTTTGAAGTTTGATATGGCAAGAGTTTTAAGGAAGTGGTTTAAATTTTTCCCAGTGTGATTATTATTATGAGCAGCATTACTTGATATTTGGCATTGACAAAATGATGAATGATTAATAAGAGGGTACTGAGGTCGTGTATCGATTAGGAATTGGAATTTTAACTTGGGTTTTGATGACTGAAATTGAACTGAGATCTACTCCTCAGGCCTTCTGCTCAGGACAGCTGTGAAGAATGAATGTCTTGTTATCTTTAACCTACAGAAGGAAGTTTGTTTTGTTTCTTGGTTGGTTTTGTTTCATTTTGTTTATTTTTTAGTAGGTATTTCAGTGTGTGGGGTTCCGATTGACAAAAATTTGCTCTATATGTTAGCTTATGGATGAACTTAAAGTAAAAAGATATTAAACATAAGATTTATGTTTTACCATCATAAAATTACAATATAAATTTCCACAAAGAAAGAAGGAAATGGAGCAGATAGGTAGGATGACATTCTCCCCTGTGACCATAGCATAATGGTATCTAGGTGTGCAGATTTCCTAGTAATATGCAAGACAACCGGGCCACAGCATGAGTTCCAGGAGGGTGTTTAGGAACCCCAGTTCTAGGTCTTGCACATGTCTGTTTCTCCACCACCTCCACCTGCTTGACTTTGAAAATGAAGGAATAGGGCCTGAGGGAATGGGCAGACAGGAATGTGCTTGCCACACAAGCGCAAGGACTCGAGCTCAGGTCCTCAGGACCCACATCAAAAACCAGAAGTGGCCTTGTGCACCAGTAATCTCAGGGCTGTGCTGGGAATGTGGAGACAGGAAGAGCCCTAGTGATTTTGCTGACCAGCTAGTCTAGCCAAATCAGTGACTGCCATTTCAGGGAGAACCCCCCCCCCAAAAAAAATATAGTAGAGGAGTAATTGAGGGAGACAACTGACATCACACCTTGCCTCTACACAATGCATGCATCTACATATGAGTGTACACACAATAAAAACATGTACACACATATGCAACACACACATGCATGCCTGCAAAAGGAAAGGGAGGAATTGAGCCACCTGGAAGTGCACATCTAGCTCTTGCTTCTGTGAATTTTCTGTCTAGACCATGTAAGCAGGGAGAGGCTATAGCTAAGTTTGTCCAGTTAAAACGTTTTATATGTCATTACAAGGTTTTGAAGCTAGCAGGTGTGTAATCCCAACTGTTGCTGAAACTGATTCAGGTGCATTGCCAGTTCAAGATCAGCCTGGGCAACTTCCTGAGATCTGGTCTTAAAAGTAAACAGAGGGCTGGATGTGCAACTCCATGGAGAGCAGCTCCATGATGCAGGAGGTCCCTCAGTTCAGTCCCCACTACCAAAGAAACGAGTCCTTGAAATACCTGTGTGGTCTATAATAGTCGGTCTGAAATCCACTTCCTCCTTCCACATGTTTAATTTGTCCCTTTCCTTTCCCCTGTTCTTCTGTCTTGTTTGTTTTTTTTGAATTTCTGATAGAAATTTGGGGTGTTGGTTTTTGGATTTTCTTCCTGATGTAACAAGCAGTTAAAGCTTAAGATACCCCTTGCCACTACTTTCTCTGCCCCTCACTACTTTTGGTTTGTTATTCTGATGATCCCCTTTTTTATGTGCCAGCTTGGCTAGGCTACAGATACCAGTTCCTCAAACACATGCAAAGCAAATTTGTAGATGTGATAAAGTCTATAATTGGTGACTTTGCTAGGTAAAGCAGGTAATTCCAGATGTCTGGTGGCCTAATTCAGTTAGTTGAAAGCCTGTAAGGAATGTTGAGGTTTCTCAATCCATGCCCCCAAAGTTCCAGGCTGCCCTACCTGATGGCATGCTTATATATAGTTTACTCACTTTCCTAGCAGCACCCATAACAAATATACCCATTCTTGGTAATACAGCCACCTCCCTGCCCCCAGGTGATTTCTTTATTGAAGTGGAACTGACAAATTATGCTTTTCTGTTATTTCTGTATTTTCTGTTATCTAAAAATATTTCTCATTCCCTGTTGCTTCTTCCTTGACCCGTGCATTGATGCAGAGTGTGCTGTTTAATTTCCAAATATTTGGGAATTTTCCAGGTATTTTTCTGTTGCTGATATCTAATTAATTTCATTGTAGACAGAGGACATGCTCTTCATGATTCTGTATAAGACTTTGTTTTTTGGTTCAGCAGATGGTATGTTGTTAAAACAATAAATATTTGTGTGTGTGTTGGGGAATTGTTGGTAAATGTTTCACATGCACTTAAAAGAGTGTTAATTCTGCTATAGTTGCTTAGAATGTTCTATTAGTGGCTACCATTGTTTTAGATGATACATTAAACTTGCATTATTGTTTAAATTATATCAAGTTATTTGAAAATTCCTTGATCAGTCATATTTTTTGAAGGGAGTGTATTCCTGAAAAACTGAGTACATAGTGAGTTCTGACTGTACAGTGCATGGATTATTCTGTATAATCTTAGTCATAATTTTTGACTTGGTTTTTACTGCAAGTCATAATATAACTGTTAGTTTCATGTCTTCATGAAGACATGCTTTACCTTCTGTGCTAATTAGAACTTTCTTTTTCTTTTGATTATCCAAGAATAAAATTTTAGTGGTAAATATTCTTGGATGTATTTAATTTTTTTCTGAATTTTTTTTTCTTTTGTGTGTGTGTGTGTGTGTTGGGAATTTTTGTTTCATCCCAAGAATAGATAAAATGATAGAAATAAAAAGTCAAATCAGTACATTGTTCTGTATCTTGTTCCCCTTTCTTTAAGAAAATGATAGGATCTAGTTATTGGTATTTCCAATGTGTGCTGGTCTCTGGATTCTTTCCTTAGATTTTCTGTATTCCTTTAAATAATGCTCTTGCTGTTTGTGTTTAGTTTACATTTTATGTAGCATAAAGTTAGACATTTCTGCTGTGAGTAGGAAAGTGGGTTAGATTACCTGCTTAGGTTTCGACGCATTTATTGTATCATTTAAGTTTGGTATTTGCAAAGTGCCCGAGATGCTTTCTGGTCCAGTGTCTCACCCCACCTCAGAACTCATTAGATTTATCCATGTCTCCAGTTATTAAGGCAGTGTTTGTGTAAGATATTTGAAAGAGTTACACTCTGTTCCTTTTCCTGTTGTCATTAATCATTAAAAGTTGACTCTGAGAAAGGAGCTAATCTGTAGGAATCAGAGTTAAAGACATCTAAGTTAGAGTATCAGCTATACAGTTGTTTAACTTCATGATTTTTAATGAATTACTTAATCTCTTTGCCCTTAGTGTCTTAGGTTAAAGGAGAGGGAACAGTACCTATCTCACTAGACTGCTGTAAGAACAAGTTAATATGCATTCAATTAATTGTAGCTGTTAAATTACATCAATTCTATTGCCTTTGTCTTCTAGGGACTATACACAAAGATATTCTCTAACATATATTCTGGAAATTTCAAGTGATTCTGAATAATGTTTGTTCATTTTGTGATATGACATTTTTAATTTAAAGAACAGTAATGTAGATTATGCTTTTAAAATAGGTTGGATGAATCATTAATACCACTGTTGTTTTCCCATTAAATAGTATTTAATTTCTGCCCCAGTTAATCATTCTATACCAAATGTTCACAGTACTAGTAAAATTAAGGAAGTTTGAAGTTGCAGTTTTAATTTTCTCCTATTGCACTAATTCATTTGGGATGCTATAACATAGGCAGGGCTGGCTATATACAACCAAAGTTTTCCTCACAGTTATGGAACCTAGAAAGTCTTAGATTTAGGGGTGTCAGAGTCTATGCTAAGTACCCACTTCCTTCTTTGCAGAGGGCCATTTTTATGCAATGTCTTCATAGGGCAGAAGAGTCAAGAGACATATATGGGGCCTTCATAGTTGTAAGGGCACTAATCCTATTTATGAGGATGTCAGCATTCAGAGCACAACACTAAGTTTGTAGATGAAGTCTTAGAAGGTTAACTGATTTATTGAAGATCATTTTTTTACTGACAGTGTAGACAGTTTGAGTTTGAATGTAAGTGTGATTTACTGTTTCCTGTAGTATAGCTTCTGAAATCTCCCAAACCACTCACCAGTCTAAAACAGCATACTGTGCTTTGCAGCAGCTACTAAATTCAGTGTCTTTCCTTGTCCACCCAATGATTAAGGGAACCTGTAAAACAACAGGACAAGAAGTGGCCTTAAGGAAGCTCATTGCAGCAGCAATCCTCCATGTTACATTAAATGTCCATTTATCCTGTGCAGGAATGAGTAAATGTTCTGATCACAAATGAAAATACCAATAATTGCATGAAATAAAAATAGATTCTTAGCTAGGCGTAATGGCACATGCTTTTAATCCCAGCACTCAGAAGGCAGAGGCAGGTGAATCTCTGTGAATTCAAGGCCAGTCTGGTCTACAGAGTGAGTTCCAGGACAGCCAATGCTACACAAAGAAACCCTGTCTCTAAAAACCAAACCAAAAAAAAAAGAAAGAAAAGAAAAAGATTTTTATAGCTGTTGTGTTTATCTAGGACTATTCCATTGCAACAGATAAAAATTATTTTTCTGGCTTTAGGTTTTTAGGTTTTTTGTAAACAACCCTTACCTGAGCTATGACTCATTGTTTTAATCTTTTACTTGTGAGGTTACTTGTCAAGTCCAGAAAATTCAGTCAGTTTCCAATTTTAGAATTAGTGGGTCAGTGTCAGGATATGTACTGACTCGATTTATGAATGTTTCATGCTTGCAGTTTTATTTGTATGTTATTTAGAATTTAGGAAACTTTTTCCTCTAGAAACAGGCAATATAATTAATAATTGCTTTTCCCTAATTTGAAAAATTTAATTTGGAACTATTCAAGAAGCAGCACTGGTACTAAGAATTAAACATCTGTATTTGTACACTGTGTGTATGTAATATCTATGAAATATAAAGGGCTGCAAATAATTGTAATAGTGATTTCTGAGGCAATTCAGAGGAAGGAGTGTTGAGCACATGATTTGTGATGAGAACACATTTGAAGAGGTTTATGCTGCAGCTGTACCCTGAGAGTTTGACTAGATGACTATTACATCATATCGTGCTTATGTCAGTATTGGTTTTTCATTAGAAATACAGTTTATTTGTAAATCACACATTAGAATTTTTTGTTCTTCTACACAGGATTATTCAGCTATGTTTGCTGGCCATTTGATCCTTTTAACTTTCCAATTATGTATTGTTATTTGCAAATTAGTAAAGACACCACACTTTCAAAACTAGTAATACTTTCTTGAATTGTAGAATTAGAGTTGGTAAGGTAATTTTCATGTTTGCTAGTCACCATATTCTTAGCAGTGAAGTGTAGTGTGTGTGTGTGTGGGTAGGGGAGTCCTACTTTAGCAGTCAGATACAAAACTCCAGAATAGAAGAGAAGCCAAAGGCTAGTGTTTCCTGTCCCTAAACTCAGCTGTATGTATGCTCTTACTGTCATGTGTAGAAAGAGAGTATGGTTTTGGTTCAACATCTTCTAACTTTTTGGTCTTGGGACTCTTTAGAATCGTAGAAATTATTAAGGACTCGAACCAAAGAGCTTTGGTTATTGGGATTGTTTTTTATCAAAATTCCTTTGTTAGAAATTAAAGTGAAAATTTAGAACATGTTGTAAGTACTTTTGAAATAACAATAATAAAACTCCATTATAGGTTTTTACATAAATAGCATCCATTTCAGACAAAATTCCTCAAATAGAAAACATTAGAAGAGTTATAATAGTTTACATTTTCCCCAGCCTACTTTCTTACTGACTTAAAAGAAGACAGATGGAGTTCTTATCTGTCTCTTCATTCACTCTGTTGTAAGCACTAAGCTGTTCTGGTTAAGTTGTAGGGGAAAATCTGGCTTCATACAAATATGTAGTTTGAGAAGGAAGGGCGTTTAGCATCCTTTTCAGATAATTGCAGTAATTATCTTTTGACACTGTACCAAAATCCAACAAGTAATAATTCCTTGTGCTATGGGTAATGTGAAATCTAAAACCAAATCAATAAACACTTCATAATCTGAAGTGTTTAATTGCCATTAAAATCCACTTTTTATTTTACACTTTGAATGATCATTTGCCGGTTTGTGGCTTCATAACATTATGCATTGGTAATTTGAAAAGTATTGATTCATCGTAATTTTCTATTGAATACTCACATTATTATTGTTAATGAAAATTTCTAGTCTTTCTTGAAATGAGAAACTCACTTTTTTGCCTGGTCAGAATGTTCAAAATCTCAAAATTTGTGAGTTGTTCTTTCAAATTTCAGGTGTATCTGAAAAGAATCTTACTTTCCTAGCTCACAATTGAAATGATTGCACAAGTGTTTTCCATCAAAACAGCCATCAAGCTCTTGTGTTCAGAGTCCATCTGAAAGAATATTATGGCAAAGGTTGGATTTTCAAAAAGTTAAGAGAATTTTCCTTTTTCATCAGGATATTATCAGCTGAAACAAGCCTTTAGGTTTAGTCCCTGCAGAGTGCCTGACAAGATGCAGAAATCAAAGGCCTCCCAACAGGTGCTGCCACTGACTGAATGCATGGGCCAGTCCAGGTTTTTGTTTTGTTTTGTTGCTTTTCTACCATCACTGCAAACGTCAAAACAGTGAAATGGGCAAATCACAGCATGGTGTTATTGCTGTAATTGTTTGAGCTTTTGAAATGGTTTTGAGATTTCCTACGGTCCATGAACTGTACTTTTGAACTGCTTCTCTAGTAATTTATGAATATAAAATGCAGACCCTAGATCGAAGGAATCTGGCATTACCTAGCTCTGGATTTTAGAGATCTAGAAGTAGTTACCCCCCATTTTCTCATTTAAAGTGACTTACAATAGTACTATATAATAAGATTGATCTACAACAACGGACACAGTGGTCCATGCCTATGATCTTGCCTATTCTGAGGCTGACATAGAAGAACATTTGAGGTCTAGAGTTTGGTGCATAGTGAGATTCTTTCTCTTAAAGGAGAAGGGACATTGAAAAAGAAAACTAAAGAAATTGTAATGGTTAATCTTGCCAATTAGATTAGATTGATGAGATTGAGAAATCTTAGGGTATTAGTAAAATGTATATCCAAGTATATCTGTGGGCTCATTGCCTGAGACAGTTAAATCATGGGGACATTCATCTAATGAATGGTTAATATACTTGTTAATTTTTTTCTTTTTTAAGATAGGTTCTCATATAGCCCAGGCTAGCCTCAAGCTCACTCTGCAGCAGGGAATGACCTTGGGTTCCTAATCCTTCTGCTCGCTCCTAAGTGCAGGTCATCATGCCCACCTGGGATTCACATTTTCCACAGACTGTGTGAGATGATGAGACTGTAGAAGGCAGTCTGTTTAGAGGAAGGAGATCACAGAGGGCAAATCCTGGGGACTGGCTGTCCCTGTCTCTGGCTCCTTCCTCTTCTGGTTTCTTTTTCATTGCAGCCTTCCTATCACAATGGACTGGAGGCACTAAAAACCTAAGTAAAGTAACTCTTCCCTTCATTAAGTTTTATCTGTCAGGTCCTTGTTCATAGCAGAGATAAAATGAATCAAAAACTTAACAAGCAAGTGCAGTGGGGAACCTGGATTAGATTTGGAATCAACATGGGGAAAACTTGTGAAAGGATTGTTGTGGGGAACAATGAGTTAATGTATAAAAAGCTCCTACCGCAGTAGGAATATAATAAATTATTAGTGGTTTGGTCTCACACATACATACCAATTTGTTTGTGTAATCTCCGAATTCTGAATGATAAAAAAACAACAACACCTCTAGTTAAGCTTTCAAATCAAATCCTACGTAAAAAGACCAGGTTGATGATGCTTGTTTTAGTTTGAAGGCTCTAGGATTTCTCTTTATATCTTACCTAGATAGATACTTCAGGAAGCAGAGAGCACACGTGGAGATGCTTTGATAGCAGAGATAGAGGAGTTAGAGTTCTCAATGTGCTTTATAACTGGACATTTGTGATGAATCTCTCTGCAGATTTTTAAAGGGCCTTAAAAGCCAAATGTAGTGGGATGTAGGAGTGGCTAGATTGTTTTCCTTGATGGCACAACTTGGCTAATCCCCAGTTAACTATTTGTGATGTTTGCTGTAGGCTGTACTTTCAGTTCTTGTATTCTTGTAACCTGGATGCTTTTGCAAGCTGATTCCCCAAGGCATCCTCAGTTTGGGTTCTCATTTTCCTGTGGCTTTCATTCAGAGAGGGTAGTCATCAGGTTTGCCAGGAAATGTAGGGAGAGATGCTGAAATTCTGAGTGTAATGGAAATTAGTATTTCCTAAGTTAAATTAGTTATTTACTCAGGACACTCAAGCTATCCATTACTTCTCTTTCTTGAACCTATTTGCTAGGACTTCTGATTGACTCTGAAAGTAACTTTGAGGGCCTAGAGGAGTTTGTGCTATTGGTTTGTCACACTGTATAGAATTACTCTGTTCGGATAATAAACAACAATTGCTTGCATGTGTACATCACTAAACAAAATGGACAAGAAATCACCTGTGAACTTTGAATGCATGTGACATCACAATTAGTTCTTTATTTTTATGGAATGATCTATTTTTAGTGTCCAAACTTTAGTTTCTAAGGAGGCTAAAGCCAACTTGGTGTTTTGGAAGTTTACTGCATCTGTTTGGATAGCAGTATCATCAGTACAACCTTGTTTTCTGTCCTCTTTGCAACCTAACTGCACTTTCTGATGCCAGCTCTCAGTGAGCGCCTCTACGATGCTGTGCCACTGTCTCTTCCTGTCCTAAATGCTCTCTTTCTAAACCAAGGGTGCTTTGATGGGGTGAAGTTGTTTAGGTCCACACATGAGATCTGGAGTGATTTCCTGTTTTCCTTTTCCTTGGGTTGACAATCTGGCTCTCTGGATTTCCATGACATGGCTTTCACACTGTTGGGTAGACAGTAGTCACTCCTCTGTCTGGTGATTCTCAGTGCAGTGGCATCTTCAGAGGACCTCAGAGGCTTTTCCAAGTGTTCTTCTCTACTTGTACTGATGTCTGTCCTTGTATTGCCACTGGATTTTTTTTTTCTTTTTTTACTGAAACAAACTAAATTGTTCTTTTATAGACCAAGGACACATATGTATTCTATACATAGGGGCCATGAGTTTGCTCTTCATATGCTTAGACCATGTAGTTTCTTCAAGCTTGTGTACACCTAAGCTCTTAATCCTTTCCCCTGAGCCATCTCCAAAAGTAAGGTTCCTATTTGGTGAGGCAGGAATTGTTTCTAAAGATTGTCCTTGGATGCAGTTACAGAACAGGAAAAAGGTTTGCAGTTCTGGGAGTTCCCTGGCTCCCATCACCAAAGCTGGAAGTTTTGGGAGCCTGCATAGGTCCCCTTTTAATGGCACAGAGACACATCTTTTAAGAACCAAATCAGCAAAATGGAAATGGAGAGCATTGTGAAAACATAGGGCTTTTGTGTAAATGTTAGTTTTAAAGTACAGCTTTACTTATTTTGCTATGTATAAAGCTATCATTTAAATCACACAATGGTGAACTAAAAAAAAAAAAAAAAACTCCCAACAATAGACTATTTCTCCCTAAATTTTTCACCGTGCTTTTATGTAGTATCTTTAAACAATATGATTTTAAAATATTCTAGCTGCAGATTTTATGACCATTTTCTATTTAAAATAAAAGTCTAACCACGTTTTTCCAGGATTATAGACTAGGTCAGAGTTCTCCCTTCTCCTCACATAAATGTCTCTAAAACAGATGGAGTCCTGGCCATGCACTCAAACCCTGTAGATTGCTGAACATTTGGCAAAGATAATTATATACCTTGGCTTGGGGTGTGGAAACAGCAAAGGTTTCCACTTTCCATTATGTAAATTAGTGGTGGAAATAGCTGTATATTGCTCTATGATGTTATCTTACTAAATATAGATAGTGTGCATTCATGTCTGTGAGAAGGAATAGTTTGCCATAACTAATGGTGAAATTTTTGTTATAATGAACTATTTATTCATTATTGGAATATTCCATATCTTTAGTAATTTCTTTTTCCCTCTAAATTTCTTTAGGATTATAAATTGAGCAACTTCTCTGGCTTTATCTGTAAGATATTTCTTATAATTCTTATGGAAAAATCCCACTTTATTCTTTTTTTTTTTTTAAGTATATATGTCTGTGAGTGCGTGCCTGTGGAGGTCAGAGGCTTCATATCTCTACAGCAAGAGTTAGAGGTGGCTGTAGACTGCTTGATCTGGGTGATGGGAATTGAACTCCAATCCCTCGCAAAATCAATCACAGTACAAGGTTCTTAACCACTGAGCCATCTCTCTTGCCCCTATTTTATTCTTGACTAAAGAAAAAAAGATGTGGTTCTTGTACTCTTTATGCTGTTTTTGTGCTCGTGTGTCTTTTGAGCTTATTTTTTACATTGCTGATATGTAGGTAATAAAAATCAAACGAGATTTAAAACTTGTTTGGCTAATTTTAGTGATAAAATGGCATTAAATTGCATAGCACAAGAGAGATATGTGGGGGTGGGGGGGTGGTCTTTTGAGCAAAGCTCTCACTTAATAGCTCTTCCTGTGTGTCATAGCCCAGGCTGGCCTTCTGCTCTTAGCATTCCTCCTGCCTGAGTCTCTAACACACTGGTGTTACAGGCATGAGCCATAATGCCTGGCTAAGGAAGAGATTGAGAAACCATGTAAGCTACCATCTAAATTATATGACACACCACTTTACAAGTTGTGAATATTCTATTCGAATAAGCAGTTAGTTCATTTAAACTACTAGATGAGAGTGTATTAGCTGACAGCTTACGATTAAATTTATTACTGAGGCTGCTTTTTTCTCAAAATGCTTGATGCAAGCTACTGTTTTTTCATGGCTCTAGGAGACAGTGGGAAGGAAAAGGAAAGAGGTGACTCTCAAGGCATTCTGCACAAATAGCACTGCCTGCCTGGAGCTCTGCGGAGCTCTGTCTGCCTATTCTTAGGCTCCACTTTACCATTGTGCTTTTAGTTTTATTCAATTGCTAATCAACAGTTTCCTCTGGGAAGATGTTTTTACCATTCTTGGAACCATGTAGAATTTTCCCTGTAATAATACTACTGTTTGTAGAGGTCCCAGGCATCTGACCTTTAGAAAGAAGAAGCAAATCATGTTCCTAATTTAGTATGTGGTTAGAGTCAAGTTGGCCTATTCACATCGAGCCTGATTTGATGTGAGTTAGTACAACCTTTGACAAAAGTCTGTGGTTCACAACTCAGACTGGAGGGAAACAATACACAGCATCATGTAAGTCACCCAATGGAGTAACAGTACTGTCAGTGACATCACTTCGCTCTTCATTCTTAAACATGGAGTTCTGTGACATAAAGACTGCTTACTTTTCAGTCCTTTTACATTTGTGTGCTAAAGGTGAAGCTAGGAAATACGCCCATCATTGAGAACAATGCTAAGTTTAGTAAGGCCGCTGTGATGTTTCTATTTCGGAAGACTTATATTTATCTGAGTTACAGGACTGCTTTATATAAATGAAAAAGTAAGATTTTCCATATACTGGGAAAACTTTTTTAAAGGATGGCCTTTGTGCTTGCCACTTCATCCCCACCAAATGTTACAAACAAACATTCATGTCTGCAGTAGGCCAATTGTGGATTGCATAATGGCGATCAAGTCATTCAAGCTCAGACCTTTTCCAGGTCTAAATGAGAAACGTTAAAAATGAATACTCGCCGGGCGGTGGTGGCACACGCCTTTAGTCCCAGCACTCGGGAGGCAGAGCCAGGTGGATCTCTGTGAGTTCAAGGCCAGCCTGGGCTACAAAGCAAGTCCCAGGAAAGACGCAAAGCTACACAGAGAAACCCTATCTCGAAAAACCAAAAAAAAAAAAAAAAAAAAAAAAGGAATACTCCCTCTTTATTTATGTAGTGAGTTCAGCTTTTAAGGCTTATGAGTGTATTTTTGATAATAGTAAATATATCAGGGAGTGGACTCTTGGTATAAAATGACAATACCGTGATCACTATCAAATGTAATTACATTTTTGTTTCTTGAGATTAGGATTTTGAAATGTTACATTCTTGAATAGCCTACTTAATTACTTTTGTTTTAATTTTTAATATTTATTTCTTTGTGTGTGTGTGCATGTGTGTGAAAGACACACGCACACGTGCCATGGCCAGAGTTAGCTCTTCTTGTAGTGTGTTGATTCTGGGGATTGAACTCAGATTGTCAGGCTTGGTGGCAAGTGCCTTTACCTGCTGACCCATCTCTCCAGCCCTCTTTTAAATAGAATTTTTATATGCTAATATGTTTTAAAATGTGACTCCATTGCTTACTTTGGCTACTAACATACCAAGTTTGGTTTTAAAACTAATAAGATTTAAATTCTTTTTAATGGAAAAAACAGAAAGAAGTGTCAGTGACATCACTGTATTTAATAATTAGTGTGGGGGCTAGAGAGATGCCTCAGTGAATGAAAGCACATGCCAAACAAGTGTGGCTAACAGAGCTTGGGTCTCAGCACCCATGCAGATGCCTTGGGGGCAGGAGAGACTTACCTGTAATCCCAATACTTGGGAGGCAGAGACAGGGGATCCCCAGAAGTTGGCTACTGAGATAAGCTGAATTGATGAGCTCTGGATTGATTCAAGAGCCCTGTGTCAATGTATAAATTGGAGAGTAATCAAGGAAGATAGATGTCAGCCTCTGGTCTCCATACTCACATGTATACACATACACACCACACACACTAAAAAAAATTACTTAGTATTAATTTTACTACTTACTAGTAGCAGAGTGGGTTCTCCTTATAGCCAGTAAGAAAACAGTTCAGGCTTAAAGAAATACATTTTGCTGCTATATTTCCCAGTTTAAGAAGAGAAAGGAAACCTCACCTCACAACAGTCTTTTTTTATGTAGAGTTTTATCACTTACTTTAGTGTGAAATTGTGTTAAACGTCTTCCAGCATATGAAGTTGTACTAGCAGTTGTTATTTTACAAACTGTTTCCCACTGGAAGTTTTTGAAGGTTGAAATAGTTTTAATAGTATTTTGCTGAGGTGTTATGTTCTTTCCAATGTTTGATATATCATTTCTTAAAAAAAAAAAAAAAAAAGAGAACTATCCCCCCCCCCCAAAAAAAAAAAAACCCTTTACTGATACAACAATCTCCCTAGAGATTTTTGGATATTGGATATATTCGTGTATCTGAGCAAGACTGTCTGCACAATTAGTATTTTGTGTATGTGTGTGCTTGTCCCATTCCTCGGTGGTAAATAAACTTATTCAGTGAAAGTGATTAGACAGGTTTTACTGTTTTGTTTTGTTTTGTTTTTAATAAAAAACAATGTTTGGGGTAAGTTATGGATAAATAGGAGAACACACAACATTTGTATGCCTTTAGCTTTATTTTTCCAATTTAATTAAAAAAGATCCTTTGTTTTCCCAGGAGTAAAGTGAGGGAGAAACAGATGCATAGTTTCTTTTGGTTTCAATGACTTAGAATACGCAATGGCTAAGAAACATATACAAGCAAGACAGCGTTACTGAGTCAGTAAAGTTCCTTTCCTATATCACTGGCTTTTATAGTCATTGTTCCGAAAGAGTTAACAATCTGTAGACTCTTCTTTTTCATCTCTATTCCAGAAGAACTTGAACTAACAATCTGTGGCTCTCCTTTTAAGGGAATGTTTATATTTGTCAGGCTTTCTTAGTTCTTGAACCAAACTTGGATCAGCAAGGGCACTTTTTATCCAGAGAGAGAAAGCAGAATTAATGCTCAGGTGTCCCCTCTGTAACACACAGTGTTTTGGAAAGCCCATTTTCTAGAAGTATTAAAACTGACCTTTATAACCCTGAGCTGTAGAATAACCAATGAGCTCTTGCATTTTTGCATCAAAGAGAAAAGAACAGAGCAAGATAATCTAAGTTGACTAAATTCGTAAAATCAATTGTTTCGACAGAGAATGTTTTTTGTACTAAAGTCTAAATGTGACTGAGCATCTTTGCCTAGGGAATTTGTGAAAAGTAATGAGTCACACTCTGAAAACTTGACCCAGAAGAACTGAGAAGCTGTCTGGCCTGTCTCTTCTTGATAGGAATAGAATATATTTCAAAACAATGGAAGATTGAATCGTTTTCAATTCTTAAATTTAATCCTCTTTGTGAGTTCCCAACCTCTGTGTCTGTCGTACACTAGGTGATCAGGAAATGTTTATTACTTGAAAGAATACATGAAGTTCTTGTATCTTCTGGGTACATTCACTAGGCCCTTAAATGTACTAGGCACATAGACATAAAGATGTAAAATTAAAGTCTTGGCCCTTAAAATATTTGTTCTGAGGAAACATAGTTTTAGTATTTATTTCCAATCTATTATATTGGGTCCTATGAAGATTCCAAGGAGGAAAAAAACTATATTCTAAAAATGTAGTGGAACTAGGCACAGAAGTTTATGGGTAGGCATATATATTTAAACAGTAGTCAATGAATTTAATTGAAAAATCATTGACATTTGTCAACAGAGAAAGCATAATAGAATAGAAAGCATTGAAACCTAGAAGGGTAAAGACGGGTAGAAGGAACTCAGGACAAAGTATCAAAGCCAGTGAGCATGGGGGCTGGCAATAGAAGGGATGGGGAAGGTCCAGCCATCTCTCTAGGCAAATGCTGGAAACAGGAGGCAGACAGGTTCAACTTTCTTGGGGAGTTTATTTAAGATTACTGACTTCCCCCTTGATAAGATAGATTTATGGTGGGAGAAACTAGAAGCAGAAGATGAGTTAAGAGTCTTTGGTAGCTATGTAAGGGAAGGTTAAAACACTTGTAGAAACACACAAGAGTTGGCTCTAAAAGAAGAGATGGGAACCGATGGAGTCAACAAAGAAGTAAAGAAATGATCCACACTTCTCTTAATGCCACGGGAACCACTTGGGCAGGACCATCTGTGGACAAAAGACTTTCAGTTATAAATTCCCTTCGTTGTCCTTCATGGTTCCTTCTGGAGAACCCTAATTCAGATGACCTCTCACCCAACTGCAGATAGCACTCAGACAAGGAATATAGGCCCTCGCAAGAGCCACGTCTCTGATCTGTGGCTTAGAAATCAGAAGTGCAAATGTCCGTATGGCAGAAGCAGTAGTTGATTGCCAAGTATAGACTATAGTTTCAAGGGAGCTGCCATGCTAAGGAGGGCCAGCAGCAAGAACCAGTATGGAGGAACCCAACAGACTTCTGTGATAACAAACTGATGAAGACGCTTTCAAAGTTCTGAGCAATGGACAGAAAAGGGAGCTAATTAGTATTGATCTGTGTGTTTTTATTCTTTCTTCTTCTTCTTCTTCTTCTTCTTCTTCTTCTTCTTCTTCTTCTTCTTCTTCTTCTTCTTCTTCTTCTTCACTCTAAAGCTAATACATACTCATATAGAAAACTTATATATAAAAGATGTTTTGGGGGGGACCTATGAGCTTTTTCATTTGCACAGAATGTTACGATCTTTGTGTAATAGCTACAAGTGTTTATGAAGCAAGTTTTTCAGGTGAAGGTAACAGGATGTACCACCAAGAAAGACCTGCAATTGCCTGCTACTGTCAGTTTATTGTATAGACAGGGGTTCACTCATAAAATAGGGCTTGTGCATTGTTATGAAGCATTTAGAGGTTAAGTACAGACCTGGCATGACTAGATACATACTTTAGATTTGTTTTGATTTTACACTAGTATAAACAATGGGTCAGAAAGTACTATGGTCTAGGCCTACTAGCCAATTCTGAGGCTAGGTCAAAGACAGCTAAGCAAGGTGTTGAGAATAGGGATGAGGAGGAATCTGAGAGCCTTGCCAGTTTGATGGTGAATCTTGAAAACTGACTTGACAAGATTTAGAATCGTCACAGAAAATAATCTCTGGAAGTGTCTCTGAGGCTGAACTGAGGTGGGAAGCTTTCCATATATGGGTGTCTCCATTCCATGTGCTGGGGTCCTGGACTAAATGAAAGGGAGACAGAAAATAAAGTACCAGCATTCACCTGTCCTTCCTCCTGACTAGATACAGTCTTAGCAGCTACCTCGGGCTGCCTGCCTTCCCCACCATGGTAGACTGTACCCTTGAACTGGAGCCAGAATCAGCCTTTCTTCTTCAGGTTGTTTCTGTTAGGTATTCTGTCATGGCCACACTGTGTTCATTGATAAGCCGTGGAGACAGAACAACAGGATGTCCCACCAGAACCTCAAGTTCTGTGTGCCCCAAATAAAGTAGAATTATCCTTAACATGTTTGCTACCTGTCCCAGATTCTCTTGTGCAGTAAATATATCCTTACATACCTAGTTTCAACCTTGACATTTAGAAGTCATCCTGAACATTCTTTCTGTCTACTAAGACAACTAGTCAGTCCCTAAAACCTGACAGATTATGTTTAAATTTTTAGGTCCACTTCTCTATATTTTTCACTAGCATCTTTGCCAATTCCAATATTTATCTTTTACCTCAATTATACAAACCCAATCCAACTTGTCCAATTTAGAATAAAATAAAGTTTAGTAGAAAAAGGGCACTTTAATTAGACTGCATCTGATCTGTTCCTGTGTATGTGCTGTGATAGCAGACCTGTGCAGTTGTGCTCCATAGCATGTCGCCCCCCAGGCCTAATCTAGTTACAAAAGGGACATACCCACAGAAAGTTTGCTGACCCCTGGCTCTCAACATTGTACCATCTCTAGTTCTCCCACTTTCTTCCAATGGTTTTTGCTGTGTTGTTGGCCTGGTTCCCCTAGGACACTCTAGCCCTGCCACATATCCCCTTGCTCCTATTTCTATACTAGATCTCAGCAAGAACCCGAATCCAGTGTACAATTTCTTATCACGGCAGGTAAAAGAGTCTACTGTAGCTTTCAAAGTCTTACCTCTTCTTCGAAATGCCTTTGCCAGTAAAGACTTGATGGTCATCTTCAAGTCCTTTTAGAGAGTCACTGAAAAAGAACAGCTGATCTCCTTGGTGCTTGGAGGCTTAATCTTTCCAGGGTCAATACAGGGTTTCCTTCATGAATTTGTGTGGTTTGATTTTTTTTTTTTTTTTGGTTTTGTTTAATTTTATAAAGTAATATTCCTTGGAAAAGCACTAGCTACTTGATAGTCAGTTGCGTATGTCAGTAAGAAGGAAGGTGGTAAACAGACACAACATTAGCTTTACTTGTTCAGTAAGAACCTTTAAAGGTTTTTGAAAGATTTTAACATTTTTGCTATTTGTATTTACTTTGAGATTCTGAAAATACCACTGTGACTCTATAATCAAGAAACTCAGACAGTTTCTCTCTGGCATCCACATTCATCATAGAAAAAGCAAAAGAACATAGTGTAGTTTCTATGCAAAAGAAAATGCAATCAAGGATTTGATGCATATATTAATTTTAATATCTAAATTTTATTATTATTATTTTTAGAGGCAACCTTGTCTCAGACTTGCTATGTAGCCAAGACTGATCTTGAACTTCTGATCTTACTGCTTCAACCTCTCAAGTGTTAGGGTTATGGGTATGCTTCACCATGCCTGGCTTAGTATCTCAATTCTAATTAAGTAATGTTAGGAGAATACTTAAAATGTTAAGAGCACTCACTTTCAAGTTTAATTATGAACTCTATTAATGGTATAATTCCCCAAAGATAGTGGTAGTCCCTTTTAATTTCTATCCTAACAGAATGTAAAACTATGTACACTTTTCATATATCCGCACTTATAGAAAAGAATTATAATGACAGGAAGAATATTTTCTAGGAAGAAAGTAAAGGAAAGAATTGGTAGGTTTTGTTTTGTTTAATTTGAGGAAGATGTTGAGTAACATTATTCCTGAGGAGATGTGAACATTCCCCAAACAGGGAACCAACAACAAAGCAAAATACAGATACCACCAAAGTCCAACTAGGCGAGCCAGTGAGTTTTACTGGGGTTACTAACAGAAGTCTGAGTGAGAGGTTACAGGAGCAGAAAAGACTCAAAGACAGCTGCATCCAAAACCCGCCATCAAGGTACAGCTCATGAAAGCTGGACACTTAGGGTACACTGAACAACTCTCAAGAAACTCAGCAAGTCAGAAAGTGTCCTTTCCATGTGGCTCAGTTGCTCTGGGCCTGTTGTGGGCAAGTTGGCTGGTCTCTTCTTCAGGAGTTCAGCTTGTCTGAGAGGTCTTAGAACACCGTGTTTCTTGAGGAGCTTCCTTCCAACATGGAAGGTTTTAATCTTGGAGGAACTTCTATGCAGCAGAACAACACAGGCACTTCACATAGTAACAGTAGCTTTGTCTCCTCCTAAACATGAGCAGAAATTTGCTCGTTTGTTTTTTGAATGAGGATCTTGATTTGGATTCATGCCTGGCTTTGAACTCATAGCATTCCCCCATCTAGCCTGTACTGGAATTACAGGAGTGTGTCACCACATCCAGCCATAATTTGTACAGTTCTGAAAAAAATCGAAGTAGAAATATAGTTGTAGTCACTTAATCACCTACATGGTTATTAAAATTAAAACGGACCATAAAAATTGACAAATGTTATACTTATCCATGTGGTTTAACTTAAATGATAATCAAGTAAAAGATATAAAGAAAAACCTTTGCTTATTTCAGTTGAAGATTTATTATTAATTAAATACTAAATGTAAGGAAGTTCACTGGATGTTCATTAATTCAGTACTTTGTTGAAAACTTAATGACGTTTACTTTATTTGATTCATTTTTTTTCCCATTTTCAGGGAATTCCAACCCTTTTAAAAGCTAATAAAGCTTCTAATAAGTGCTTGAAACCAGACTTTTCAGAAACATTTAAAAACAATTTCAGTACATAATGTAGCCTATCACTGTAATTTAGAGAACATGGGTCTATTACCCAAATTGCTTTCCTTATTTCCTGAAATAAAGCTCGAGTGCTAAGACACAAGAGATTTTCCTAGGGATGAAAATGTAAGTAATTGATGAGAGTGCTTCAATAATTTAGTACTTGATGCTAGTTAGTGCTTAGTTTTTTCATGTTTATGTATGTGCAAATTACCCCAGAGATGACAGTGACTGAAAACATTCTATCATTTCAGGCTGTAAGTACTCCATAGTTGAAATCTCCAACACAAATGAAAATGAGATCGATGGTTGCTCGGAACCTATCATGCTTCTGTTCTAATCTTAAGCCCAGAGTATTTTATTGACCAGCACTTAGTAGATTTCTGAGGGTTATTTCAGGAAGAACAAGAGGCCAGACAGTGTTACAAGGTCTGATTCCAGGGAATTGCAGAAGTGGGAGCTTTCCAGAAGGGGCTCCTGGAAATGGCAGGGTACAGGGAGTGAGCAGGAGATGAGCAGAGGACAGCCACAGCGACAACAAAACGATGTCCAGAAATGCTGTAGTGAGACCTGTTTGTTAATTAAAAAATTCAGTCAGTAAAGAGCCTTTCATATTTGACTTTTCAGATAGAATGCCTAAAATTATAAATAAAGTGGCATACCTTTGTGTCTACTCATATCTTGAGCCATGGGGATTTGGGGGTTTTGTTTTGTTTTGTTTTTGGATGCGGGTTTTGCCAGGTACTCCTGGCTGGCCTCTGCCATGGCAGTCTCCTGCCTCAGCCTTTAAACTCTATTGTACGAGAAAACAGTTGAAAGTGTTATTTTATCCTGTTGCTTATCATTTAAAGCACTGGGCTGATGGACTCACCATAAAGAAACCAGAGACTTGAGTAGAAAGGCATTATCTGTGAAGCCTTTCACAATAAAAAGTTGTTCACACCAAACAGCTAGGTTATTGCTGTACTCTCTGTGTTTGCAGGGCAGAACCAAGAGCAGTGAATGAAAGGAGCTAGGTGGCAAATTCGTACTCAAAAGTAAGGACAAACTTTCTAGCAGGCAGACAAGGCTCAGAATGGAGTGGGGCTGCCATACCACAGAGAAGTACCAGTGCTCTTGTGGGATTTACTGTGCTACGGGTGATAAAGGGCAAAAACAATTTTCTGTTGTAAAAATGAGGTTTATAGCTCTCTGAGATGTGAGTCATTAACTTCGATACCCCTCTGAGGAAGCTTCACGAAACTTACTTCTACATGCCATCACCACTTTGCCTAATCACCGCTGAGCAAAGTATTGACATAATAATTTTCTTCTTCCACCCCAGAGTTCACTTTAAGAATGTTTTTTATTTTAACTGTAGGCAAAGTAGAAATCATGTAAAACTTACGAGCTTAACCATTTTATGTGTAGAATCTGGGTCTCTGTTTCTGTGAATTTCACTTTCTGATTGAAGGTGTGTATGTAGACTCCCACAGTCTTGTGACTGGCTCAGTTCACTTAGCGTATGTTCTTCAGGGCTTATCCATGTTGTGTTATAAGAATTTCCTTCCCTTTTAAGTGTGGATATTATTCCACTATATGCATATACCATATTTTCTTTATTCATCTCTAAGAATATTTAGGTTGCTTGTAACATGAATCTTATAAGGCCTTATTAGTAAAAACAAACTGGGTGCCAGTTATCGGGGTGAATGCTGGAAGATCAGAGAAGCAGAGCAAGCCACAGCCACCTCACCTTGTCAGTTCCTCAGCTAATCCTGTTTCCTCAAACTGGAAGCCTCTGTGTCCTCATCCGAATGGATCTTAGATGAACTGCTGATCAAAAGCCTAAAAGCTTAACCAGCTCTAGTTCCTAGTCCTCATGCCTTATATACCTTTCTGCTTTCTGACATCACTTCCTGGGATTAAAGTTGTGTGTCACTATACCTGACTATTTCCAGTATGGCTTTGAACTCAGAGATCCAGACAGATCTCTGCCTTTGGAATGCTAGGATTAAAGGTGTGTGTGCCACCATTTTCTGACCTCTATATCTGTCTAGTGGCTGTTCTGTTCTCTGACCCCAGATAAGTTTTTTAGGGTGCATGATATTTTGGGGAGCACAGTATCACTACAGTTGCTTCTACCTCTTGGCTGTTGTGAATGATATCACAAACACAAACATGTAAATATCTCCTTGGCAGCCCATATTCAGTAGGATTGCTGGTTCATATGGAAAGTCTGTTTTTATTTTTTGAGAAATTGCTGTACTTTTTGCCATAGCAACTGTTCCATTTCACATACCCACTAACAGTACAGCATAGCAGTTTCTCCAGAAAGTAGCACTCATTATTTTTGCCTTCGGGATTGATTGTTTTGGTCCTTGCCTGACTTCTTTCAATAGTATCTATCCTAGTGGGCCTGAGAGGTATTGACCTAGCTTTGACTTCGGGGTTTTAGGCAATTCCCTACACATAGCAGCTGCTGTGAAAGCTGCTTATGGATGAGAAGTACTAGGACTGTTTTGTTTTCATAGTGTATTGCCTCATACAGTTGATCTTTGTCAGAGATTATTAATAGAATCAATGTTCTGTACTTTAGTATAAAATCAAGGAAACACTTCTTAGAAATAGCCACGTCTGCAACTATTTATTTCAGTTTTAGCACTGAGGTTTATTTATAAGTGTCCTCATAGAGATCCATCCCAGCCCTTGCTTAGCATCATAAGCTATTTTTGACTTTAGTAGTCTGCTCTCCTGATTCTTAAAGTTTATTATAACATTTATAAAAGATAGGCATACTAATCCTTCTATAAGAAATCCACTCAGTACACCTAGGAGTCAAGGTTTTGTTAGAAACTTTTGTTAGATTCTTGCCAAGAAAAAGCTCTATTGCTAAATGCATTCAAGGGCTGTGTTACTTAGTTTTCTCTCTCTCTCTCTCTCTCTCTCTCTCTCTCTCTCTCTCTCTCTCTCTCTCTCTCTCTCTCTTCTCTCTCTCTCCCCCTTGTAGTGCCTACAGGCTGGTGTGAAATCATTAGTGTTATGAGCCAAGTTTATAGTTAGTGTAATCATGTTTAAACTTTTGCTAACTGGAATAAAACTGGTAACCTTAATATTAATGTTCTAACAATGAGCAATTCTAAGCCTTTTGAAAAAGATTTATTGTTGTCATATTTGGGGAAAATGATTTTGAAATAAATAGAAGAGGAGTAAGTCGTCACTCCCAAGTAGTTATTGCAGAATGTTGTAGGTAGCAGTGAGTGAGGTCACCATTCTCACAGATTGTTGTGATTGCAGCTAGAAAATATGTGCCTGAGATCTCTGAATTTCTTGGCATATTATGCTTTGGAGCTGTTTCACCTTGTGTAGATAGTGCTGACATGGAGCAGAGCTGGGCTTGGCTAGTTTTCTGTTGAAAGTTGGGATATTTCAATTAATTTGGGAGGTTTTTTTTTTTAATTTTAGAGTGATATAAAAACTATCTAAGCTGCAGCTGTACTTGTGAATCAAAACCAAATGCCAGGAGATTTACTGGAGGAAGAAAATATATTGTCTTACCCAGATACATGTTTATTAAGTAGTGACCAAAGCAAACCTCCACAGTGAGCAGTGGGGCCTAATGTGGTAATACTGGACATTCTTAAATAGCAGTGTGTTATAACCACTTCACAAATGACATTCACTCAGTGATCAAAACGTTTCTTCAAACATATTTTTCAGGTTTTTCTTTTTACTTGAGAGGACAAGGCAGATGAGGAGAAGTCTTAGTAACTACTATTAGTGCTTTCATAGGAGAAAGTTCATCTTGGGACATGAGGAAGAAGCAGATGGCAAAAACAACCCAGCCATTCCTAAGACATTCATAATAAGCCCAGGTGAAAGGCACATGAGCTGTCGGGAGGAAGCATGGCTTGTGGAACATGCTACTGGCATCACCATCCTCTTCAAACCAAAGAGTTACACGCCATTCTTGGTACTTCTAGGCATTGGGGTTTTAGATAACTGTAAACTAATTGCAATGCTTGGTTCTTTTGTTTTTTTCTTTAGCAGATACCTCACATTTTCTTAAGCAAATTAGGACTTCTGTGATGGGCCAGTTTTGTCTCGGCCCATGCCACCCAATATCATTATCTATGGAAACAGCTGATTTAATCAAATTGTTTTAGTTTTTGAAATTTGTAATATATTTATGTTGCAATAAAACGTGTGAGTATTGTTAAAAGCAAATGTGAATGCTTTCCTGGTTAAAAGAAATAATCTGAAGCATTTAATGTTTTAATTTCTTCTTTGATAATTTTGTACATGGCTGTAGCTCTATCTCGTTTTTCATCGTATTCACTCTCCATTCTCCTCTTAGCCCTCTTCCACTGCATCTTACCCTTTCTTCTCCCGGTCCATGCCTCCCTTTTCTACTTCAGTGTCTGTCTGAAGGGTAACCCACCGAGTTCAACTATGGTTGCTTGCATGCACACAGTTGTGGCATTATTAACGGGATTGTAGAGAGCTCACCTGTGGCTGCACCTCTGATGAAAACCAACTCTCTTCCCCAGCAGTCATTAACTGCCCGCTTTTCAAAGTTTACTTAAAACAGTTTCATATACATGCGCTCTGAGAACTAATATGCCCTTCTGAAATACTTCTCTTTAGAAACCTGTTTTGAAATGTAACACATTCCTAGATTTTAATCCAAACTTTTTAGTCTTTAAACGAGAGCTGTTGTTGCTCCTTTCATTGTCTCTTTTTGTTTTTTTAACTGGTTATTGAAATAGGATCTCTTATAATGCAGAGTGGTCTTGACTCAATCCCCTACCTTCTACTTTCAAGTGCTGTGATTACAGGCCTGTACACACGGCCATCTATGTTATTGTGGTGTGTTGTTACAGTATAGTGTGGTGGTGGTGATATACCATGGTGGTGTTATGTTGTGATATGGTGTGACCTGTTGTGATTACAGGTCTGCACTGTGTTGTTATATTGTGGTGTGGTGTGGTGTGTTATGGTATAGTATAGTGTGTTGCTGCGATTACAGACCAGTCCATCTTTATTGTTGTATTGTGGTGTGCTGAGCTGATGTAATTTCAAACCTGCACCATCTGTGTTGGCGTGTGCTACTAACACACTCTGGATTTGCAGGATACAAACTTGATTGCTTGTTGCAAAAAGTAATTCCAGAAAGAATTTAGAAATTTAGATCATTTGGGGATGCTGTGTTCATTGTAAGAAAAAAATCATACTCAGTAAGTGGTAGTTGCAAGTGATAGAAACTGAGTTAACAAAGGTAAACATTTTGAGGGATACTTAGGAACAGTAGAAATTAACTTATTCTTAGCTGTCTTTCCACAGCCTTTGTGAATAAGGAAGTCTATCATAGCAATGAAAATCAGATCTGCTTTCAATTTTATTATTTCTGCAAACAATCATATACATTAATACCTTATGATACACCTGCAGTTCCTGGCTAATGTGGTTAGCCCAAGTGAAAAGTGTAAGTATTTTGATTAACATTTGTAAGGTAGGAAAGCCTGTAAAGAATAGTAATACTTTAGTAGCAAGGAGGAAAGTATCAGTTGACAATGCGTTTTCCAGCCTGTTCTCCCTAAAAAGGTACCAGACGGCAGACGTGTAAGCTTGTGCTTGATTTAAAGTTTGAGTGAGTTAGCAGCTGGGCAGTAGATTGTTTTGAAGAATAAAGTCTAGGCATCACTATTTATTACCAGTTTAAATTTCAGTATTCAGTCCATTCATCACTGCCTAATAAAGACTGCACTTCCTTTCCACCACATTTGCTCGCTGACGGGTATTCCGCGCTGTCCAAACAAGACAAAGACAGATGTCTTTGTATGGGTAGAATAGGAGCAGTCAGGATGGCTACGTGATGTCTACCAGGTTTAGCAAATAAGACCTTGGCAGGGACCTATACTACTTGATTTAAGGATAATAGCTAGAAAGAACCTGTTAGTAGCTATGGACAACCTGGAGCATACATTGTGTGCCCCTTCCTTATAACATCCAGTTTAATGACTTTGAAAATCAGGAGTTGAGAGAATGTTCCATATATGTGTATAAATGTTTAGCTTGACTAAAATACTAGATGCCAGGGGCAGTGCGGGCAGGGGTGGTGGTCGTTAAAACGGGAAAGCAGTTCGGTTAGGTGAGATCTATCAGAGGGATGGAGCGCATCCTAGAGTGGGAGCCAGTGGCCAGTCTCTTCATCAAAGCTTGTCTTGGGCTTGCCTTTTTTTCTGAATTATTAGGTGAGCATTTAGATTTTGACTGCACCGTACATCATTTCAGTATCAATTGTACTGTAAAGAAGTAGCAAGACTTCAGCAAAATTAAGAAAATAAGTAGCTATAGGTTAGGAGAAAATATTTGCAAAACTGTACTTGATAAAAGACTTGGATCCAGAAATTTACTATCCAAAATGAATTAGACTATTTTAAGATTTGGCAAAACTTGAACATTCATGGAAGAAAACAAGTAAGTGGCTGTTAATCCATAAAAATAGTCATTATATCCAGTAAAACAAAATCCAGCCACTGTGATGCTGTCCTTAATAGTTTCATGTCAAATTGACATAAGCTAGAGTCATCTGGGAAGTGGGGTCTCAACAGAGAAAACACTGCCCTGTGGGCAAGTCTGTAGGGCATTTCCTTAATTAGTGATTGGTGGGGGAGGGCCCGCCCTTTGTGGGTGGTACTTCTTCGGGGTTGATGGTCCTCTGTGCTATAAGAAAGCAGGCTAAGCAGGCCAAGGGGGAAAGCCAGTAAGTAGAATTTTTCCATGGTCTCTATTTCAGTTCCTGCCTCCAGGTTCCTGCCCTACTTGAGTTCCTACCTTGATTTCCTTCCATTATGGACTGTGATGTGAAAGTGTAAGCAAATACTTTCCTCCTCAAATTGCTTATGGTCATGGTGTCACAGTGCTAGAAACCCTAGCTAAGACAAATACCCAGTAGATTAGCTTTTAAAAGAGGAGGAAAAGGAGGAGGAGTAGAAGGAGCAGGGAGAGAAAAAAAAAGTAAATAAAGTGTAGAAAACCAGAACTGTTAAACTCAGGTTGCCAGTGTGAGTATAAAATGTGACGACAGTTGGATAGTTTTTGTAAAGTTAAGATACATACGTGTTCCCTATGAACCGTTATGTCCAGGTACTTAGCCAAGAGCAATGAAAGCATTGCCCACCTAGAAGACTTGTGCATGTATGCCATAAGAGCTCTTATTGACTAGACAATGGAAGCCACCTAAATTTACATCAGCTGTTTGGTGGATAGACAAATTGTATGGAGAATATACATACAGAATACTAGTTATCTATAAAAGGAGGCAGACTAGTAGCATATACCACAACAATTTCTGGGGGCACTCAGAAGTACTTTGTGTTGAATGATGACCTCTGGGTCATAATAATGAAAACATAGTGTATGACTCCATGCGTGCTGGTAGCAGAGCAGCTATTGGGGTAGGATAGGGCAGTGGTAGGGAGGAATGGCATTGGTTAGGTTGACCTGGAACTCTCAGTGATGAGAACTGCATCCTAAACTAAACCTCAGTGGGTGTATGTGTGTGGATGTGTATCTGTCACAATCCTTTGAACTATGTACATTTATGATACTGCTCATTGTACTATAGCTAAGCTATACCTCAAAGAAAGACAGTTTCACTGTTTTCTAAAAGAGCAAAACCTGATTCAAATTCAGAACAGAATGGCAAACATAACTGAAATCATAGACAAGACAGTACACATTATCAAGAATGGTAAAGTTATTAGAGGGTTTGAGCATAGTTAAATCCCAAGTAGACCATGTGTAGAAAAATTTGACTAAAGGGTATGTGTAGAAGAGCCAGGCATGGTCTCTCGTGCCTATAATCCCAGCATTGGGAGGCAGAGGCAGGAGTCACCACAAGTTTTAGGCCAGCCAGCCATATATAGTGAATTCCAGTCCAACCTTCACTACAGAGGAAGACCTTGTCTGAAAAGAGCCATGTGTGTGGGCGCGCGCGCACGCGCGCGCGCACACACACACACACACACACACACACACACACACACAAATAAATAAATAAGTGTAAACAACAAGAAGGCACATCATAGAAGATGAATCAGATAATGTCGTTAGATCTGTTTCCATTAGAATTCCATCTGTTAGTTTCACATATACTGTTTTACAGGCTGTATAAAGCCCCATATATTCATTTTCTCATTCCTAGGCCTTTTCTAAAGCACATGAAAGTTTATAAGATGTTATTTCTCTTCTGAGGCTGTATTGTCATTTTATCATTGTTTAATGAGTGTTCACTTGGTTTGTCTGTGTCCAGTCTTCCATGTGAACTCATTAAACCTCTCACCAACTCTGAGGGCAGTTACTGTTATTAAACTCCTTTTTTTTTTTTTTTTTTTTTTTTTTTTGGTTTTTCGAAACAGGGTTTCTCTGTGTAGCTTTGCGCCTTTCCTGGAACTCACTCAGTAGCCCAGGCTGGCCTCGAACTCACAGAGATCTGCCTGCCTCTGCTTCCCGAGTGCTGGGATTAAAGGCGTGCGCCGCCACCGCCCAGCTAAATATAAACTCCTTTTTTGAGCTGAGTCTCTATAGTTGGAAGCAAAAAAAAAAAAAAGCAAAGAAAAATCAGAGCCAAAGTTTCAGTCCTGTAATCTCATTTCAAAGTGTGGTGCTGTGCCACACTGAGCCTACCAAAATGTTCCTTTTTTTTTTTTTTAAGGTTTTATTTATTTATTTTATGTATATGAGTGCTCTATCTGCATGTGCCCGTTTATGGTAGGAGAGGGCATCAGATCCCACTATAGATGGCTGTGAGCCACCATGTGGTTGCTGGGAATTGAACTCAGGACCTGGAAGAGCAGCCAGTGGTGAGCCATCTCTCCAGCCCCACCACAGCATTCTTAACCTCAAGGAGTCGTTACAGTTGAATCACTTTCTTCACTCATTTATACTTAAATGAATTGTTACTGAAATACAGTATTTAACACAAGAGTACTAAAATTTTAAATATATTTAAAATTTCAATGTGAATAAAATGCAAAACTCATTAACATTTATTAGAGTAAGCCACCCACCAGAAGTCAGCATCTGTTGGAAGAAAGTTCCTGCTGTCTGCGCTGTTGAGCTGAGAGTCTGCACCCTACCCCACCCCAGGAGCCCGCACAGATTGGGTTTCAACGCACTCCACCGTTGTTTCAGATAAGGTTAAAGTGTCAGCCGCACTCCAGGTTTTCAATTTTACCTTGCATTGTTTTGGCTACTTTCGTGATGGGCACCTCTTCAACATAAGGATCTTATTTAAGGTCAGTTGTGGTATTTTATGTGGACCACAGCATCAGTCTTTGTGATATAAAACTTTCCATCAAATTTGAGTAGGAATTCTACATATATAGTGGTATTTTAAAACTGTTGTAAAATTGAACACTAATATTTTCTCATAATTCCAGATAATGTAGTCCAACTTCTTGAGGTTCAGAATTAGAAATAAAGAGTTTCTTTAGATATTCACTTATTGATAACTTCTTGGTGCATATAGTTTGTTGTCAAATATAAAGGATTCCACATCATAATATATGCTCCTGTTTCAGTTATCTATTATATAAAACCCATCCCCCAGCTCAGTAACTACACAAAAGCTTTTAAGTCTGTATGTTAGGAGCTGGGTTAGAGTACAAGTGGGTGGTTGAGTCTCCCTGCACTGCATGGGACCTCAGCTGGAGTTACTCAAGTCGCTAGGAGCCAGGGGATCTTATGTGGGTCTCAGTCCCGTCTTAACCCTGCCTGTTGGAGCATCCTCCCTTCTCCTCTTCGTACTAGTGTTGGTAATTGTGCACTGCGGGCTGGGCTTGGGTTCAAAGAGCACAAACTCTCAAAATACAAGCACAGTTGTTCTAGGGGTGACCACGCCTCTCTTGCATCATTTGTATTTGTTTCTTTGTATTGGTGTTTGTTGGCCAGAGCTGCTGTTTACAACTAGTCTCTTAGGGAGTCATGGTCAAGCTTGAGGTCAGGGCATGATGGATCCCACCCGCCAGTATGCTGGCTTTTGTAATTTCCATATATTATTTATATCTCAGCAGAATTTAGTTCATTGAGATATTAAGGAATATTCTTTTATTCTTACATTTATTTATTTATTTATTGTGGTGGGGGATGAGTTGTACCCACGCCGTGATGCAGATGTGAAGCCAAATGACAGTTTGAGGGAGTAGGTTGTGTCCTTCCACACGAGTCCCAGGGACTGAACTTTACTTGTCAGGCTTGGCAGCAAGCCCTTTACTCTCTGAATCACCTTGTCAGCCCCCTAAGAGTGTCAAGCTATTTGAAAGTCATGATTCTTCGAATATTATGCTGATGTCCCTCTTTTCCTGTGCACTTTGCTTTGAAGAATTAAAATTCCATGCTATGATAATTTCCACGTGCAGAAGCATAGGGTACTAGATATCAAGTCAGTCTGATCTATTCAAATTCTTGGTATCATTAGCAGGAACTCACTTGGTTAATCTACAAATGAACATATCAGAGTGGTGTGCCTTAATTAAAGAACAGGAAGGCTGGAGAGGAGCCTGAGAGAGGAAATACACAGTCCCTCTGCCTGGGTTCTTCATATAGACTGCCCCTTCTGGTGGCATCATGACCATGGTCTGCCTCCACAGTTGCTGCCACAGTCCTAATGGTTATTCTCTGTGGTGTTACTAGACTCCATTTCATATGGCCAGTTCAGACAATCCTTTAAAAATCTTGTATTATTCAAAAAAATTGGAGAATCCTGAAAGTAAATAACAATAGTACCAACAGGGAAGGATCTCATATTGGTTGCCTGGGTCTAACAGTGTCCTCTGTTTTTTTTAAAGATGCTTCAGCATGTAAATAAACTAAAGCCATGGGATGCAACTACAAAACTGTAATATTCATCTGTTGAAATGGACGTGCATAGCTATAAGTATTAAATTAGTAATAATTCCATGATGATTGTCTACTATCAAGCCACATTCAGACTTCCCTGTGTTCACAAGTGTGTATTACAACCGATGCATTCATGCCACAAGTCAGCTAAGGTGCACATGGTGAATTTTATCGTTTGTTTATTCTTACTTTCATTTCATTTGCTATAATGAAATGCCTTAAAGCAAGTGGCTTATAAACAGTAGAATTTGATGTTTCTAAATTCTAGAGGTCAGACAAGTCCAAGATGAAGTCACCAGCACACTGGGTTATGGTGGGGGCCACTTGCTGTTGTCTTTGTTGTGCTCACATGGAAGAAAGGGCAGGGTATTGGGGGGGCATTTTTAAAGCAAGGACAAGTCCTTCCCTGAAAGCTTTAACCTCCTGTTTAAGTCCCCATCTCCAAATACCAAATATTAGGATTAAATTTCACTGTGGGAGTTGAAGAGACTCAAATGTTCAGTCCCCCCACCCCACCCCCACCCCATGCTCGCTTTTTCTTCACATCATTGACCTGTTGAAAAAGCCGGGCCAGTTGTCCTATAGAATAACGCTTGTTCTGGATTTTATTTTTATCCAAGTGACAGGATAAACTTTTAATTCTAATATTTCTCAATAGCCATTTTTATGGGTAACTATTGAATTTTTTGTTTGCTTGTCTTTATCGTATTATTTAGAGTATGGATGGTAATTGTTCAATACTGTGAAATAATAAGCATCCCTACATCAGTGTGCTCTTTTGCTTTGACTGTATAAAGCTCCTTTAAAGTTTAGGGTCCTGGGCAAGAGCATTGCTTGTCTCTGCTGAGGTCCTATATGCATTGCTGTAGCTGTCAGGTGAACAAGAGCTTTCCAGATCATTGACTTCTGAAGTAGAAGCAGGGCTCTACATTCTGCCTATCTTAGAATGTTTCCAGAATGCAGGAACACTGCTGAGTGTTCCCTACCAAGGCAACCATGGGAGCATTAGGAATTCCTCAGCTGGTTTAGTAATCCTTAATGATTCCCTTGGTTAGTTAGTTTCACATACTCTTATGTTAATGTATTTTATGGAATGATTAGGACTGTGTGCCTCAGTTAGTGTTATGCAAATCCTAATCCGTTGCTCATAATGCATTTTTATCATTGATCAATATGCTTCTTATTTTTATTATTGACAATTAATTGTTGTACTATATATATTTATGGAGTATAATGTGATGTTTTGATACAGGTATATATGTTATAGATGATTATGTGAAGTAATTAACATCAATCTTTTTGTGTTGAGATAATTTAAAGTTTGTTGATGCAGCAATTTGAAACTTGCACTAATTATTATTGTGTTTATGTGTTTCTTGTGTGTGTCCATATTTGCATACAGTTGCATATGCACGTGTGTACAGAATGTATTATGGAGGCCAGAGATTGCTATTAGTCTTTCTCCATCACTTTCCAACTACTTTTTTGATAAAGGGTTTCCTCCCTGAACCTGGAGCTCATCAATTTGGCTAGACTAGCTGACCATCCATCTCCAAGAATCCTCCCATCTCTGCCACCAGGAGTGCTGGGGGGTTGCAGGTCTGTGTGATCAAACCCAGTTTTAAGTGGTTACTGGGGATCAGGCCCTCACTTTTCCCATTGAACTGTCTCCCCAGCACCTACACTACATTATTATTAACTAGTCACTACTATGCATTGACTCATGTTAAAGAGAAGAATGCTGTCTGTTTGTTTGTTTGTTTGAGGTTTTTTGTTTGTTTGTTTGAGGTTTTTTGTTTGTTTGTTTGAGGTTTTTTGTTTGTTTGTTTGAGGTTTTTTGTTTGTTTGAGGTTTTTTTGTTTGTGTAACAGCGCTGGCTATCCTGGATTTCACTCTATAGACCAGGCTGGCCTGGAACTCAAAGAGATCCACCTGCTACTGCCTCCTGAGTGCTGGGATTAAAGGTATGCACTACCACTGCCTGGCTGCAAATTGTTTTTAAAATAGTTATTCCACAAACATTCCTTAAGTATCAAAGTGTGTGTCTGTCCTAAAATATGATGTAACATAGATTTTTTAAAAAATGTTAGGAGCATCATCAGGCATAGAAAAATATTGTTGTGTTGGTCAAGGAGACTACACTTAATATTTATAGCAGGACAGAATGTGACTATAGTTAGTACTTAAAGAGTAACTTTTTTGAGACTGTGACTTAACTGACCTGGTTCACTCTGTAGTAAACCCAAACGGCCCTATTCTCCATCACTTTCTGAGAACTGAATATTTTGTTGTAAAAATAGTTAAAAGTTTTATAATATTACCATTAAGAATTTTCTGGTACAAATCTGTAAGGAGAGAAAAGGATGTTGTCATGCAGGGTAGCATATAAGTCATAGCCCTGTCTCTCCCTCTGTGTGTGTGTGTGTGTGTGTGTGTGTGATAAACAAGGGCTTTGAGGAAGGATTTAGATGGAAATGCTGGTATCAAATAGGGGTTAGTGATTGGATCAGTGATTGTGTTGTTGTTTTTGAGGTTTCCCTGAGAGTAAACTTGCCTGCCTTGGTTTCGAGGGAAATGGTTTTATTTAGGATTGTAGCTTTTATCGTTTTGGTTGTAAGCCTGGCCTTTGATGACTCTGCCATCTCTCCAGCCCTAGGATTGTACTTTTTATTTAGGTTGATATTTTTACTTTATACTATTGAATTCTTTATTTGTGAAACTATGCTTTTTTGCTGAGTACTCTGGTTCCTAACAGCTGACAAATAAGCAAAGAAAAGCTGTGATGTTGGGTGTAATTTTCATCTTTTAAGAGCTACACTTATTTTAAAGTCTTCTAGCCACATCTGTTTGTTATATGTTGTGCCTATAAGAAAATGGATCCAGATTTAAAATGTTTAGAGCTCAAACTAGACTACCTCATTATAACAAAGCACATGAAAAAGTCCTAGTGAAAATGATCACAAATGTACATAACAGATTTCAAAAGTCAAGAAACTTGAGACAGGAGTTGTCTGTCAAAGAGGTTTCTCAGTTTGAGCCTCAGTTTTCTCATCTATAAAACAGATGATTAGCCCATGTTCTGCTCTCTCCAGGCCTCCATCAGATTGTATGTGTATGCACTCAGTTGATTATAAGAAAATGTTATGATTCAAAGGCCATGGTTAGTAATTTTATCTTCAAGTCATCACATTAACTTTTAGGACCCCCAGAAGAACAATTCCAAATAGTTGTGGCCAAGAGAGAGGTCACTGGCTGATTTCCCCCCCCCCAAATATGTTTTATGCTCCTTAAAAGGGGGGTGGGGACAGAAAAAGAGAACTAGGCGAATAATGATGTTGATGACTTGTTTGCCTCAGGCTTATAGTATACCAAAACTAGACAAAGTACTGTTCAAGTTTCTCCATGTAGAATATTATATTATGAAGACTATTGACATAGCGCCAACTTAAAAGTAAGATTTTTCTCTCTAAAGCCTTGTTTTGGATGTATTCTCTGAGGTTGAATATGTCTGCTTCCATTTCATTCTATTCAAAGTGTCTTGGTTTGCCTTGTGACTTCTTTGAGCCTTTGGTTATTTAGGAATGTTATCTCCCACTACTTGTGAATTTCTCAAATATTTCTTTCTTCTTCATTTCAAATCTCATTTCTTGTTAAAGAACATACACCGTTCAATTTTTAACCCTTCTAAATATGTTGAGGTATGTTTGTGGGCTACTGTATAGTCCATTTGAGTCTGTTTCCTATGTATTGAAGAGACCAGATCCTGCCCTTGGATGAAGTATCCTACAGATGACAGCCATACGTTTGATCGCTCACTACATGGTATAGGGAAGACTAGGGGGAAATGTATAACACTAAAGTCAAGATTTGTAGGAAGCTCTGTCCTCCTTTTTATATATTAGGAAGTTATGTGCAAACTTCCCCCATGTCACACAGCCAGGGAGAGTTTGAACTACAGTGTGGTCTTCTGTCTCTGGCAGAAGAGCAGCATCAAAACCTTGCTTGACTTGCTAGACCAGCACCCGAGAAACGATGGGGACAAAAAGGGGCCAGGAGAATCACTTTGGAAACTTCTTGCACCTAATAAAACACATTTTAATTTAACTAAATCCAAAGTGAATCCCATCAGTCCAAACAGAAAAGATGCTTTATTTGCATTTAGTTATATGAGCTCTCAATTTAGGCTAATTCTTGGTTCAGGAATAAAACTGCCAGTATATAAAATACATCGCACTTTGATCCTCATGAGCCCTTACGACTGACTTGTCAATAAACTAGTAAGACATGTGGCAAGAGTCAATATTTGCCCTTAATTTTGTGAATAAACAAAACGTTTCTGTTATAGCACAAGTGCAATAAAGTTATAACCAACAAAATAATATAATTAGAATTTCATGTCTCCTTTGTTTTTTTCTCTCTATTCCCAAACTGCTCCGAAGTACTAAACAGATCACATGAAGTGGCAGATCTAAATCTATAAAGGTGAATGTGGAGAGATGGCTCTGTGGGTAAGAGCGCTTGTTTACTGTTAGAGGAAATTATATCAATTCTTCTTCTCCCTTTCTACCTCTCCTTCTCCCCATGGTTCTCAGGATAGGAAGGAATTTAAAATTGAAGAGGGAGGTACAAGTTTGTATTAAATCTCCAAAATTGCCATCTAAGTGGCTCTGTAGACTCATACAAAAGCTGACTCATTCCCAAACTATCATATGTGTCAGTGTATTTCACTAAATGTTTCTTTTGAAACAAAAGACTGAACTAGAGCATTCTTTTCTTTAATGATATGGGCCTGTAGTCTTATCAATCATACAGCCAGTTTCTAAGGAGATAGATAATAGAATCTTATTGGAAATGTTAGGAACTTACACTGAAAGTGTCTGTACATGCATTGTAGTAATAGACTTGTTACCTAGTGCAAATTAGAATATACCTTGTGATGAAATTCATTTATTCCACAAGTGAGACATGCCATATCCTTTGTTCGGTTCTTGACGTAATGAATTCATATGAAAAATATGTGATATTCAGTTTTACCACCGTATAAATCAAATATATAGTCATGAAATATCTATTAAATATATAATATTCTGAACACCAGAATACTTTTATTTGATTAAATTTGACTTCTTAATTATGACGTGTGTCCTTCTAGAGGAGGAGACAGAAGGAATGTTCATGAGAATTAAAATACTCCCCACAGAAACCTCTTTTCTAAACAAAAGTGAGTTTATCTTTGTAATCAGACATAACAATTTATAAAATCATTAAGTCATATAATGTTGCATTCTTCAGGGCTAACTATTGGTTTCATTTTGCTATATTTATTTTTGGTTTTAAAGATACACACAACTTTAAGGACATGGTTGTGTAACTGGAAACCTCCCATGGTAAGCAGGATTGTAACGTACACCCAGTGCACCCTTTCCTGTGTGTGCGTCCAGAAGCTTGAACACTTTTGGATTATTAGGATCAATACCTGACATTTATCACTGATACGTATTACTAGAACTTAAGGGAGCCAAATTTTTTTATGTTAAGTGTACTTTTTAGAAAACCTACTTAGTAATGAAAAATCACAACATTAGATGATCTAAAACAATCATTAACACTTAGCACTAAATAATTTAGTCAGTGTGGCATATTCATTGAGTACTGAATGCTGTCAGTTCCTCTGCTAGTTGTTTGAGTTGCACAATGAAATAATGGTTTTATATGGCTGCAAGACATACAAAAAGGTGTCATATTAAATACGACACAGTAGGGATAAATGAAGGTACTTGAATACCATGTTGGAGTTGAGAGAAATTTTTGTGGAGAAAATGACAGAGAAGATTTAAAGTAACACATATGAGCTGTGGGGAAAAGGGAAGTGTTAGGCGCAATGATTATGATAGGTTCCAGGAACTTGTGTGGTTTTTAAATATATGGACTAGGGTCTGGAGAGATGGCTCTGGCAGAAGACCTGGGTTCAGTTCCTAGCGCCCACATCAGGTGGCTCACAACTGTCACATCCATCACCTTCTTCTGGCCTCCCAGGGAATTGCACACACATGATACACATACAGACATATAGACAGACACATAGATACATAAAAAGTAAATGTATGGACTACATATAAGGGATAAGGCAAGAAATAGAGATGAGAATAAAGTGGGGACCGTGAGGAACCCCATAGTTGTGCTCAGAATTTGGACTTTGAGATTTAAGGGATGCTAGAGCAAGGACATGAGATCAAATTTAATTTTACAAAACTGATTACAAAATGATCATGGCTCTAGTTTGCATAGGGACTTGAAGACATACAAAGTCACAGAGCTGTATGGTGGCCATAATTCAGATAGTCAGCTGATCTGAGAGAGACTGAGCCTTCCAGTTAGAAAAGGCAGTAAGTAAAGCAGACAGTTGTCAACACCAGATGAAGAACAGTACAAAGGAACAGTACAGACTGGAAAACTCCTACCTACCTGTTTCAGTTAGGGTTTCTATTGCTGTGAAGAGACACTGTGACCATGGCAACTCTTATAAAGGAAAACATCTAATCGGGGTGGCTCACTTACAGTTTCAGAGGTTCAGTCCATTATCATCATGATGGGGAACATGGTGGCATGCAGGCTGACGTGGTGCTAGAGCTGAGAGTGTTACATCTTGCAGGCAACATGAAGTCGTCTGAGACGCTGGGCAGTATCCTAAGCATAGGAAACTTCAAAGCCCACCCCCACAGGGACACACTTCCTCCAACAAGGCCACACCCACTCCAACAAAGCCACGCCTCCTAATAGTGCCACTCCCTATGAGGTTATGGGGGCCAGTTACATTCAAACTACCATACTACCCAATGTGAAGAATCTGGTATTAGAAGAACAAGATGTAAATTATCATCCACATTCTCGTCATTATATTATGTAGTTATTATCAAGAAGGCTTGTATTTAGGTATATTTGATGATGGACCTGAAGCAGAATGACTTGGTTTTGACCATGTTCTTGAGTGGCTCGGACAAAGCTCATGCCTTTCTGCTTATCACAAATACAATTGGCTTGCAGATAAAAAGAGGGGCTCAGCATTTGTTTCTCTATTGGAAGAAAAGGGCAGGGCCAACATCACCAAACTTAAAATGTGAAATCTTAGTGATTTAAGAGGATTCCCTACACACAAGTAAGTTACTTTGTGAAACTGTAAAGCTTTGTGGTCTTCTAGAAGCCACTTTGTGTGATTTTAATCTGTGCTGATAAAAGACTAGCTGGTCATCCAGAAAAGCTTCTACCTCATCCTTTTTTCCTTAGTCCATACCATGTGTACTGCATTTGAAATTGTTTGTCCATACATTCATTCTTTTATGTAATGTGGAAAGCATTTTAGTGTCAGTAAGCAAAGAACTCTGTTGGAAATGGAAAATCTTCAGTCATTTCTAACAGTTACTATTTCCAGTGGATATAGACTTCATGATATGACCTCATCTTTTTCATGTGTACATTGTTTTGTCTAATGTTGTGTTCTTGGTGATTTTATTATATGTGCTACATTTGAGGTGGTTTTTTTTTTCCTCACAGAATCCCCCCATTCTCAAGCCTCTACATTTTCCTTCAATAGTTCCAGGATGCGTATTATGATACTGTTCTGGTTTATGCTTGTGTTTATTAAGCGCCAGCAATATACTGAGTAACTTCATCAACATACTGTAGTTAATGTAGCTGGTTAGACTTTTTTCCAAATGCCTTCAGCTTTTTTTGTAAATATTATGCCTAGTGGACTGGAAAGATGACTCAATGTATAAAGCATTTGGTATGCAAGGATGATGAACCCCAGAACCTAGTAAAAGCTAGGCAGGTGTGGCAGTCATCTACAGCCCCAGACCCAGTAGGCAGAGACAGGAGATTTCTCGAGCATGCTGGCTAGGTAGCCTAGCCAAAATTGGAGCGCTCAAACTCCATGTTCCATGAGAGAGAGCCTGACTGAGTAAATACCATAGAGATGGAGAATATTTTCATTCCGTTGATGTTCATAGCATTCACTGTCAATTTCCAGCCTCCACATACATGTGCACTCACACCCACACATATACTTGTACCCATACACATGCAAACACTCATATATACAAACACCCACACCACATACACATGCAAAAATGAATTATTAATTTTAAAAGTTTGACAAAAATGCCTGGTCATGAGAAAACTTAGGCAGCTGGGTATGATTGCATATCCTTGCAATCCCAGCACTTGAGAAGCTGAAGCAGAAAGATAGAGTTCTGGCTAGCCTAGGATGCAGAGCATAGGCCTGGCTTAAAAGAAAAGGAAAAGAAAAGGCAGTGTAGCCAAGAGAAAAACAACCAAAGAAACTGAAAATAACACCTAAAGATAGCCAGCAATAGCTGTTCTTCAGAATAAAGCAATGTCTGTATTTATTATATACAGAGGGAAATGAGATTAAGTAGAAAATTTTATTAAAAGTGAATTATAGTACATTTAAAAAATGTTGTATTTTACTTGAATTTAAAAATACTAAATGAGAGAAAAAAAGGAAAAAGATTCCTACATTTTATATAGATGTTTATTCAGAGCTGTTTTAAGAAACTCATCTTACAAACACAAGAAAGTACTGAGGCGAGGTGACTTGTCTAGGATACATGGGTACTGAGAAACTTAATCTGCTAGTCAGGAAACTGGTGTCCTTCAGTTTCCCAGGCTGTTTCTGAGTTCGGGATAGCTGTACTATCGCTCATGCTGCAGAAGTGCGCAACATCTCCACCGGACATGGTGACGGTCATTGTTGTAGCTCTGTACTGAAGTTCATCATCATCCCTCATCTCTTCCCTAGCACCTGGTATCCTTCATTGGAGTTCAAATTTTAGTTGCATAATAATAAGGTCTCGTGGTGAAAAGGGTCTCACAGAATTTGTTAATCTGTTTTCTTTGTAGCTGAGATTGTGTGTTGTCTTTATAACTGCATGAGGCTTTTCTAGCTCTAATATTCTTGGACCCTATTTCCCTTCCTCAGTAAGTTCTAGACATTTTCCTGTTGGGTTTTTTGTTTGTTTGCTTACTTTTATTGATCCTTTGTGAATTTCACATCATGCATTCTCATTCCACTTATTTCCCTGTCTCCTCGAATTTGCCATCTGCCCTTGCAAACTTTCCAGCCAAGTCAATACCAAATTTACAAGAAAAAACAAAATCAAACAAAACAAAGAAACAAAACAGAAAACAAAAAAATAGAAGAATCTTGTCATGGAATTTGTAGTGTGGCCCATTGAGTCACACAGTTTACCCTTTAGTCCACTCATCTTTACTTGCAAATGTTCATTGCCTCCAGTCATTGGTCTGGCTCTAGGCCTCTGGCTTCTGCTACACCACAGATATTGGGCTCTCACTGGGGCTCCTCTTGGATAGCCTGTTGTCCTGTGTCATAGAGATCCTGCTGATTTGGATCTGTAGATTCGTCCCCTTCACGTGCTCCAACAGTTCATCGATGCAGTGGATGCTGGGGTGGGTCAACTCATAGCCCTTGTTCTGAGTCTGGGTGGTAGCTGGCTTGGTCAGCTCACTATCTTTCCTTCATGTCATACAGGGATGAGCCTCAGTTAGCTTACCCAGGGCAGCCTGCAGCAAGGAGCAGGGCCAGTTCTCCTGTTCTCAGGTCCTCAAATCTGGGTCACCCTCACTCACACCAGGGCCAGCTGTACTGTTTTTCCCTGCAAGGTTCAGGGCCCTCTCTCCTGATTGCTGTAGGGGGATTATGAGGGGGTGGCAGGGTCAGCTCTCATGCCCTCAGGACTGGCTTCACCTTGTTTTGTTTTTTCTTGCACCGTCTATGTCAGAAAGACACCTCCCTCTGTCTTTCTGCCCAGAGAACTTGATTTCATTCCCAGATTTCTTGAGGATTTCATTGTTTATACTTGAAGCTCCTTAATATACTCAAGATAAAACAGTATCAGTTGTTTTATATTAGCTTTTCCTTACTAGGAATATCCAGCTTATATCTAGATTCAGTTTATTTCCCTAGAGTTAACCTTTTCTTTAATAAACACAGTCTCTTTCTTTTTTTCCACATATGACTATCTTATAACACATGCAGATTGTTTCGCAGGTCCTTTCAATGAATAGCTTTTCATCCTTAAGAGAACAGTTCATTTAACCATTAACAAAATACCACATTAAAATACTTTAAGGCACTAAAATACATACATGCTGCATTGTCAATGAATGGGAACATCATAAAGTATACTGACTGAATAATAATGTAAAATTATTTTAGCTTTGATAGTGCATAATAATTTAACTAGCAGATTAAGGTATGTACAACCAGAAATGTACTTCTGTATGTCCATCTTATCTGCAAGAACCTGACTGATGACAGTTTTGAAGCAACGGCTTTGGTCAGATTGCATCCTACTCCTAAGACATTCACTTATTTCAAGTTTTGTTTCCCTTGACAATTTGTTCTTCCACAGTCAACACTACTGTATAGACATTAGCCTATGTTAGCTTTTGATTTTCAAATAAAGAGCTTCAGAAAACATCTAAGAACATTATTTACAGTTTTTTTTTTTCTTTTTTCTTTTTTTTTTTTTTTTTTGTAGCTTTGCTTTCTGAATGTTTGAACAGTGCTCGAACTCAAGAGATCACTCTTCCCAGTCTGATAAAGGCGCGCACCGCCGGCTAGTATGAACATTTTTACAGTTTGAGAAAATGGAAGTTATTGCTGATGATCATTCTTCTTTTGGAACCTGTATCTGGGGTGTCCTCTCCACCATCACATAGCCAATCTCCACTCTAGCTCTGGTTAATGGGAAGCTGGTAGACCCATAAAGGGGCTTTTATATATATACATAAAATATGCAGGAGAAACACCATTATGAGTGGTCCATCATAAACTCACACAGGGAACCAAATATCAACTATAACTCTGCCAATAAAAAGATTCCATGATAGGCCTATATGAAACATTTCCTTAGAGATTCCTGAACATATTAACAATCATAAGTTTTTCCTATAAGTAAAGATAAATTCATTGGTTTTAACATATCTTTTATTGTTAAGAATGTAATCATTTCAGTTTCACTAAAGAAGTATTTGAATGGAAGTTTATTGAAGAAGAAAAAAAGATGATAAGAAAGAAAGAGAAGCCAGACAGTGGTGGCGCACACCTTTAATTCCAGCACTTGGGAGGCAGAAACAGATGGATCTCTGTGAGTTCAAGGTCAACCAGGTCTAAAGAACAAGTTCCAGGACAGCTAGGGTTACACAGAGAAACCCTGTGTCCAAAAAAAAAAAAAAAAAAAAAGTGGGGGAGGGAAGGAGGAGGGAAGAGAAAAATAAGAGAGAAATGAGATATGGGAATATGTGTCAAAGATACACAAATAAAAAAATCACTGCACAACAGGGAAGGAGAAGAAAGAAAGGGAGGGTCTTTAGACACTGGTAAGAAAATCATGGTTTAAAAAAGATCTTTGTATATCCACATAAACCCACACTCAATCCTTCCACTAATAATTAAGTCTAATCCACTATAAATTGGTTGAGGTTTTAAAGAAAACCCCACAAAACCTAATATAAAAATAATAACAGAGAAATAGTACATGTCATACTTTCTGCATGAAATTTAAGCTAACTAATGACATGTCAAATCATCATACTTCAACTATAGAAGTCCTAATGATCAATATGAAAGTTTCCATCTCTTTACTGAAATCATTACTTATTTATTGGTTTACCAGCCCCCCACTCAGCACTTCAATAGGTTGAAATTTAGGCTCAACACTACAGTGTTTAGCCCTACAAGTCACTGCAGAACTGTGTCTAACTATACACTGTACATGCATTTAGCTATGCTCTTCATCTGCTGCTCCTGCATACAATGCTAATTATAATTGAATTTTATGCAAGTAGAGTCTCCATAGTCTTTATTTGCATGTTCTGTCACATAAGATGGGACCTATGCAGTGGCTCCTTGATCTTCATAGAAACCTGAAATACTGGAATTTACTTATTTGCAGTTACTGCTGCAGCTTTCATAGACTATATGAAGTCAAGTTCCCACTTTAAAACTGGAAAATCCAATGACTGGTGAGATTACAGAAAATTTAATAAAGTTATTATAGATAAGATTGATTAGCCATTTAGAAACTCTGACATGGAATAAATTATGACGAAAGATAATTTTCAGCCATAGCAAATTTACTTCATGAAGTCAGATAACGTGTTTGATTCTTAAATTGGACTGTTTAGACAGAATAGCGATATCTACTATTACTTTGGACATGTTATATCTTGCTGTTGCATTTACTCTTGTTCAGTTTGTTTTGAAAGAAATCCAAAATTTGAAAGGATTCTCCCAACGACTGATGGCAATTATCTGTCAGATGTCTAGTTTCTGTTTAAAAACCATGTGATCTTTCATATCAAGGGTGTTAGATTATAAGTATAAAGGCTACATGCAGGTGCATTTCGATTCTCTTGTCTTTCTGAATTGTAATATACTTAGGATAGGGGCAGCCTTCTGTTTCTATGTATGTAGCAGATTATAGAGAACATGTAGAACACAGTCTCTCAGACTGAACTTATGTTCTGATAGTGTTTCATAATGACTTTGCCTAATGTTTTCTGTTAGATGTCTCATAAAATGTGTAAGTGTATATGCATTTCTTCCTTGCCTTGTTTATTTCTATTTAAATGGGATTATAATAAAAGAAAAGCAGTTTGGTTCCAAGCATTTAATGACAAGAGTTAGAATATGGGAGTCTTCTGATTTTGAGTTTTCTGAAAATTTATGTAACAAAAGATATTTCATTCAAGTAGTGAGTCAAACAAAAGAAACTTATCAGTAAGATTTTGAAAATCTACATGCCCATGAAAAATATGCAGAGATTCAAGGGGTTTTTTGTTTATTTGTTTGTTTGGTTAGACTGGAATCTCATTTTGTTGGTAGCTGGTTCTAGACTCTGAATACTAACAATAGTAATGTCTGTGTGGAAATGAAAGCCATTGTCACCATAGGAAGAGTTCTGTGTTGAGTGTGTCTTCTAGGCCAAGTATGATGTGAGGCCTGCTAACTTCCAATGAATCTTTGTCTTTCAATCTACTCTTCCCTTCTCATGCTTGGAAAGCTGAGACCGCTTGGTGGTCTCTTTGGTTGTCTGATGCCTTACTGCCAGCAGCATAGAATAAGTTTGGAATGACAGTGAGATGTACCTGATTTTGCTTTCTATGTTTATGCATAAGCTACAGCATATTACAATATTTATGAGATATGGCAAGTCTAAATCTCTGCTCCATCTGATACTACCATAAATGTAAAAACCATGTCATATGACTATAGTCTTGATACCTGTGAAAGGCTTTTATTGTAATGATTCTATGATTTCATCAATAGACAAGTTATTGTGTCATTATGAACAAATTGATATTGTTGCGATTAAAGCAGCAAACTGGAAGTCATAAAGGCTGTACTGTTTGGCTATCAGCCATTTCCATGTGTTATAAACTCATCAGATGTTGAGAAATAGCAGGCTTAAGCTAACTTCAAGTGTTAAGTTCATAATCCAAGAGATAGCAGTCTGTAGTAGATTTGTGTTTAGCCCTCAGCTTGCTTAATAAAGTCTTAAAGCAAATTTATTTACTATCTTATATAAGAAACACATGTATTTCATTTTTGTTGACTAAAATTCTCTTTAGGACATATCAAAAAATTAGGGCTTGATAATGTTTTAACCATTTTTATAGGTAAATGTTAGTGATGCTCAGTGTTTAAATTCAGCAACTTATGTTAAGATAATATTTACCATTCCATAAGAAAAAAAAAGAACAGATATAAAATTCATGGTCCCTGAAGAAAGTGAGAGAAGTAGCAGCGGGAATTAAAACTGAGTGAAAATTTTGCCATTGTAAATTCCTCAGTCTCAAATTCAAATTTTGCATATTAAAAAAAATGACAGGATTTTTAAAAACTACTTCTATAATATGATGCAAACATCCTGGTAAGATGGGAACTTGCTGTTGTATACTATCATTTTAAACTTGCCTATGTAGCTATTTACTCATTGTCTTTAGTTAAAAATGTGCAAGTCTAATCAAACTTTTCCTTTCGTGGGCAGCTCTCAGTTCAGTAGGAAAATGCATTAAGAACTGGGCTGTCAGAGTCAGTGTGCAGCTCTGCCTTGACTCATATTGTTTCTACTCTTGTCTGTGTCCAAGGTGAATATTAAATTATTTGACATCTCACTATTTTCTTACATGTGAGAACTGAGAAGAAATAATTTAATTCATAATGGGCTTTAATGTCAAAAGACTTTAAATAAAATGACCTGCATGTAACAACTATTTACATTTAAAATTTTGATAATATAGCACTGAAATATTAATGTATATCTTACCCAGACTGTTTTTGTGATAAGACTAAGGGACCAGATTAATTGCTTTCTGTGGCCACACAATAATGTTGACCCTAGATCTCTGATAATAACCCTGCCTATCCACATTCAAATGTTTTGTCTAAGATTTTAGAATGCTGACATGGATATGAGGTTGGAGGGTTCACATGTGTGTAGGACCGAAATCAATGTCTCCTGGTGTTTCCTCAGGCACCATCCACCTTGGTTTTTAGACAGGATCTCTCACTGAAGCTGGAGCTTGCCCAGTTAGCATAGGCTGGCTAGCCAGAGAGCTTCAAGGACCTTCCTCTCTCTGCCTCCCCTGTGCCCAAGCACATGTTACCATGCACAGCTTCTCTTGCATTTCTTAGGCTCAGACTCAGGTTACCATGGTTGCAAGACAAGCAATGTGCCAACAAAATTACCTCCCTATCCCTGACATTAGTTTCTTTGGTTTGCTTTGCTTTTGGAACATTTTTTGTTTATTCTTTCAGTTTCATGCACACGTACACAAGCACTTTAATCACATCTCCTCACTATCCTCTCCCTTCTCATAATGAACCCCTTTTTCTTTCTAACAGGCTCCTCCTACTTCATATCTTTCTGTTTGTGTCCCATTACATCTAATTATGGTTGATTGCTTACATGAGCATGGAGCAGTTTAGCAGTTGCTAACCCAATGAAGCATATGACTCCCCCCACTCAGCAACTGTCACCTTTACAGAGGGGTTAGGACATTGTGGGCCCTCCTCTATCCATGATGACTGTTGACGGCCACTTTTGTGCCATTAGCCACCACTGTTGTCATACCATGGGTGCAGCAACCGTGTCTTACCCAGAAGTCAGTATTTCAAAGCACTCGTTCTCATCCTCAGGCTCGTACATTCTTCCACTTCCTCTTCTGCAGTCTTCCCTTGAGGAGATATGTAGATGTCCTTACTAGGGCCGAACACTCAACAGTTGCTTAGTCTCAGCACCTTGACCAGTTCTCAATCTCTGCTTAATTGCTACCTACTGCAAATAGAAGCCGCTCTTACCCAAGTTCAGAGCAGCATTCGCCTATGAATATGTAAGTGTAAACATAAATATTTCATGCAGAGTTGTACAATGTGACTATTCAGCAAATGAACAGTAGTAGGTTCTCAACCTTCCTAATATTGTGACCCTTTAATACAGTTCGTCATTTTGTGGTGACCCCAACCATAAAATTATTTTTGTTGCTACTTCATAACTGTAATTTTGCTACTGTTAGGAATTGCAATGTAAATATCTGTGTTTTTCAGTGGTCTTAGGTGACCGTGTGAAAGGGCTATAGAGGTCACAACCCTCACAGATTGAGAACCACTGTCCTTAAGCCTATGGACAGTGAGCTTTTCTAGCCATGAGCTTTTTTTTTCCCCTTTCATTTTTTTTTAATTAAAACTAGATTCTTCTCTCATATAATATATCCCACCAGTTTCCCCTCCTTCCATTCCTCCTAGCTTCTCCCCACCTCTTTTCTCCCCAGATCCACTCCCTGTCCATTTTCTCTTCAGAAAAGAGCAGGCCTCCAAGAGACAACAGCCAAATAGGACAAAACAACATACAATAAGACAAGGCAAAAGCCCTCCTATCAAGGCTGGACAAGGCAATCCGATAGGAGGAAAAGAGTCTCAAGAGCAGGCAAAAGAGTTAGAGATACACCTGTTCCCATCATTAGGAGTCCCACAGAAACACTAAGCTAACCGCCGTAACATATATGCAGAGAACCTGGTGCAGACCCATACAGGCCCCTGCTAGGTGTTCAGTCTCTGAGCCCATGTGAGCCCTGCTTAGTTGATTCGGTGGGACATGTTCTTCTGTTGTCCTCCATTCCCTCTGACTCTCAGAGTCTTTCCTCCCCCTCTTCCACGGGGTTCACTCATCTCTGAGGGGAGGGATACAACGGAGACCTCCAATTTAGCCATGAGTTTTTAATCTGGTTTACTGTACCAGGCATGAGTTCAAGCAGGCCTCAAATTCAACCAGAGAGCAGTTAATTACCCCATAAGAGTCATGCCACTATTATACCAGTGACCACACCTTGCCTGGCAGGTTGGTATTCATAGCTGGGCAAAACCATTGAATTTATTTTTCCCCTAGCAGCCTGCATAGCCTCTCACAGGACTGTGAAAGCTAGCTGGTAGAAGGGAGCTTCCATTTCAGTTTCAGTCGATTTGTCTGTGTCCCCCAGACAAAGTGTGTGATGCCTTCAGCAGTGGGATATTCTCATCTAATTCCGGTGGAAAACCAGGAGCAATGATAGTCACCTGCATTGTTAGGGGCCTCTGGAATATCTCTAAGCAGCAACTCCTACAAAGGTATCTCGGCTGGCACTGAGATCTTTGCTTAGTATCTTATGGCTTCTGGGAGGGGCATTATCTACCCATTCAAGGTATCTCCTGCAAACTTTAATAATATTTTAAAGTTAGCATATAACACATAGTTGCTTTTATATATATCTCCTTAGCACTCTACTAATTGAGCTATGTTCATAACCCTCACATTAGTTTTCAAAGAAAAAAATCAGTGGCAGAGTAGATCTTAGTATGATATTCAGTATCATTTTATCATTTCTTTTAAAAATCGTAATCCATTAAGTTGCTGCTGTAATTTAACATTCCTGAATTGGTTGTGACATATTTTGATAATAGACACAAGTTTCTTCTGAATGCATGGTAGTGTACTTTTTCATATTAATCCTTAATTTTTTGTACTAACCTTCTCGTAATAGTATGTTCTGAACAGAGCCACAGCTTAAGTGCCAGTTTTTCCATGGAGCCTGGAAATGAAGATTTTAGTAAACAGCAATAGTAAAATAACACTATTTTAAGTCACAGAAATGGCATGAACAAAGGGTATGTGTGCCAAAGCTTCAATTTTGCCAAGATACTGATGACTAGTATGTTTTGACTGAAATGTAGAGTAACTGTATAGTCTACGGGAAGATAAAGTAGAAAATGTGTTGTGAAGCTAGCTCGGGAGAGGACTTAAACACTTGAGAAAGAAGTAGGTGCATGGTTCAGTAGACTTTGTGGACAGAAGTGCACAGTTCAGTGGGCTTTATGTCAAGCTCAGGTGACGAGAGTTGTAGAGTTTGGCACACCTGTGTAAAGCGAAGCTCAAGCTAGACAGACAGGAAGACGCTGTGATGAGAAAGGAAGGGTGTGGTGAGGCAGGAACTGTGTGAGACCCAAACAGGAACAGTCTGCCTTGCACATCAACGGGAGACCAAAACAGGAAAATCGACCTCACCGGTTAAGGGTTCTGTTTCCAGTTAAGACAGTTAGGAGTAAGGTTATATTTGTCCTGTGTAGCTTAAAGTTTCTGTTTGTAGTTCCTGTTTGTCCTGTGTTAGTAAGTCCTCACAAGTTATTGTTTCTATTTGTAGTTAAGAATAAGTTCTTGTTTCTTAGATCCGATGTAAACTGCAAACGTGTTTTCCTCCACTAGACTTGCAGCCCCGTTCACACAGTGTACGTCCTTAGTCTTGTCCCTTCCCTTTCACTGTAGTTTTCTAAGAGTGTCTAAGAGCCGACTCTATCCCCCTGTGAACACTTCATCTCCCCTATAGAAAGGACCTCAAGAGGCCAGCAGGCACTGGTCTTTCAAATCCCTGCTTGGTGTGAGACAGCCAGTTGGCCAGTCCCAGGTACACCCCTATAGCTTGCTTTAATGGGACAGTCATGGATTTGGTCTTCTCTCCTCGAAGTTCTCAAGCTTAACAACTGAGGCCAGAAAGTGAGCCTGACACCAGGTTCTGGTGACTTTGTCAGAAATAGGACAGAGGATTTTTATGTTTGTTGTAAGACAGGGTCTCTGAATAGCCCAGGCTAACCCAGAAACTCACTATGTAAAGCAGGCTGCCCTGGAACTCAAACTCAGAAAGATCCACTTACCTCTGCCTCCTGAATGCTAAGATTAAAGATATCCACCACCTTGCCTGGCTCACATCAAGCTTTTTTCCTGTGTTCCACGGACAGAAGTCAGTTATCAGGTGTGTAGAGCAAGCACCCTTACCTGCTGAATCAATTAACGTTTTCCATTTTTTGTTTCTTTTCTTATTTTAGAACTTCCCATACCCTTTTACTCTCTGCTTTCTCTAGATTTAAGCCTACTGTTTGGGTACCTCTTCATCCTGGCTCCACATGGCATGTTCCTAACTATTGTTAGGGTCCTGTTCACGTGCCTCTCCTGCAAAGTCATCTCTTACTTAACCTGCAGTAATCCTTCTTTCACTAAATTCCTACATGCTTCACTGATTTCTTTGTTATTTTATTTTTTTGAGACAGGAATTCTCTGTGTAGTTTTGGTGCCTGTCTTGGATCTCACTCTAGACCAGGCTGGCCTCGAACTCACAGAGATACACCTGGTTCTGCCTCCCAAGTGCTGGGATTAAAGGTGTGTGCCACCACCGCCCAGCTTCTTTATTATTTTTATCATGTACTGTTTTCATTGTTGGTAGACAAGATTTCTGTCCTTCTCTGCAGTTGAAGCTCCTTGAAGAGTGTGCGTAGGTGTTAGTGTGCTAACATAGAAAGGTTTCTATGTTAGCATAGACTGGGATTTACAGTTTCTAATTCCCTCAGTGGATGGTGGTGTGACTACAGGCGAGATTTGTATTTACTCTGCTTAAACTCAGCCTCTGACCTATACTCTGCCTGTATTATAGGATATTAAGAAGACTAAGTCATCAGTGAAGTAACCGAATTGAAGAATTGATTGAAGTTAGGTTCCCATCTCTTCTTGCTTATCTTGATATCTGTGCCTGTATTGGGAGTGGTATGTGCAAATATTAGAAATTGTTGACTAAGTTGGTAATCTCTAGTAAGAAGGAAAAGTAGTGTAGATTTACTACATTAAAATGTATACATAGGCCGGGCGGTGGTGGCGCACGCCTTCAATCCCAGCACTCGGGAGGCAGAGGCAGGCGGATCTCTGTGAGTTCGAGGCCAGCCTGGGCTACCAAGTGAGTTCCAGGAAAGGCGCAAAGCTACACAGAGAAACCCTGTCTCGAAAAACCAAAAAAAATAAAAATAAAATGTATACATAATGCAGTACAGAATTATTTATTGGTTAATAGTGTTGTATTCAACCTGTATTAAAATTCAGATGAATACATAATTAAAAACATACCCAATTAGAAAAAATCTTATCTTAGACTTTATAACAGCAGAAGGCATTTATAAAGTTGCTTTCTCTTATTAGACTAACAGAAAGTGGGCTTTGAAGAGGCTAAGGACCTTTTTTAGACCCTGAAGCGGGCCCATAGTCTTGGCAGTACATGCTGACATAGACTTCAAGATTATAATTTTCATTTTTATTTTAGCAGATTTAAATATATTTTTGTGCCAATGGATAGGAGAATTATGTTCTAGAGAATGTAAGACTGGGAATCCCTAAAATTAGCCTGTGATTTAAAGATTAATTTTTAAAGTTATACTTCATTCCAAGAGTATGGATTCCACAAGCCTTGACAAATTCCACAAGCCTTGACAAATGTGGTATTTTACTAGTCTGAAAGATTTTTACAGCATTGGAAACCCTCAATCACTTGAAAATTTTCACACAGTGAGCAATTTTTAATAATGCGGGATATCTACCCTCCTGCCTCACTTTGTCCTTTTTGAGTTTTTTGTCATTTTTGTTCAGTTTATGCCACATTACATCAACAAGATATCTAAATCTGTTACTATTTAGGGATAGATCTTTACTTTTTGCACTTTCAAAATTATGAACAAAATTAAACCCGTATATACCAGGGGTGGCTTTCATTTAAAATTTATAATGACAAAATATTCCTGGATGATAAACAGCTCTAAGCAATAGTGCTATTTTGAATATCTGCCCTACACACCTAATCAATATTTTTATTGAATCTGTATTGTGTGCTCAATATCTTATAACCTTTCTCAACTATATAGAGTGGGACGACTGAGTCTCAGAGAAATTAAATAACTTTTAAAGTCACTTCTCAGCTGATTATTGATAGAGTTGACTTTTAAATCCAGACTGCTTAATCCAAGTTCATTTTTTTAGTTAACTGTCTTCTTTTCTGGTGCAGTAGTGGCTTACATGGCGTAAACTTTCTTAGCCTCATTCTTTATATACTTCTAATTATTCTCAGAGCTGACGTATCTGGCCTAGAAATGCAGCATTTGCTTTTCAACCCACAAAATAATCTGTACCTCAGAGATCTTAGTTTTCAAGAAACATCCTCAACACGACTGAGTTACTTACCCAAATGAAAACTAGCATGATAAAAGGCTGGAGTACTTAGCAGGTGGAAGAGAGACTTGGTTAGTGTTCCTTGTGCAGTGATTGCACAATTCAGTTATACTTCATGCTGGGACTTCTAGCATTGTGTCCCCCAAGCTTCAAGAAAGAAGTGATTGTATCATCTGAGGTGTGTGTAAGAGCCTGAAGTTGGCATTGATGGAGAGTGCCAAGAGGAAGTGTTGTATGTGTAATATATACTTTAACGCTAACCCAATGAAAAAAAAAAGAGCAGTCTTCTCTCAAGATAGGTAATGGTTCCACCATCAGGTACATGAAAAAACGGACTTGTCCGAAGAAGCGATGGCATCTGCTTCATATGTGAGCGTGTGTGAGTGAGTCTATTGAAACATCTGACCTGCTGTCCATCTAGATCAGAGTCCTTGGCATGTGGCCAGGCAGAATTGCAATATTCCTTAAGAATAAAGTACACACCAGATTGGGAAGACTTAGAACAAAATATGTAAAAATACCTTGGATATAATTTAATATTTTTTACATGTTGAAATAAAAATATCTTGAATATAATTAAGATTTTCTTTTTAAATTTTAATAATCTTTTAAGTGCTTATGTTATATCTTATATTTCTTTCATGCAGCATTCTCTGACTCTATTTGGAGATGTGTAATACTTAGAAAGGTAGGGCCAAACTCAAGGCAAAGCATCCACACTAGATTTGGAAATAGCTGTATAGTAAGAATAGTTGATATGAGATTAAAGTGTCACTACAGAGGCCATATATGACTATTTAGAGAATGACTCTAACAATTTTGTGTTAAAAGAATGAGTAACCAAGACAAAGAGAATTGGGAAATCTTGACTCCAGAATGCTGAAAAGTCCGACTCAGATAGAATTTCAGAAAGGAAGTAGTTAACATCTTTGAATGACAGTGAGACCATCTGGAAAGAGGAGATCTGAACATAGGCCATTGAATTTGGTTGGTGTAGAAACAGTTTCAGGAGACTGTAAGAGGGGTAGATTGCAATAGATTGTGAAGCAGACTGTATAAACTGCTCTTTCCAGGATGGAGTCCATTTGTAAAGATAATAATCACTTGATTCCAGCAGACTGTGGAGAAATTTGAGTTTGTTTGTTTGCTGAATGAAAAGATTAGTGAGTAAGAGTGCTTGATTGTAAAGGAGGAAAGATAATTTCTATAGTAGAATGCTAAACATTGGCTCTCAAACCTCAGTGTATACTGGAGTTATCAGGGGCATTTATTACAATGGCAAATCCCCAGGCATCATCTCATGTCAAAGGTTACCCTTTTCTGTAAAGGTTTGTCTCTTAGAACAGGCCCCTAAAGGGATAGGGGAGAACTTGAACCATATTCAGTTTATTCCAAGCAGTTATGTCATATCCACTGGGTCAGATGATTCAAAATTGAGAGTTCTGATGAGGACAGTAGTAAAATGACTATCCATATAGTATCCAGAATTACTATGATGTCAAATTACTATGATGTCATTGTAGACCATGAAGTGGAAGTGGCTTGATGATTTTAAGAGTGACTGCAAGCTCAGTAGAGATGAAAGACTGAAAACATTTAAGAAGTCGTGAACTTAGATCAGAGAGGGTAGTTTTGGAATTTATTATCTCGAAAGCGAGTGGACACCACATTGGGCGTTTGCATAGAAGGTTGAAAGAACTGAAGCAAGCATGGGTTAAGGCCTTTCAGTGTGATAAACCTAGTTTGTGTTAATAAGTACTATGAGAGGACTCGGGACCAACAGGAAGCTTTATACACAGAGGTGTCCATCCTTTTGACGTGGTGATGCAACATGATCATCTGCAAAGTTCATACTCAAGAACTGTGAAATTACATTACAAAAATAAATTGCAGAAATCTCCTAATGTTTTAAGTGGCTTTGTGTTTGGCTGCATTCACAGCTGCCATTGTCACATGGGGCTGCTGTTTGGATGTACCTGCAAAGTAGGGTCGGTGTACAACTATCTAGACTTCAGGTTGCCTTGAATAACTTGAGAGGTCAGGGTGTGGTATCTGTTTGAGCTTCCAGTCTTCTGTGAGCATCCTTGATCCAGTCTGGTTTTCCTGTAATCGAATGAATACTTGTCTTTTAAGGATATACTATGCCTGACTTTAACTGGGCACAATTGACTCTAAGGGTTTGTGTTAGTTATTACAGATAGACAGACAGACAGACAGACAGATAGACTGACCCACAGATAGATATAGGTATATATACATACATATCTGTATATATTCTTATGCAGCTTATGGTTTTCAGTGCTAAAAGGCCAATCAGGCTAATAGCTTTGGCAAGAGTCCCTCTTTAGCTGTGTTACCTGGTGAATATCAGTGTTGAAAGCATGATTAAAAGACAGATTATGTCGCCGGGCGACAGTGGCGCACACCTTTAATCCTAGCACTCAGGAAGCAAGGCTGGCAGATCTCTGTGAGTTCGAGGCCAGCCTGGCCTTCAGAGCAAGATCCAGAACAAGCACCAAACTACACAGAGAAACCTTGTCTCAAAAAACCAAAGAGAGAGATGGTGGGGGGAGAGAAGGAGGTTATGTCTTGAAACAGGAAGCCAATGATAAATTCGAGTAACACAATGCCTTCTAAGGACAACCCCCTCCAATTAGCCTAAGGACTTCCTACCTCTTAAAGGTTCTTTTCTTCCCTATACCATGACTGAGGCCAAACATCCACCCCATGGACCCTGGGGGAGTAATAAACCATAGCCAAACTAGGGAGCATGACATGAATACTTAATAATTGTTGTCAGGAAGTAAATTTGAATCTTCTGCCCTAAAAATGTGTTTCAGGAACAAATCACTTAGGTAATAACTTGTAAATTAGCATTTGCTTTTAATACATGACACAGCATGTTAATTATCAGAATATTTTGGCCTAGAAGTTTTCACGAGAGAGGCAATTCCATGCCAACTATGGGATTAGATGAGTTTTAAAACATTGGAGCGGAGGAGTTACATCAGAACAGGGTCTCACTTTGTTAGCCCAGGCTCCCCTGGAACTCACCATAAAAGCTTAGACATGCCTTAAACTCTCAGTATTCCACCTGCTTCAGCCTCCCAAGTGCTGAGAAAACTGAATGAGCAAACTGTCCAGAGCTAAAAATCAAATGAATTCTTAGAAGTTTACTTGTACACCTGCCATGGAATAACTGATTAATAAATGGTAATTACTGGTACATCTTCAGTAAGTTGAGAGGTTTTGAATTCAACCTGTATTATGTATATCCAGATTTGATGAACACAGAATCCTTTTTTGTGTGCCAGGTATAGTGGTACGTGCCCACAGACAGGAGGAGGAAGTGGGGGATTTTGTGTTCAAAGCCATCCTGAGCTATGTAGCCAGTTCCGCGCCAATCTGGGATACCGACAAAGACCCTATCTTCAAAAACATGTATTTTTAAATTTTATTTTAACACAGGAGCCCTGCTCATCGAGACTAGTGTTAAACTCACTAGTAACTTAGGGAAACAGCAGGCCAGTTTTCACTTACTCTATTAGTTACTTTTCTGTTGTGACCAAGGCACTGTATAGAAGGGTTTCTTTGGGGCTTATGGCTCCAGGGATCTAAGAATCTACCAGCGTCACACTGGGACGTTCAACAGCAGGCAGACGTGGCGAACAGGAAACCAAGAGGGTAAACACGAAATGGCAGGATTCTGAACTCTCAAAGCCTGTATCCAGTGACATTCTTCCTCAAGCAAGCCTACATCTCCTGAGCCAAACAGCACCACCAACCAGACACCAATCATTCTAATGCCTGACACTATAGGGAACGTCTCATTCAAACTGCCACATCTGATGTTTAGTATGTTTGAGGCGGAAAATATTTATAGGTGCTTAGACTGTTACTGTGAAAAATGACAACTCAGGAGCAGCCTGTCCACAGATGCATGTACATAGCAGAAAACTAATTATGTTCCTTTGATTTACACCTACAAATAAACAGTTGTGTCTTTGCTAACCCTGTTTCCCTGTTGGGGTATTATAAACTCACGTGTCTTCTTTGCTTTACAGTGAAGAGCTCAGAAAAGAAGCAAGGCAACTGAAGCGGGAACTCTTAGCCGCGAAACAGAAAAAGGAGACTGCAGCCAAAGCAGAGAAAGGGAGTGAAGGTAAGGGCTCTGGCGGGTCACATCATCTTTTATTCACGGGTGTGTGTGTGTGTGTGTGTGTGTGTGTGTGTGTGTGCGCGCGTGTGTGTATTTGTGCATATTTGCATGTGCACTGACTGAGGTGCACACATGGAGGGCAGTATTAGAAGTTAGAGGACAAGTTCAGATCTTAGCTTCAGCTTGTTTGGGGTATTGTTTCTTGTTGTTCACCACTGTGTACTTTGGGCCAGCAGGCCAGGGAGCTTCCAGGGATCTCCTTGTCTCTGTCTCTCATCTCACCATACAAACACTGAAAATGCAGACGAGCACCACCATCTCTGGCTTTATGTGGCTCCAGGGGATGCTAATGTAGGTCTGCACACTTGTGATAAGCACTTCGCCTACTGAGCCATCCCACCCATCCCATTTATGTCTGGTTTTCCTCTACAATAAGACAGAAAATCGGATGCATTTAAAGGTCATCAAAACAGTACTCTACTGTTATACAAGTTTCTATATTCTATGAGTCACGGTGATTTTTCCTTAAAAAAAAAAAAAAAAAAGGAGAAAAGACCAGCTTCAGAGAAAGCTAGTCTACTTTACTAAAATCTTTGTAACTATTTCACAATAAGGCATGTAATGTTCAGTTTCCAGAATTACTTCTTGGAACCCTTAAATCTGTTTTCTTTTTTTGTAATCATGTGTTATATTCTAACTTCCCATTTTAGCATAATCGTAAGTCTTGTTCAGTCGCCTCTAAAGTGTGTAGTAAATTTGCTGTGACATGTTGCTTTGTGCAGACAGCTTCACCCTCATGCTTTTGTAAAGCGCGGAGTGTTTTCATCTGTTAGATTGTGAAGTGGTTATTGGAGTTCTGCTTAAGAAAATAACATGCGTCATGTATCTAGCCTTAAAGAATATATGTGCCAATACAAGACTGTAGTATATCAATTGCAGAGCATATCATTGTAGGCAGTAAAAGCAGTACCCCGTAGCTGCTTAAAAGATGCAATTCAGAGAGTATTTATACTGTATCTCCCAGTGGCTTGAATAAAGGCAGGCCCTTGATGAAAAATTCAAGTCACTGGAGTATATATTTGAATAAGTTACTAAAACTTTAAATCATCCATAATAGCCCAAATTGTAAAGGAAGAGATGAATTTATTCATGACTAGCTCATGTAGTTAAAATATAATCCGGAGTGGGAATAAGCTGTATTGGCAGTATAGATGTGATGTAAGTTTAGTAAGGATTATTTTATATGTAATTCTCCCAAGGGATTGTTTGTTATATTAAAGCCATGTTAAATACATGATAGCATTTCTGTTGGACTAGAAAGGTGTTTTGCTTAAGTATATTATTCATTTTTTAGCTAATAATTATGAGTACCCACATGTTTCAAAATCTGCTAGAGCATGATATGGGGTTGGCAGTAGGGTGGATCCTGCTCTCTAGCTCAAGGCCTAGAAGAAGAGAAGGGCAGCAGATGCCCGCTGTGCTGGAGCTGTTATACGACCTCACCAGATGTGCGGTGAACATCTGTCTGCTTTTGAGACACCAAGTATAACTTGGGAGAGGAAGCCTGAACTGGCTTCCTTACAAATGAGAGGACTCTTTAAACTCTGGTGTGGTCTATATGTAAATGAAAACAAGCCATGTTATAAAGTCTTTGTGTCATAATTAGAGATTTGTATTGGTGATGATTTTCAGCATTTTAATTTTCCTTAAATCATGTAGAAATAATTGGACTTGTCCTAAATCTGAATGATAAAACTAGCTTCCAAAAATATGGGTTTAGTTGTTTGCTGATGTCATCGTGTTTTCTAGTCTTTCAGAGGGATCTGTTTTTAAAATTTGTTTTATTTTTAAATGATTTTAAAGCATATTTACTTGATTTCTAATGACCTTGAACACTTTTTTCAATTTGTTTATATTAGTGTGTGTGTGTGTGTGTGTGTGTGTGTGTGTGTGTGTGTGTGTGTGCGTGTGCATATGCTCATCTTCCCTGCAGGTGTGCAGGTACCACAGAGGGCAAAGGGGGCATTGGATGCCCTGGAGCTGGAGTTACAAGTGGTTGTGAGCCATCCGATGTGGTGCTGGGAACGAAGCGCTGAGAAGGGGTCCTCTGGAAGGGCAGTAAGTTCTGCTGAGACATCTCTCCAGCCCCAGGAATCGTAACGTTGAGATCTCTTTGCTGGCAGTATTTAAACAGTTAAGTGGGCTATTTATGTATTTTATGTCGATGGGTGTTTTGTCAGTACAGCAGCGCCCTATTTTATTATCACCGTGTGTGCTGTGTGTGTGTACTTCGATGCAGCCTTTCCTGGAACCTACTTAGGATGCACATTATGGATTACCTTTACCATGGAATTGGGTATCCTCTAAACCTACTTTGAACTTTAAAATTGGCATGTATTGGTGGAATGATAATAGAAAAATGATTATTCTGAAAGATTAGTGAATTTCAGAAAACACATTTTATATTTGAAGAAAAGTATTGTATGCAATTTTTAAGCAAATGGAACTTCTCCCTGTCATTATAAATGATACCACAAGCCATCTTACAACACAAGGTTATAGAAACAAAGTAGAATTTGAATATCTTTCGGTATATGTTAGAACTCAGCTAGCCTTCCCAGACAACAGATATTCATTCCAAGGTTAGAACTACATGAACTCTAGGAAGAAATCCAGAGGTTCTTGTGTGTGTTTCTGTATAGTAAGGTACACACATGAAAAGAAGCTGGAAAGTGTTATTTGACCTTGACTTTGTAGAGCTATATGAAAGTTGAGCTAAATATTCTGATGAACCTATTCAGGAAAGATTTGTGATTGAGCTGTGTGGCTGCATGTCTGGCTTTTGTAAAGCATCTTATTTCAGTCCAAGACTAAGTTATCTGAGTGTTATGGGACCTGGGTGATTTGTTCTTTTGAACATGTCAGCTGTATATCATAGTTTAATTCACTAATAAACTTAGATAAGCAATAGTCTAAAGCCTTCAGATAATTTTGAATGACAAATTTTTTATGTAATATAGATCTGTCTTCCATGTGAATTTTCACTAATGCATGTTACTATGCCTGTTGGTCTGGAAACACCAAAAATACATTAACTGTGATAATTCTGATTTAATAGTAATTCTGGTTATAATACTTCATTCTTTATATAGTAGCACTAGTCACTATAAGAATATTTGGGGGCTAGCAAGAAAGCTCATCAGGTAATGAATGATACTTACTGCATAAGCCTGGATATAAATCCAGTCCCCAATTCCTTGTCAGGGTAGATGAAGGGTATGAACTAGTTCCACTGAGTTGCCCTATGACAACATACACATTGCAGCCCAAAGGTGCGTGAATGTCCTCATACACAGACACAGACACACACACTAAGAATGTTTTAAGTTTTAAAAGAATTTTATAATATATAGTCTCAAAATAAGTAAGAAAATAGGAAAATTCCTACTTTCAGTTACTAGCAGGGAAAATATTTAAGCCTCAGTTTTCTTATTGTAAATCTAGGGCTATACACCTTATATAACCTTCAGGCTTCTTATTATTAAGAAAACTTTTAACAAAATTAATTTTTAATAAAATTATATTACTATATTAAAATAATAATTTTAAATTTGCAAGAAGAAAAACATATAGCTATTCCTGCTTTCTTTTTTGTTTCCTGCCTAAAACCTACAAATTGAAAATATGAGTTTTAGTACTTGTTAGTATTATGTAAAGCTCATAGTTGATATGGCCATTTTTAAACATGTTATAAAACTCTTTAAACAAACTTCCTTTTCATGTTTGTCAGTCATATTTCTATAAAGATACTCTGTTTGAAAGTGTGAATGTATGTACCTTTTTAAGTGTCCAATGACAATTATGTCCTGGCCTTTTGAATGCATCCAGCAAGTGTGATCACGTACTGATGACAGACATTTCCTTTTATAATTTAGGGTATGATAGTTGAATTAAAACACACTTGGGAAGAAACATGAAAGACCAAGAAAGCCTTGCATTCTAATACTTGTGCATTAAAATACTAGTTCGAGTCTTACATGAATGGACGTTCCCCCATTAAGTCAGGTATTCTCATGGATGTGATGTTTACTTCAGGGTATGGCCATCTTAGGAAACCTTTGATTAGGGTTTAATTACTATTCCTCTGAGTTTATAATCTTTATCTAGTTTCCTAATCCAAATTTATATTCATAACTGATTACTTGAGCTTAGTCATTTTAAATCTGCTCTATCACACTAGACAAGTTACTCTGAAATCTGACCTCATGATATTTTTTCCTTATAGAGATAAATAAGTTTGCCATCCCTTGAGCCATACAATATTATCAGTTAATAGACATAAGGACACTTAAGGAGAAACACATCATTTTGTCACTTGTCTTCTATTTACTTTTAATTTTTATTCCATTCATGTATGTGTGTGCATGCACATGCATGGGTACAAACATACCACAAAACATACTTGTTGGTCAGAGGACAACTCGCAGGAATTGGTTCTCTCTTTCTACAATGTGAGTTCTGGAGCTCAAACTCATGTCGTTGGACTTGGTTTCAGCCATCTCACTGGCCTGTTTACTTTTGAAAGACTGCAGACAATACCTAAGTGAATGCTTCAGTAAGTAAAAGAAATCAAATGTCAAGGAATAAAACCATAAGTACAGTTAAAATTTTCATAATAGTGTGAGATTGGACCTTGCAAAATTGAAAATGGTTCTTTTTCTTAGTCGATTACAGAATCTGCAGTAGATTCTAAGAGCAAACACCCCAGTTTAGGTAAACAAGGGACACAGTGTTTGGTTTAGATACCAGCAAAGTCAAGAGAGATTTACTGCAGGACACTCTTGTTTACAGCCGTGGAGTCCCGTAAGTCCCACTGTAAGTCACCCTGCCTTGTGCACAGGATTACTGTGGGAGGTAATAAATTTAAAATAAGATTGATAATTAATGGGTGATAAAGTTGGCTTCTTGTGTTGTCTCTTTCAAGTTCTTTAATAAAATATATAATCCTCTTCACTAAATTATGTCTAAATCCTTTCTGGGTTTTTTTAAGTTTCTCCATCTTAGAACTAGTAACAAACTGAACATAGTCCCATAGAGGGACAGGTTGGGACATATCTTTAATCAGCTTTAAGGAGATATGGTGTCAGAGCCTTCTTGGCCTTCTGAGCAGACAATCCCTGCTCTGTGATTCTTGCCAGAAGTGAGAGGAGAGAGGCAATCTGAGCCTATAAATCAAGGAAGAATTCCAAAGCCTCTTAAGGAAACACACCTCCAAGGTGCACAGCACCTCTGAGCACAGCAGGCCGTTTCAAGTTGCTCCTGACTGTCTCTTTAGTGTTGCATTGATCAGAGGAGGGGCCCTCACTGAGTTGTGACAGTCTGTAATATTTAACTGCTTCCCATCTATTTGACACAGGATGTTAAACTAGCTCACTCTTGGTTGTTATGAGAGACAAACCCCCATGGAGTGTTTGCTCCTTGCAAACCTAACAGCACACGTGGTGAGTTCTCCAAGCAAACGGGTCCTTTCCCTAGCTTGTCACACTCTCCAGGCCCTACTGAGTCTTCCCCCCAACCCCTTAGAGGCCAAAAGTTCCAGAATTCACTTTCTTCAATAGTTGCCTCCTAATTTAGTTGTTAATTTTAACTTTATTTTAATGAAAGGTGAAGTATATTTGTTTGATTCATAGATACCCTTCCAGGCCAACAGTCATTCTGTTTCTTCTCACTTAGGTTCAGAACAGTTTAAAAAAGTAATGAAAATGTGGGCAATTGTGTCTAAAAGGGTGAATGTGCCTTGTTAGGCTTTCTGTGGCTGTGATCAAATACCATAACCAGATGCAACTTTGGAAGGAAAGGGTTTATTTCATCTTACACTTTGGCATCACAGTCCATCATCAAAGAAAGTCAGGGCATGAGCTGACATGGGCAGGAAACTGGAGCAGAGGCCATGGAGGAACACTGCTTCCTGGCCTGCTCTCCATGGTTTGCTCCTCCTGCTTTCTTACAGCACTCAGAACCACCAGCCCCTCAGTGGCACCACCCACACGGAGCCAAGGTTCTCTCACATCAATCATTCATCAAGGAAACGCCCCACAGGCGTGCCCATAGGCCAGTCAGGTGGGGGCATTTTCTCAGTTAAGTTTCTTTTTCTAAAAGAGTTCTACCTTTGTGGTGATATTTTATTTGTGCTGAAATGTGGTGATATTTTATTTGTGCTTTAATAAATAAAGTTTGTCTGGAGATCAGAGGAAATAGCAAGCCATTCTAAGTTAACAAAGAAGTCGGGTAATGGCAGCACACGTCCTTAATCCTATCACTTAGCAGGCAGGATCTCTGTGTTTTCAAGGCCACACTGGAAACAGAGCCAGGTGTGGTGGCACACGCCTTAAAATTCCAACTCTAGTTAACCATGGAGGTCTGGAGGTCTGTACGGACAGACAAGAAGTGTCAGAGCTGGGCAGAAAGAAGTGATGTAGCTGGACAGAGAGAGCAAATCAGATGGCAGAACAGCAAGGCATATGTGCGTGGATAGACAGGAAGTCACAGCATTTGGAAGCTGCAGAGTTGGTGAGGTAAGGTTGGCTGGTGGCTTTCCCTAGTTCCCTGATCTCTCTAAGGCTTTCACCCCTATATTTGGCTCCGTGTTTTTTATTTAATAAGACCATTTGGAAATTCATCTACATACCTTGTGTAAAGTAGACATCAAACTAACATAGTGTGTGGTTGTATCTCAGTTATTTTTTAAGGAGTAAATTAGCAAACAGAAAGTCAGAGCAGGGGCTACCCTGTGAAACTTTCTAGCCCACTACTTTGTGTGTGTCTTTGTTTTTAATTCTGTTACTAAAAGCCATACTGCCAGTGTGGAGTATGCTTCTAACAAATGGGACGAAGTAATATGTTCAGTAAAAGTCTTTAGCAGATGTCAAGGTGTGTATGCCAGTAGTTATATAAAGAATCGAATCTTTTGGTAACATAAATGAGAGACCCTCTGTGAGTCCATGGTTCTTGGGGACAGCCATGTCACTTAAGCAAATCACTGGTTGCAGACCTCTTCCTGATATTCCTAGAATGAAAGAATGCTTCTCCTTTGGATATTAAAAGTTGGAAGGTAACTTTTTTTTTTGTGATGAGAAGTCTGGAGAGGAAATGAATAAATAAATGTATAAGTGAGCAAAAAAAAAAAATTGAAGTATCAAGACAAATATTGTGACTCTTAGCTGTAAGGACAGCAGGCAGGAAGCTGAGGAAGGAAGGTCTGGAGTTCCAGACCATTCTAAGCTTCATAATCAGAACCTATTTCAGAAAAATAAGTAAATGAATCAAATTAAGTAACATATTCTTTATAGGACACTAGAATTGTAGAAGAGTGTAAAGATAAAAAAGATCACCCATATAATCCTGTTGACCAACACAACCGTGGTTAATATGTAGTACTTGTTTTCCCAGATTTTGTCTTAATGACAGAAACATAATACTTTTGCCCTAGTAATGTGATTTTCTTATAATCTGTAACATGCTTTTCTAAAAAATCTTTTTATTAAAACTGACCAACAACTCCTAAATGATCAGTTTGCTTTAGAAATATTTATTCTCAGTTCTTGTAGCCAATATAAAGAATTGAGCATAATGGATATAGAAACCATATGTATAAAGAAAAAAAAAAAAAAACTCCTCACGACCTTCAGCTCTAGGGTGTAAAATATGTGTAGTGTCGACAGCCAAGGACTCCATTCTTGAGAATTAAATTATCTCTACTGCTCACTCAAAAGAAGAAAAAAAAAATCATAATTTTAAACTGTCCCTAATTGATTTGGTAGTATGCCATCTCTTCCGTTCTGAAATGACTTATGATATTCAGCAAGGAAAGAGTGGAGTCAGGTTAGCTATTTGGATCCTAAATTGAAATAATTATAGATTTTTCCACTTAGAAAGTAGAAGAGGTGGTGGTGGTGGTGGTGGTGGTGGTGGTGGTGGTGGTGGTGGGTGTGTCTCTGTATGTGTGTGTGTACTTGTGTTGCTCAATTGTTTTAGTATTTAGATTCTCTCAGGAAGAACTAATATCATTAAAAGTTTGATTATAAACAGTGTTCCCATTTGGAAATACACTTATGCCAGGCCTAAGTCACACAACTGTGGAGCATCTGGATGTTTGGATTTTTCTGTTAACACTAGCCTGAACTGGAGAGCATGGGTTCTCTTCATTCTCTTTACGTGATGCTCTGGAAAGTTTTTTAAGAATTCATCCTCATATGTTCTCATTAAGAATTAGCATACCTCAGGTACCTTTTTTTTTTGTATCTTTGGCTGTTCCTTTAGTATAACGTCCAAATAATCCAATTCAAATATTCCTACTAAAAACTAATTCCCTTTCACAATGAAATTATGTTTTATAACGTAATTTTACAAGATTTTCCATGTTAGCTTAACTATTAAAATATATATTTTACTAAAGAATTCAAGACACAAAATCAATAAAATGCTGTAATTTCCATTGGTGGCACATACCATTATCAGATCTCCGTTTTCGAAAGTCAACTAAGAACACAGCCTCTGAAGTGAGAAAAGTCTTGGTTTGAATCAGCTGGAGATCTTGAATAAACTGTCTATTTTCAGAACTCCTCACAAACACTCCTGGCAGGCGTCATCACTGAAGCTAGGTCTTGTTGCTTCATTTTGTCATTCCTTCTCAATAAATTTGTTATCACAAATACTGACCAGAATAAAATTAGAAATCTGGAACAGTCTCTTAGAATCAAACACAGTGCATCTCTAAGTTTTAAAGCTTTGTATTTGTTCAAGGCTGGGTCTTTTTAACCAAATTGTCATTATATAGACTTACCAAGTATTACGGAGGTTTCAGTGAGGTTGCTTATTTACATATAATTCCTGAAACCACTTTTCTACCTCAGAGCACAGCTTCACATCCTCACCTCTTTCCAAGTGGTTGCTTAAAACTAATTGTGACCCAAATTAAGTATATCATAACCATCTCCAGGGGACTCCAGAGATGGCCTCGCAGTTAAGAGTACTCGCTGCTGTCACAGAAGACCTAGATTCAGTTCCCAGCACCCACATGTAACTCCAGTTCCAAGGGATGAATCCATTGCCCTTTCCTGGCTTCTGTGGGCACTGTGTACTCATTACATGTGCAAATGTACAGGCAGATTCATGCATATAAAATAAAAATAAATCAATCTTTGAGGGGTGGGAGGAGTTGCATGGAGCCAGGCTTTCGGGAAGAGGTGTGTTTACTACACAACTGTAATACCAATTCATATGGTTCTTGAAAGGATTGAATCTGAGACTGTAACAGAATCCCTTCATGTGTTCTCATCCTGCCCTTCAAGTTCTACAATAATTAGACTAAAGAGCCTTTCTTCTGTTTATTCCCCATTAGTGAGAATACAAATTCAATATTCTCACTAAACTGTCTTGATGAGTCCATAACAAAACCCACCCTTTCTTATTTGTGTCAGGTTTCTTGGACAGTTCTATTGACCGAAACACCTTCCACAATTTTTTGCCTATGAAATGTTTGTTCTTCATGTCTTACCTCAAACCCTTGATATTATTATATTTCACATTTATTGCTGATCTAGTAAACCAAATATAGTCATTTCTTAGAAATGATAAAAATTTCATTTCTAATCATAAAAAATTGTTTACATCAGACTTGCTATTTTTGTTACACACAGTGGGAGTCTACATTTGATTTTCCAATCCATGTTTTAGTCTTTTCTACAGTCTAATCATTTCTCCAGGATAATTCATAAAACAAACATACTATTGAAGTGTCTGTCCTCTGGGGCTTACATTCCAGTGGGACACTGAGTGACTGTGGATTGTCGGTAAAGAAGTAAATACACAGTATAATGACAGGTAATGGCAATTCTAGCTTTGAGTTGTCAGAAAAAGTCAGTTCTCAACATTTCTGTGTTATAAGGGAAATTGCTAGTTTATGGATTGCAAATAAACAAAGAAAAGGCTGAATTTGCTTCAGACTTAAATTCGAAGAATGCCTTTTCCATTTGCTGTCCTTGCTTTGCAGTCTCAGAGCTGGACTTAGCCATGATTTTATATTAGGAACTCTGGGTCTCCTTTACTTTCCCTAAAAACCAAGATAAATTCCTGGAAACTGTTCCCAAAGAGGGGTGTGTGAGTATGGAATAGCAGTGTTTATTAAATCAAACTTCAGTTCATTCCCATAGGTACATAGATTAGAAATAAGGTTCATTCTATTATTGTTGCTAGTTTATAACAACAATGTGAATGTGCATATATAATCACAAAACCTCTATGTTGCTAAGTCAAATTGAACAAGGACTGTATTTTTTTAAATTCAGCTTTTCGTTGAGGTGATATGTTGCTTGTGACTTAATGGGGAAGTTTAATTTTCTTAGTCCAGTAATCGAAGGATGACAGTAGTTTCCAACTGTTACTTCATTTGGTAAATTGGGCCAGTGTTTGCCAAGTAAGGAGGATTAAAAGGCTCGCTTGTCATTGGTATCACCAATATTCACATAGGTTAAATGTATTCTGCTTTATAAAATTCTCACAGCTGAAGAAATCCCAAGAGACTGCCATGGTTACAGAGTTTTACCATGCACATGGCCTCTGTCTTCAGAGTCCACATCCCTGGCATATACCCTGCATCTGTGCCTAGTCTTCTCCTTGTAAGCATGCTCTCTAGTGTGCTCCTCTTAGTTTTACTCCTGGCCCCAGGGCTTCTGGCCCCACACAGTTCTCCAGCATGCCCTTTGTCTTCAGATAAGGTGACACTAATTCTTTTCAACAGTAGCCACCACTTGCCTTCTCACAGACTTTAGGAACTTTCTCTTCCATATTCCTCTGTGGAAGTCTCTTCATAGCCACTAAGGTTTTTCTCCATCTCACCCCATTCATTCCTTTCATTAACTCATAGATAATTTTCAAACCTTGTTTCTTTTCTGTGCTTCCTCCTAAACTCTGACCTCTACCGTCACCTCCTTGTGAAAGGAGAAGTACTAACTCCTTGTTTAAGTTCCCGGACATGTCCTGAGATCCACATTATCAATTTCTCCAGTGTCCTGAGTGTTTATAAGGGTCAAAGGCACTCACTGCTACTTCTCAGTCTTCAATTTTGGACTGTTTGAGAAATGCCTTTTCAAGAGCTCTGCTTGTTCATTTTTTTGGACATAAATTGAGACAAACTCAATACAAAACAGTTATGGTGCATACTTGCCTCTTCTTGCTCTTGCAAAATGACACCTACAAAAGGAAGCCAGAAAACAGTGGTGCTGGTTATTTATAAAGGAGTGAGGAGTGGAGGGTAGTGCTGGGAGGCAGCAATACCTCCCTGCGTTTATCTTTTGGAGCAGTTTAACTTTGGAAATATATTCATGTTCTATATTTTTTAAAATATTAAATCAGTAAGCACAAGCAGGAAAAAAACTGAAACAATAAAAATAAAAATAAACCTCATTCTACTTAAGATGAGTGATGTCACATTATGTAGAGTTAACAGAAAACTAATTCAAGCCCAATTAGAAGATACCTTGTAGTTTTCAGATTTCCCATTAAACAGTACTACTGTGAAATAACAGATCGAGATGATCATAATATTTTTATGCAAAAGGAAAAATAGTAAAAGCATGTCAGTATTAGAATTGTTGAATTTGGATGCAAAAATATTGTAAGATTTTTAAATTTTATTCAAATTAATAGCCATCATTTTTTCTTTCAAATTTTCCTTTATCTTGTAAAATGTGATAAACATACCAGAGTACAGGGGCTTTGCATTTTTAACCCAACTTGCCTTAATATATTTTATATTTGTTTTGGACTTTAATGTAATTGAGCATGAATGTAGTATAAACCCCTGTTTATTCTCTAATTTCCTTTTCCCCCCTTCCATATAATGTCCTCACTATACAGAAATGAGTGTGATTTTTTTCTCTCTGTCTCCCTGTCTGTCTCTCTGTCTCTCTCTCTCTGTCTCTCTCTTTCTCTCTTTCTTTCTCTCTCTCTCTGTCTCTCTCTCTTTTCTCTCTGTGTATGTGTTAAACCTTGCAACTCGTAATCTGTGCAGTCATCAAAGTGACAGTACCATCCTGTGCTGCATCATGTAAGATCAAGTGCTTGGTCTCCTTGTGCTGTTTTCCTTGGCATACACCTTTAGCATCTGTCTATGTCTTCATAGTTAGTACATATTCGTTCATCTTGAGTGGTGCATGTTACTACACTTACATGCCGGTTGTTCTGTTTATTTTGAGGGTCTTTCTGTGTATTTCCTAGTTCAGGCACTTAACAGAGAGCATTCTCACACATGTCTCCTGTGCACTAAACAGAAGCTTCTCTAGGATTTGTCTTGGGTAACTGGTAGGGTTACCAGAATTAGGACATTAGTAACACTCATCGTCAAAATTGTAGCTTCATCTTTTATTTTTCAAATGAGTTTTGCTGTTGCCTTTGTTTTCCTAGCTGGGATCTAAACCATTAGAATGCCACCTGTGTCTCTGTGGGAGCCTTTAAGATTGTGGTCTCATTCCTCCTCAGACTTCATCCTTTAGTTCTAGTATTCAGTGGCCGGTCGTTAGTCTTCATCCCACTGGACAAGCAGCTTTCCTCTCTTCCTTGCTTGCTTACTTCGGGTAAGCCATGGAACCCGAGTCCATGCACTCCAGTTGTCCGCTGTTGGCTTTTCACTTGCTGCAGGAGCTCAGCTCCTCCTCCCTGTCTTCTTTTGACACACTCCTGACGGTGTTCAGCACTTGGTGCTCTTTAACAAGCTCTTCTAGCTGCAGAGTGTCCTTTGCCTTCCGAAGGCCTGAAATCATCCTGTTTTCTCAGGAGCTGTGCGTACCACCATGAAATAATGTTAGCAGTCAAGTCTGGTCGCTGGGTGCTCATGGATGTTGCTGCTAGGCCTTTCCTGTTTCCAGAGCAAGGAGAGGCCCTCACAGTCTAACAGCCCTCCTTTGCAGGGCACATTCTTGTCTGCCTGTTTCTTCTAACTGTGTTCTCCAGCAGGAAGGATCTACAGTTCTTTGTTGTTTCTCTTTTTAATCATAAGAGAAAAGAATTTACCTTTGTTCTTAGTATCACCAGTATAATTCTACTTCCATTCATGTTTCTTTTATGATCATATAGGTATAAAAATAAAGAAATAAGGGATTCTTATACTTTTAATGAAGTTGGCAATTACATTGGTAAGTGTTTATGGGGCATGTTTGCCCCTCTGCCACACTATCAGGAGTGTGTTCTCCCATATACTGCTGTCACAGACATCTACAGCTGGGCTCCCTTGATCTGATTTTGTGACTCGGCAATCTTGAGTCTGTAATTTCTGAGCCTAGTTTCCTTGCCTGAAAGTAGTAATAAATAAGTAAATTCATTGTGGTCTATTAAACTTTGTGTGTGTGTGATCACTAATAACTAATCTTTAGCATGGCAGTCAGCAAATTACAACCATTATGTAACGATCAAAGCACTTATTTGCGTGTGTAGACAAATAACACATTCATAATTTGTTGGTATGAGGAATATATTATTTGAGATTAAAGCACTTTTTTCTGCATTTTTGTTGTAGTTGTTTTTGGGTGGTATCAAGCATCAAACCCAGGGACTGGTATGTGCTAGGCAAATGCTCTGCCATTAAGCGACATCCCTATCCTGAAGCACTTTCAAGGCTAAGACATGGTGTACTTTACACTAGTTAAGTATTTAAGTATTGCTAAAAATCCTTTTTAAACAAATGAGTGATGTGAAAACATTTAACACACACACATAAATTATATATAATATGTACATAATACATCTAAAGCATATAAATCCATAAGTTAGGAATCATGCTTTGTGTGCAACAAAGGCGTGATGAATACATGTGTTATTTGCTGGCAGAATGTGCTTGGTCAGCCTGTTTTTAGCCTTCATGCTTGCAACCCGTAATGAAAACATTGGCTCTCCACAGCCAACCAAATATTTGTTTTGCTGCTACTTACTCATTACTGTAGACTAAATAATTTTTCTTGCCTTCAGCAGCATAAATATGGTTTTAGTCCAGACTTTGGTCACTTCAGGCTTAATTTTATGTCTGTTCATGCAATGTCCCATATGTGTTTCATAATAAAATTGTAAATATTTTATCTTCTATTGAACAGGGAATGAGTCATTGGGTTCAGGTATACAGAAGTAATTCTAGAAGTAAAGGATAATGGTATCTGCTAAAATGAAGGGGGAGTGTGCTGGTACAGAATGTAGAACAACACTCTTCCAAAGGAAAAAGCAGATCCTGAAACTCTTAAATGTTTATAGCAGGCTATCTTGTATGCTTTTCAGTATAAACTGGTGATAGCTGTGGTAAAATGTTCCATCAGTATGGTGATACTGCTTGTTTAAAAGAAAAGAAAAAAGACAGAGACAAAGGGAGGGGTATGACATTAATGAACGAAACAACTGTCACCCCACATCATGTCCTTGTATATTTCTTACTAAGGAAAAAACCCTAAGTTTATGAAGGTTTTGTTGTTGTTATTGTTGTTGTTTTCAAATTAATATTATAAAGGAATTCATGCTGTCAGAATTCCTAACACAGAGAAAAGCATTTTGTTATCAGCATTTACCGAGTGGCAAGCTGCTTGTCATTACGATATGCCAGGAAGTAGATCATCTTTCAAAGTCGACCGTAGGTAGATAGGTCTGCCTCAATTACTTATCCTCCTGTACTAGCCCTGTTACCACCTGTCTTCCCCTCTGCCCTCCTGAACCTTTGTGTCCACTGAGTTGCCACTTAACTCTCCTAGTCCTAAACACCTGCTGCAGCTCCCCCTGACTTTGTTTGGCACATAATTGCTCAGAATGTGGTCTGGGATGCATACGATCTGGACCATCACTGGGCAAGAGTAGGATTTCCTAATTCTAAACAACTGGAAGGAAACTGCTGTTGCCACTGCTACCAGCTCACCCGAACCCATGCCGTTTGCTGCCCTGCCCTCTGGGAACGGTACTGCACAGCTCGTGGTGCTGGGCCAGTTCTTCTGGTTGTTCCTCGTCCCCCGCCCCATCACCTCCTTCCGATGTCGTTGTAGCAGTTCTTTCTCTCCTCAGTCTCCTTGGAAATGCATCAGACCCTATCAGTGCTTTAAAAAACGAGCAAACCAGCATCAGTGGGTTTCTTAAAGCCAGAGCCCTCGTGTGTCTCCTGCAGCCTGTGTAGTCTGCACCCTCGGCTCCTGTCCTTCACTCTCATTCCATTTCCTGTGCTTCTCTTCCACACTCTGTTCTCAGCCCAGCAGCCTCCTGGATCAGAACCGTAGCTGATGGTTCACCTTGTAGCTGACGGGACATATGTTGTCCAAGAATATATACAATTAGAAGTCAAAGTCCTGTGTAATACTATTTTGTAAAATGCTGTATAATCCTTGTAAGTCAAGAAACTAGCCTTTCCTCCAGAAAAATGATTGTTTAATGTCTATAACTTGAAAAGAAATGGACTGTGTATTTGGGATTTTAGTTTTTTCTGTATCGTGAATTAAATTCTTGTAAAATAACCAAGAAGTTAGTTTCTAATCTTATATACTTTTTAGACAATGAAATGGAGACTATGTTCCTTTGTGGGCAGCTGCCTCCATATTTCCCCAGCATCGTCCTCTTCTCAGCCAGCAGTTGCTGCCTACAGCACTCATTCAAGAACAAAGCACAGCCAAATACTCACAGCAAACCTAGGGAAGACCATTTTTGTCAGTAAGATCATAAATCAACCAATTAACATAAAAACAATATGATTGTTACTTTTTTGGTTAGCTTATAGAAAAACCACAGATATCCGTAAACTCTCTCACTGAGAAGAAATTATTCCTAGTAATTACAATATGCTGAACTCCAGCACATTCACTGTGTCAGTCACTAATTCACTGTGTATGTCACTGATTCCGTTTGCTTCAGAATACATTCTGGGATTTTAGGGCTCCTGTGTCTGTCAGGACCTACAGATCATTGCACTATAGATAAACAGATGTTTCATTCACAAAACTTGTGGAGAACAGTGATGGCCCCTCGGACTTCCTTCACTGAAGAAAGCGCAGTGGGCACCCTCTTGTGCGAACATAAGTCTGGGGCTGAAACAGATGAAAGTGATGGGTTTTTGGTCTGGGACTGAACGAAGACATCTGTGTTGAGAAAGAAAGAGGTTTATTGATGAAACTGTTTCCACTCGCCCTTAGTTAGCTTAATAAAACTGTCTCAGGTTTTACTTCTTTTCTGCAATTAGGCAAGCAATTTGATTTCCATCTGCTTTTTATATTTCAGCATAAGCTGAATGTGGTTTTTGATTGGCATAGTAAGTAGTCAGGCCTGTCACAGACTAGGACTTACTATTTTTGTCTTCAGTTTTTGTCTTCTATTGCATAATCTGCCTGATGCAAAAAGACTACATCAACTAGAGCTCGTGTCGGCTGCGGGTACACACTTCTAGGTGACCATTTATTTCCTTTAGACACGTATTTCATGTGAGTATTTGAGTAACTTCTTGTACACATTGGCCATTTATTTGACATTCTTTGATTCTTTGTTTTCGAAACTTAGAAACGTTTCTTGTATCAGCAGCCTATGATAGTCTGTTCCACCCTTGTTTCCATGTATCGTCTTACTGCTGCTTCCTAAAAAGGAAGCATTCCCTCCAGCCAGCCTGTTCCACCTTGTTTCTCATCAGTAGGGTTGGCACCACTCCAAGTTCTGTCAACACTAGTCCATCAGATAAATTGCTGTTGGTAACACAGAGGATGAGCTTGGTGCAGTGCACACCATCACCAATGAGCAGCCCTAACAGCATTCCCACTTGTCTTTCTTAGCCTGCATTCATTGCTCGGCTGAAGTCTAGTCTGATTTATCTGTACCTTGGTGCTGAGGGTGATTCTTGCCCTTGCAAGTATGAGCATCTGTCTGATAACAGTTGAGTCCATTTGGACAAGAATGCATTCTCTTCTGGTTTGCCTTGACAAAATTGTTAATAAGCTTTTGTTCGTGATCTTTATATAAACACCATTTTAGTAAGGTACAGAGCTTAATCAGAACACAGCAGCTTATCTACAATTTCATCATCTGTACCAGTTCACTGTTATTAATAGAACCGAATCGTCTTCACGTTCAGAAAATGCTCCATAGCTGAATGCTAGCTCACTGGAGGTGATCTTTCAGAAAGCTCAGAATACTCCCTCCAGCTTTCCTCTGTAGAAGGAATTTGGTGTTATATGTAATGTCATCATTTTTGTTGGATTCAGGGATCTTCATTTTGAGCATCAGACCACCACAAGAATCAACTGTGTTATATGATCAGTTTAGTTATGTCTAAATCAGAAAAGCTTTAGTAGAAATTCTTCAATCTTTGAATCACCTGCATTTGCTATGGTCCTTATCAGTTCTGCCAAGTACTCCTAGGTACTTAGAGTTTCCAGACAGATATATTATCTTAAATACTTTTATTTTCGGCTGGGCGGTGGTGGCGCACACCTTTAATCCCAGCACTCGGGAGGCAGAGGCAGGTAGATCTCTGTGAGTTCGAGGCCAACCTGGACTACAGAGTGAGTTCCAGGAAAGGCACAAAGCTACACAGAGAAACCCTGTCTCAAAAAAACAAAAACAAAAAACAAAAAAAAAAAAACTTTTATTTTCTTAACACAGTATAAATTAAGGGGTAGAAAAAGTTTAATTATAGACAGAAATTCACTAGTAGAACATGAAAGCAATAGTTTGTCTCAATCAGCTTTATTGTTGTTGCTGTTATTTAGTGGTAAGGCATAGGCTAGAACATGCTGGAGAAGGTCATATATAGTAAGGGTAAATATTATTTGTGAATTTTGAAATTTTTTATTGTTAAACAATATAAAGTTGACATCTTTGTTGATAAAAATAGTAATTGTATAGCCCTTAATCTTATTGATACTCGTTTTATATATTATATAAATAGTAAACTTATAAAAATATATCTGCCACTTGTGTCTAGTCAAAAGAATTCAGATGCCACTGAGTTAGAATAAATGTGTAATAGTACTGTGGTTTGCCCAGAAAAATCCACAAGGCACTTCCCTTATCTCTAAAGGAGCTAGCCTCAGCTGGACAAAACAATTCTAAGTCAAATGAAGGAACTATCTTGTGGCCTATATCTTAAGATATGATCATCTAACAGTCATCATTACACAGCATTCATTCTTAGTGATCAGTGTTTGAAGAGCCAAGATTTGGTGTGCATATGCTCCAGAGGCATGCTCATCAGCAGGAGTGAATGTCGAGAAGTGTCCCCACTGAGCTAGGTGGATGAATATGAGGTTAGCAACAATCTAAAGAGACTTAAGTCCGTAGAAGAAATAAGATATATTTAGTCAAAAATTGTCAATAGTAGACAGTTCTTATGAAATGGGCTCAGAAAATAATTTTAAAACCAACTTTAATTTAGTGTCAGGAAGATTTTGTTAGGGAAGACTTAAGTATCTTGCTTTCTAATCCATCGTTTTCTGAATGAATTAGATTTCTGAATTAGATTTAAACTGCAAAATTTTGGGTTATCCTGGGATATATATGCTCTTTGTATTTTCTATTTGCATACTCTCCCTATAAGTTCCTAGCCAGAGCCTTATGTCCCGTCATGACCATTTTAGCCACACTGTTTCTGCTGGGCTATTTTAACAACCTGCTAACAGGCTGCCAACAGATTGCTGTTGCTAATCTCAGAACCTGCCAGTTCATTCTGTGTGTGGCTTTTCCTAAAAACAAACATGATCATGTGTCAATCCCTTTCATAAAGTTCTTTAATAGTGTCTCATTTCCTGGTGGATAAAGTTCTTTGCACAGAATGCAGGCCTTATATGGCCTATCCTGTGACTCCCACACAGATCTCATCACTCACCCTGGATGCTATGCTCCATCCAGACTAAATTCTTTAACACTCAGACCGATTTCACCTATTGGCCTTTGGCCTCACAGCTTCCTCTTCTTGGAAAGGTTTCTGTATCTAATGAGTGCTAGTATTCAAGTGTTTATTTAAGATCATTTCTCTAAGATGCCCTTCCTGATACCTCCTAATTGCTAGACTGCTTGTTCTCAAACTTGTCTGCATTTTAGTCTCCTGGAGCTTCCAAAGTCCAGGATGTAAGACGTAGGCATCAGTAATTTTTGAAGCCTTATAGGTGAATCTAATCTGAGTTGAACTGTCCCTATTCTAAACTGAGATGTGCTATAAGTGTGACATATAAACTAGATTTTAGTCTTAAAACCAAAACTTACTAGTTAGCTCATTAGTAATTATGTTAATTGTATATTGATACAGTATTTTAATATTAGATTAAGTATTTTTAACTATTACAATTTCATCTACTTCCTTTTATTTTTAATATAATTGCTAGATTATTTTAAATTCTAATTGTGGCTTTCATTATAATTCTATTGATAATGCTAATATAGAATAAATCATAATTTATACTGAACTATAGTCATACATCACATAATGTTTCAGTCAGGAAAGGACTGCTGTCAGGGTTCTCTAGAGTAACAGAACTTACAAAATGAATCTCTGTGGAGATATATATGAATGGGGTTTATTGGAATGACTTACAGGCTGTGGTCCAGCTAATCCAATAATGGCTGGCTGTGAATATAAAGTCCAAGAATCCAGTAATTGCTCAGTATACAAGGTTGGATGTCTCAGCTGGTCTTCAGGATATGCTTGAATCCCAGAGAAGTAGGCTGCAATGCCAGTGAAGGAATGGATGTGCTAGCAAGGTGAAGGTAAGCAGGCAAAGAGAGAAAGCTTCCTTTTTCTATGTCCTTATATAGACTTCCAAAAGAAGATATGGATCAGATTAAAAGTGTGTCTTCCTACCTCAAGATCCTGATTAAAGTCATGTGTCTTCCTGCTTCAATATCTAGATCAAGTGTGTGTCTTCCTATTTTGAAAGTCAGGACTAGAAGTGGATTCACCCATTCAAAACAAGCAAAAAAATCTCTCATAAGTGTGCTCTCCACTTTTGGATTGTAGTTCATTCCAGATATAGTCAAGTTGACAACTAATAATATCCATCACAGTGGATATTATTGGATGTGATCAAAGTACACTGTATGAAATCCTCAAAGAATACAGATATTTAAAATCTCAAAAGAACAAAAGAAAACTACTAATAAATTGGACTTAACTATAATTAAAATACCTACTCTTCAAAATGTACATCTATCTATCATCCATCATATATATATACATATATGTGTGTATATATGTACATGTTTATATGTGTGTGTGTGTATACACACACATATGTTTATGTAGAGACAGAGTCTCACTATGTAGCCCTCCCCTTAATTCCTCCAAGATCCACTTCCCCACCCTCTCCCAACTTCATGTCCTCTTTTTGTTTGTTGGTTGTTTGGTTGGCTAAGAATCTTTTTTTTTAAAGTTTAATAATAAAAAAATGCTGCTAGAATTTTGTTATTTACAAATAATTTGAGAATTGGCATTAATATTTAATTTTTTCAAATATACTTTATTCTTCCATTTATTTAAGTCTTCACTTCTTTCAGCTGTGTTGTATAGCTTCCTAGTGTTGAGATATTTCACTTATTTTAGAAATATATTCCTACCTACTTATGTTAAATATCACTTTAAGTGATATTTTTATTTTAATTTCTAAATGTCCACTACTAATACCTGAAAAAAAAATGCTGAATTTTGTATATTAACTTTAACTCCTACCACCTTGCTAAGCCTGTTCAGGAGTGCTGGTTAGTAACTTTTACCACCTTACTAAGCCTGTTTGGTAATAGAAGTTAGTAACTTTTACCGCCTTGCTTAGCCTGTTTAGTAGTACTAGTTAGTAACTGTTACCGCCTTGCTAACTAAGCCTGTCAGTAGTACTAGTTAGTAAATTTTTGTAGATTTTCTGAGGTTTATTTTTTTACTTGAATTTTCTATGTACAAAGATAATTTCATTGTGTTTGTTCTGATTTTTTCTTGCATTATTGGGGCATAAGGAACAGAAACGGTGAGAACACATATAGTTGCTTGGTTCCACGTCTTCCAAGGGAAGCATTCAGTCTTTCACCATCAAATTCAGTGTCAGTTATTGAGACCAGCAGATGCCCTTGTAGTGAAGGAGGCTTCAGTATCTGCATAGAATTTATATCAAGTTAGTATTTGACTCAAAAGGAGTTAACACATGCATCTCCCACTCCTTTTTTTGCAAGTTTCATACAGTTATGTTATTTTTTATATAAATAAGCATAATATTCTTTTTGCTTTTGTTTTCCAGTTTATATTTAGTATCTTGATTTCAGTCTTATGATAGTATTCATTATTAGACATTTTTACAAGAGATATGTCTCCAATGACCAATATATCTGAGGAAAATCATTAAAATGTTTGTTGATGTTTTCTTATAATTATTTTATGATTTACTTTTGGTTGCTTAAGCAGTCTGAAAATTATTTTAACCCATGATATGAATGAGGTTTATATGTAGCATGGGAAGGAGACAAAGTGTCTTTTAAATCAACATGGAATGGTTTATGAAAGGACAGTTGAGGCTGTTCACTCTAGCTCAGCTTCTGGATAGAGTAATTCAGCTAGAACCAGCTGGCACTGGGCATCCATTCCACCTGTAGACTAGAGGGTGGGTCGTTTTGTAAAGCTGTTTGAGGTGATTCACATCCTGTGTAACTCACCCGTTTTAATGGTTTTTAGTCACAGTCACTTTGGGACATTTTATGACCTTTAGCTAGCATCTGTTACAGCCTCAGTCTCCAGATCTAACCAATCACTAATCAACTCCCTATCTCTAGAGATTTCTCTGTCCAGGACATTTTAGTTTCTTTTCTCATTGCCGTGACAAAATACCAAACAGAAACAACTTAAGCAGGAGGAAGAGTTTATTTTGGCTTACTGTGTCAGGCTTTGATTTGTGATTGTTTGGTCCCATGGACAAGACATGGCAGAGGAAGCCTGTGGCAGAGGAAGCCTGTGGCAGTGAAAATGTATGATAGAGGAAACATGTGGCAGAGGAAGCATGTGGCAGAGGAGACAAACATATGGCAGAGGAGAGATAATTACTTTATGGCCATCCAGAAAGCAGAGAATAGGAGAATGCCAGCAGTCAGTTGACTCTGTCTCTGTCTGTCTGTCTGTCCCCACTCCCTCCCTCTCCCCCCATATTAGACCCTCCAGAAACCTGGTCTATAGATTGTGCCACCTACATTCAGGGTCCATATATTCTCCCTTAGTTAATCATCTCTGGAGATGCCATCCAAGCCAATCCCAGAGGTTTGGCTCACTAGTCTCCTAAGTGGTTCTAAATCCAACCACAGCAGGACATATATAGTTTTTAAATTACTGGTTTCTTCTCAGCATGTTGTCAAGGTCCATCCATAGTATAGCATGTGTCAAAGCACTTCTTTGCCTTTTAATAACCAAATAGCTTCTATTGTATGCCTATTTTATATTTTGAATATCTGGAAATAGATAGACAGGTAGGTTGTAAAATAAATTTGGAATACTTCAAGTTGTGTACTCACGAGTAGTTGCTGCTAAATGTGTATGTTGTATACTGTGTATAACAGCAAAAGAAAAAAGTTTAAAAGATACAGTAAAAAGTAAGTAGCATCCCAGCACTTTGCTTCCGTTCCTAGGTGGGTCATCTTCTGCACTAAAAGGCCCTTGCTTATACCCATGTTTAGGCTCCTGGTTGAGATGAGTACATTTAGCTAAATAGACAGTGCTTCAGACAGGATACAGCGCCGTGAGCTCATACAGACGAGAGCAGGAATGATACGGTTCCTGTAAACTGTGTGTGTGTGTGTGTGTGTGTGTGTGTGTGTGTGTGTGTGTGTGTGTGTGTGTGTGAACCGGACGGGGTGGAAAGGGTGTGGGTCTTCATTCAGTCATCTCCACTCTTCCTTCCCGAGGATAACTTCAAGAGCAGTGACAGAACAGCTGCCTGCTCTCGGGCACCCAGCAAAGGCTGTCGCATAAGAGAGTGCTCACCTCGTGATCTGTAGTCGTGCTCTTGCTGGTGGCAGGACATGCCCAGCACTGTGTTAGCATACCTTACCGGTAGATCTTAAGCATCCTTACACCTTGGACTCCCTTCATATGAGCCAAGCCAAGAATCAGCACCTTGCTTTCCTTTTTCTCATCCCTCCGGTTCATTTCTGCACATCTTAGCTCAGCATCATTGGAGACTTTAGGAGACATGAGTCGGCTCTAGGAAAACAACATCAAAAAGAAGTCATGCCTGCTACAAAACTCACAGAAATCCCTCATACTTTATTCCATGTTCTACTAAGTTGCCATGTGAGGCATCTATAGAAGAATAATTGTGCTTATTTTCACTCATTTGGGTGTGGTTGAAGGGAAAACAATTTCAAAATTTACTCTACTCTGCCAAAGATTTTGCTAGTCTGTGGCATGTATTTCGTAAAGATGCTGGGTGAGGATTGGGAAAGAATAGAATAAAGTTGGCTACTCAGAAAATATTTCTCAAGGTTGCTTTACTTAGTTTTTCTGTCATTCGAACTGTTATTAATCTGTGTGACTTAATGTATTTACTACATGCCTTGAAGACCATATTAATTAGTAGTGTTTTCTCTTCTGAAAATGGAGACAAAGAATTTGCAGGACAAACCTGGAACCTTAAGAAGCTGCTAACCCCAAATATTCAATCCCATCTACTTACTCATTTTGTTCTTTTTATTCAGTGACTAAGCCAAAGACTTTTTTAATTAATCAGTGAGAATGTGACTCTAATTATGTTCTAATCCAAAATAAGAGTGAGAAATATTTCACTTCACCAAGAAAGAGTGTAAGATTACTGTAGTGGCAATTCTGTTTATGGAACTTCTCAGACAAACCCAAATAATCCTCTGCATTAAAGTATTAATTCATGCTCTTTCAAAACAGAATCCATTTTGAATTTTGTCTTTTATCTAGAAAGTATGTTTTGTAATACCACATCTGGAGACTTTAGTTTGATAAGTCATCCTGATGAGCAATATATTTCTATTGATTCTTTTTTAATTAGAATGTGTTGATTGTATATAATGGGTTTCATCATGACATCTTATACATATTTCCAATATGTTTTTTATCATGTTCACTCCATTACCTTCTCCTGCTCCCCTCTGTTCCACTGATCCCCTATCTCTTCCCACCTAGTCCATTTCAGTTATTTATTTATTTCAGCTACCTAATGAGTTCTATTATAGTTGCTCGCAGGTCCTAAGTGAAGAATTATTTGTAGGTCCGTGGGCTCATTATCAGTGGCTACACTACTGAAGAAAATATCTCTCCCTCCCCCAATGACAATTAAGTACATACTCAGGAAGGGCTGAGGTCTGGAGCCTCTTCCCCCTAGTTTCTGTTATGGACCTCTAGGTCCTGAGAAAGGGATACCGCAGGGGCCTTTCTTACTTTCTCACCTCTCTCCCCATGACAGGATACTGACAGGCCCAGTCTTGCATGGGGTTTGTGCCTGTAATCTCAAGTGTTCTGACTCAGGAGGGAAAGAGAGATGTCATATTCCCAACACGGCATTCTGCATTACTTCACTCTTCCCTCGACCTTTTATGTTGTTTCCACCCCATCTTCTGTGAGATCCCCTGAGCCTTGGAAGTCCCTTTTACGGCTACACATTCAACAGTCACATTTCAACAGCATGTTGACCAGTTATGGGTCCTTGTAGTCACTGCTGCCTGCTGTGAAAGGAGCACTAATCTGTAGGCACAAATTTAATTATTTAGGTGGCAATTTGATGGTCACATCTTGCCCACTTAGCAAAACAGCAGCAACACTAAGGCCTATGAACTCCCCAACCATAGGCTTTTGACCAAGTACAGGATGTGGATTGCCTCCTGTGAAGTAGGCCTCCAATCTGATCAAAGGATGACTGCTTATGCTCGTGTGACTTGGCATTATTGTGCCAGTGGGCACTTCAGCTGAGTAGGACTTTGGATGACAATTCTCCCTCGGGAGTATGGAGTATGCATAGTACCTCTTGACACTTTGGAGACTAACCAATAAGGAAGGGGCTTCTGTCTCAGCCTCAGCTTGATTTCATGTTCTATGACCAAAAGGGTCTTCAGCAGTAGGATCCTGCCGTCTACTTTTGGTGGGAAACCAGCAGCCACACCAAGTGCTGTATGGCCTGTTTGAGGGCGGTAGGGGCGGGGTTTAGAGGCCTCCCTAACACATCACTTAGAGGGAGGTAGCCCAGCTGGCACTGGGATCGGAGCAGCTTTACTCATCTATTTAGGGCACTAACATGTAAACTTCAGGAAGTTCAGTTGGTAGGAGATGGAGAGAGATGGTTTGTTTGTTTATTTTTATCAGCTCTCCCATTACAGGACTCTTTCTAATACTTTTAATAGGTCCTTGATGTTGGTTGATCCTCTCCCTGCCAGCAGTCTAGCTTTTAGAATGTCCAAGGAAATGCCTGGAGACAGTAGCCTAAAAAGGCACTTGCTTAGCACAGCTCTTCAAGGTTTGGGACCAGGAAGCATCAGCTTATACCATCTCTCATCTCTTCCCTCGCCCTCCTCCCTTTTGTCTTCCCCTAGGTGAAGTTTCACATTTTTGTGAGACTGGGCTCAGGCCGTTCATCCTGTTGCTGCCTCCTGAAGAGCCAGAGCCACAAACCCTCACTGCTGCACCTCGTTCCACTTTCCCACAGTTCATCTTCCTTCCTAAGATACCTTCGCACTGAATGGTCACTTGCCCTGTTTTAAACATTCGTTCATTTCCTCAGATGGACCGTATCTGGTGCATGATAGCCGAGGCACAATTTGGATAGTAAACACAAATTAATGAAAAAGAAACGGTCTTTCCCTTAGGAAACTCACGTGGGGTAGCCTCAGAATGGTGGACATTTGGGCATCATATGCTTTTCCAGTTTGCAGCTTTTACTGAATGGACGGATTTCCAAGTGGAACCCCGTGCGCTTTCCAGTGCAGCCAGTTCCCAATTGTTTCAGTGAGTTGTGCCCGAAGCCCTCATTCAGGGCTCCGTGAAAGTGCATGCTGTAAACAGAAAACAGGAACGGCGAAGCATGGTCCACCAGTCAGGGTTCCATTAAGCAAGTTCAGAATTATAGGTAATCCTCATGGTAAGCTGTTATACATCTGAGCATCCAAATACATAGAAAATATAAATTAAGTTTTGATCATTTCACAAAAGAATTTTTAACATTCCTCCTTAGACTTTTATTGGTGCCTTGAAAATAGAATTGAATATACAGAAATATATTTTATTCAAACATGTATGTAACTAAATGAAAAATTGTATCTACTTTCTGCTTCTTCAAGTGAGGTTTAACTATTTGAAAGGAGTTATGACTATAAAAAATTGCTTATAAGTGTAAAATACAGTGCCTATTAGTCACTGCCAAATAATAATACCTCATATTTATATAACACAGACACTGTGCAGAGTCCTGCCACAGCTTTCATTACAGTTCATTCTTACCCATCTGAGAAGTAACTTAACCCAGGAGAGTTTCCACTTTGCAAATGAGGCGTCTGAACCATTGAAGGTACTTAGTGCCTACTGTAGCTTACCAGTGCGCTTCAGGAGTCAGAAGTTTACCAAGCGCTGTTTCCACTGTAGAGCTGCAAAGCACTGTTGCCTTTCAAAAGAAAAGACAGGCCCTGCTGCTGAGTGCTGGGCTCAGCAAACTGAGTACTTGCATGCAATGCACAGCATCAGGCTAAAGCTAAGCCGAGGGACCCCTGCCCCACCCACGCTCTAAACTCAGGTTCCAGAAAGACAGTTGGACACAGTCACTTCTCAGAGGAGACAGTTTGGTGACTTTTTCCTATATTCCCTCCATCTCACAATTTAATTTGTTAGGGCTGTCACTAACCCTGGAGACTAGGGAAGACCATTGCACGTAAACTGAGTTCATAGGGAGAAAACATGGTCAAACAGATAACCTATGCTGATACAGTAAAGCAAAGCCAGAGCAACTGACCATGCTCTTTTAAAAGTCATGTGTGTTTTCCCATTTAGATTGTAGTATTCTGAAAAGGCTGGAAGAAATAGCTTTACCTAAAGGAGGAGAAAATTCCAAAGTTTGAAAGCGTGCACTCTCTCTCCTCTCTCTCCTCTCTCCCTCCCTCTCTCCCTCCTTTCTTCCCTCCCTCCCCTCCCTCCCTCTCTACTTCTCTCCCTGTCCCCCCTCCCCCTCCTTTTCTCTGCACTCTGCTAAGACTAAAACTACTGATTAAAAGAATTGAGGGTAAGAAACTTGGACCTGTTATCCCATTAACTACCCCAAGCTAGAGCTATAATTTTAAAAATAACCCTTTCAAACGTTCTGGAGTTTCACAGAGACTCAACACACTTAAGAATGGTTTCTTGCAGTCTTGGCCCAAAGATTATAAATGGGAACCCCTGCCTTTTACCAAGTTTCAGTCCCTTGATCTAGCACTTTCAGGGTCACATTTTTGTCTTATTTTTTCTCTTCCTCATCTTATTCATCCATTCTTCATTTTCAAAGAGTGATCTCCCTCTCTTCCTCATGTGCATCCTGCATGAGTTATCCTAACACCGTGGTTCTCTGGCCCCTTGCATCTGCTGTGACTGAATCTTATTTCTCCTTCGAGGCCCGTTTTGCCACCTCATTCTCTGTCTGGCTTTCCCTGTCACTCAGCTACCTGAATCTCCCAAGTGCCTCCTCAGAACCTCTCCTGTCATTTGTCCCACCTCAGTTGGTGGGGTGTGTCTTGTTTCTTGTCTGGTGTACTGACGTTTAATGTCAGGAGCTGGTATTGTTTCCCTTCCTTCCATACACAACGTCACCTCCCCCGCCCCACGATAACTGTTTGCCTTGTTACAGGATAGAAGTCTGAAAGGCCTGATTTCAAGCCCTTGCCCTTGCATCTATTGGCCCTATAACCTAAGGAAGGAGACTGACCCTCTGAACCTCTGCTTCCTCCGGTAAAATCAGGATAAGAATACCCCTTCTGTTGCAGAATGGAGTGAAGTGAGAAAGCACACACAGTCTTCTTAGAATTGTGTCTCGGTCACGTCAGGTCCCAAAAAGTGTGCTGGTGTGGATGGTAGTTGTTGTATTTTACTCACTTTATTGCTTCAGTTCTACAGTCACATAGGAGAAATAATGAATGCCCTGGCACGCCCCACTTGCAAGTATTTTACAGACTAATGTAAACTCTTGCTACTATTTAGAGAATGTTATCTCATGCATTAATAAAAACAGTAAAGACTTCCTTTAAGTACTACTAAAATCATAAATGTTCTCTAATGTTTTAATTTGCTGTTATATGATCATAGCTGTAGGCAATTTCTTTTTGTTTATTTGTTTTTTGTTTTTTCAAGACCAGGTTTCTCTGTGTAGTTTTGGAGCCTTTCCTGGATCTCACTCTGTAGACCAGGCTAGCTTCAAACTACAGAGGTCTGCCTGCGTCTGCCTCCCGAGTGCTGGGTTAAAGGCGTGGGCCACCACCGCCCGACAGCAATTTCTAATTAGCCACTCTTTTTTGTCTACATAGTTGGCTTCAGAAAACTTTTTATCTTGAACTTAAGGAGTTTTTTGGGTTTTGTTTTTTTTTTTCCCCTTATTGCTTTAATGTTACATACGTAATTTGTAGTTTCTCCATCCAGAATAGTAGAGTATCATGGAGATGTTGTCAAAATGGCTATTGAACTGTAAGAATTGTGGGTCACACCATCTGGAGAAGTACAAAGTATGCTCTGTAGAGGGACCTGTGGGGACATTAGTCAACATCTGTTGAGACTGTGAATTGAACAGAAGCAACAAACTATAGCTGATAAGTTGAAAGCTGCATCTCCTCACGGAAAAGCTATTCGTGTCCCCCAGTAATTCTCAGTAACCCTTAAAAGTCAATTGTATATTATAGTTCTTTCTTGGAATCATTAACAATGGGGAAGTGTGGGGAAGGGCTACTTATCAGACAGAGTAAATCCACTATTTAGTAATGAGTAAAACCCAATTTAATATCTTTTGTTCAGAATCCATCCTTACAATAGTACCAGGGAATTGAACTCAGGGCCTTGTGCATGCAGGGCACTCTGTCATTGAGCTATATTCCCAACTCTTGACTTTTGAGACAAGGCCGCCCTATGTACCTGACAGGGCTGAACTTGAACTAGTTCATCTCCTGACTGAGCCTCCCAATTGTTGGGATTATAAGCATCTACAACCTCACCTTACTTTCCCTATTTTTTAATAAATATAGTAATATGACCTAAATCAATTTAAATATATTTTAGTATGATATTTTTTAGTAACCTCAATTAAGTATTGTTGTGACTATAAATTGTTACCCAAAAAAGCTGTTGCTTGAATTATAAACCCAACAAAATAATATGACCCTGAGTAAAAGCAGTAAAATTTTACATTTAGATAAAAGTGGGATATTAAAACATTTTTTACTTCTAGCATGTTAAGGGACTATAAGTAAAAGAAAGGAAGTATGTAGGGAATTTTTCTTAAAATGTTAGTGTTTGTGTGTGCACCAGGCCGGGAGTAAGCTTCTGGTGCCCTGATGCTGAAGCTCCATGTGCCTTTGTGCTGCCCAACATGGGTTCTGGGAACTGAGCTTGGGTCTTCTGGAAGAGCAGCAAGCACTTTCTACTGAGCCATTTCTCCATAATTTTTAAAGTGCTAAGGATACAGTCCATTTCATAAATGATCACACTGTGCTATTGAAAATATCTGCAGTGAATGCCAGGCATAGTGGCAAATGCCTTTAATCCCAGCACTCGAGAGGCAGAAGCAGGCGGATCTCTGTGAGTTCGAGGCCAGCCTGGTCTACAGAGTGAGTTCCAGGACCCCCAGGGCTACACAGAGAAACCCTGTCTGGAAAAACCAAAAAAATAAGGAGGAGGAGGAGAAATGTCTGCAGGGAGTGTTCATCGGCAGTGAGGAAATGCACATACTAGTTCATGTGGAATACAGGCATTGGCCTGTTAGAAAACTTCATTTCAGGGCTGCAGAGATAGCTCAAGTGGTAAGAGCACTTGCTGTGAAAGCAAGAAGACTTGAGTTCAACTCCCCAGCACCCACACAAAAGCTAGACATGGCTGGGCATGCCTGTAACCCCAGCACTGAGGAGCAGAGGCGGGCTGGTCGCTAGAGCTGCATCGGTGAGCAATAGTCTAGTCAGACCTGGCCTCAGAACTGAGGTAGGACAGAAAAATGTTTTGTGGGTAACGTGCTTGCTGAACAGAACAGCTCCTGCAAGTTGTCCACTGACCTCTACATATGCACCATGACACATGCACACTCACGCACAGGAAATAAATAAAAGTAATAAAAACAGTTTAAGTAACTTGCTTTCTGGAATTCCCAGTTTAGCACATTTAACTTCTTTGAGCCTCATTTTCTCCGTCTGTAAAATTAGCAGATGCTAGCAGATGCCTAAGGACTTTGAACATTGATGGTTCATGTTGTGATTCTGGACTCAGTCCTCTGACACATAATTTAAAAGTCAAGATGAAGCTTTGACTATAATGCACATGTACAGAAGTCCTAAATCTGAGCTCCCACAGGCTACTGTTCTACAAATGCCTAATGGAAAATACAGCTGGAGATCAGTGAATATTTTTATACTTTATAGTCCAACTGGAGTCCAGTCTGAGAATCTGGATGAATTTTGACTATTGTTCTCAGAAACTTGTTACCTGCATATTCTGAAATTAGCTGATAGAAAAGCACGGAGGCAAGCAGTCTGTGTTATTTAAGAACTAGTGTAAGCACCTACATACTATGAAGCAGTGAGAGTAAGTATAGAGGAAAAAATAGCAATTCCTTCTAAATAAGATGGGATTAAACTTGCTTAATATCAGCATTCAGCTATTTCAGTGTTCAGATAGATTGCAATTAACCCCGAAATTCTTGAACCGCTTTGACTGAATTTTATGAAACTATAGAGGTGTATTGACCACCAGATGGAGCCAGTATTGTTTCATTGTAGCATGAAAATACACTGGATGATGCTTCAAAGATGAAGAAGAAAAAACCCAGCCTGTGTATACAGTGAAATTGCCAAAGTGAAGTTTCACTCATAGCAAAGTAAACTTTTTTTATTATTATTATAATCTAACATGTCTTTTAGATAAGGTAAGGATTTATATTCTGGTCACATAATAAATATTATTTACCATAATTGTGAAAAACAATAGTAAATAATGTATTGCATTGTGCAGTCATTTAGGTATCACAGGACTTCCTGTTACAATCATTGCGATAATAGATTTTCAAAAGAAAGAAAGGTCATTATGACTGGGATTAGGGAACTATGTCCTTTATCCCCAGAAGCTTCTTATGGGAGAAGGTAAAGATGGTGAATGGTTACAACTCCTGCAGAGAGTCTACCCAGGACATTTGTTATCCATGGCTTTCTTCAGGGAGAACTGCTTCAAGTTCCCCATCAATTTGACCATGGTTAGAAATCCCAAATTTCCTTACAAATCAATTTGATTAGTCAGCCACCTATTGAAAAAGTCTGTATATTCTGGAGCCCTAGAACCTTTAACAACCCTCAAAGACCTATTCCATCCAGTAGAAGTAAAGATGACTGCAGACATTGTTATAATTCAGTGCCTTAAAAAGATTATTTGTCCATTTTGCGCCTATTTATTGAGCACCTAATACAGTCCAAGGGCTAGGCAAGGCCAGGAACTGCTGTGAATTCACAACTGAAATTGCTCCAGACAAAAGCAGTCGCTCACCATACAGTCCCTTAGGAGTTACAGTATGTGTTCAGTGGTTGAGGAGCTGGGATTGTGGGGAGTCAAGGAAAGTCCGGAAGAGATTGTTTGGAGGTAGAAATCGTGGTTCTTGTACTCTTTCATTGTCCATTGAGCCGTATATTTGAAACTAGAGGGAAGTATGGGACCTCTTTTTTTAAATTAATTTATTTTTATTTTATGTGCATTGGTGTTTTGCCTGCATGTATGTCTGTGAGGGTGTTGGATTTCCTGGAACTGAAGTTACATGGACAGTTGTGAGCTACCATGTGGGTGCTGGGAACTGAACCTGGGTCATCTGGAAGAGCAGTCAGTGCTCTTAACCACTGAGCCATCTCTTCAGTCCCACAAGGCCTCTTTTCTATATTCAATTTCATTTACTAAAACATGGTTGTATTCTTGATTCCTTTGCATGTTCAATTATAACTTTCCTTTTCTTTTTTGTTTCTCTGTCTCTGTCTGTCTTGTCTGTCTTGCCTCCCTGCCTGCCTACCCCCGCAACACACACACCCCTAAACTAATTAAGAGCTTATTATTTTAGAGCCAGACATGAGTTTACACTCTACTCCCAGTTTAATATTTATGAGTTACTTGATTAAATCTTTTGGTACCTTAATTTACCAATCAGCAAAATGGGATTAATAGCATGCCTTCCTTATAGGGTTGATGGTTATAAGAACATACTTCATTTACTAGTATTTGGCACATAGTGAGTCTTTACTTTAAATATTTACTGTTGTGGTAGTTATTGTCAAGTGTGGCACACTTTTCCTGGATTTAAGTTCTAATAAATTAAAATTTTGATGAAAAAATGTTTTGTCATTTCCAGACTGTATGATAAACTCATCGGCACATTAGTAGCAGTCTTTGCCGTTGGTCATCCAAATATATTTACTATTATTATGACCACCTTTATTTACATACAAATTTTTATTTATTATGGAAATTTCACAAACTGTTTTTGAGGTGATGGATCCAGTAGCACTCAAAACCATTTATAAGCAGGCTTTTGGCATACAGAAGCCTTTAAATACATGTTTGTTGGCGGCTTGTTAGTTGCATGTTTGCGGAATGCCTTGCTTGCTGTGTGCTCACTTGCTTGATGCGTGCTTGGTTTAATGAATAAATTTATTACTTCTTAGATGGGGCTGCTAGCTCCTTGAGTTCTGATCCCAGAGCCATAGAAGAATTAAACTCTTTACCTGTAGAATGAGGTTTGTGGGTAGATCCCATCAGTTCATTTGTTAGAAATTCAGGTGGAACGGAGATAAAAACGACTGACTAGCTTGTAGAGGGAAGGTTATGGCAGGCAGGAACACAGGTGTTTGTACTCTTACAAGCTGTAGCGACTGCCTCACATGGAACACTAGCTAAGTAACTTTATTTACTTAGCACTTAGTTGCCTCATCCGTAAGCAAAGAGCTTAGATTTAGAAGGTTCTCGGCTTACCATATGGCTCTGGTCCTCCAGTTGGGAGGGTGTGGTCCTGGTGTTACTGGGACTCATCTCTCAAGCCCCTTCAAGATCTGACCTGTCTTGGTGTCAGAGAGAGCTAATAGTTTCACATTTTTTCCTAATGCTCTAACAAGAAATGTTTAAACCCTCTAGAATAGTGGTATTCTACACATGAAGCCAGTTTTGGTGCTTACATTATAATAAGTAGCTGGATTTCTTAATATTTTCACATATTTTATGTTTGTTTACCCTTCACATCCCTTTCCAAACATCTCTTTGAGTATTAGGCACATGAAGTGTTCTGAACTTGAAGTTTTAATTGAAAAACCTCAAGAATACTGTAGGTCTCTATTATTTTGTAGACCTGGGCTAAGCCTGTATCACCAGATCTTATTGTGGGATCCTATGTTGTTGTTGTTGTTTTTCTCATTTGTAAAATAAATTTTGGACACTTCTTTCATGGCTATCAAGAGTATCTCAACTTGTTGCCTAACATGCAGCAGGTCTTTTATAAATGTTCTCTCTTTCTGCCCTAAATTCCTATTTATAATATACTCCATAAAAATTTTGGTTGATGATAAGTAGTCATATTGTATTACTGCATCATAGTCCAATTTAATTGAGATTTATAAGAAGCTTAATAAAACATAGACCACTCTGAAACTAAATGTTTTTTAATTTCTTGCATACTTTATTGTCCAGTTTTATACTACTAGAAACATCCAGTTGCGTATTCAGTTTTTGTTTGTTCAGAATGACTCAAACGTAGGCAGAACAAAGGCACTACTTCCTGGTCTGGCAGCTCTCACCAACTCTGTTCTACAGATGTATGGAAGTGCTAGATAAACTATGGTCCAACTCCACTTTATTATTTAGGCAATTGTGCATGCTTATGAGGAGGGTGGGGGAAGAGAGAGACAGAAAGAAGGGTAGTCCTAGATCCTAGAAACAGAGGGAATGTCCAGTGAGCAAGCTGCTGCTAGACTGTGCTTGCCCAGAGGGCACTGGACCCAGGTGTATGCTCTCATAGCTCATTCTAATAGCCAGAGTTGAAGTCTTAATCTCAGAGTTGAACAGAGTATGCAGTCTTAAGTTGGAAAGATCCAGGAAAAAAAAAAAAAAAAAAAAAAAAAAAAAAAACCCGACATTTTTCAGGACTATGAAAGGAAGGAAAAAGAAAGTTTCTCGTTAAAGCAAAAACAAGACTCTAAGCCTCCAGTAGACATGCTTATAAAGTCTGGCCACCTGTATGGTATAGGAATGTTAAATCAAAATGTCAAAAGATAGCCTTGGGCCAATAGAATGCCTTGATTGTCTTGGAGAAACAAATGCAAAGGAACCTTTACACAATAAATGTGACAAAATTTCCTGTGGAGTATGATGAAAATACATACGTGTCTGAAATAAACTAATCTTAGAAACATGAGAAATAACTTCTGTAGGCAAAGCCAGAAGGCATAGCAAAAGGACCCCAAGAGTCTAAAAGAAATAAGTATGTTTTAATAGCTGGAGAGGCTGTTTAAGAATAAAAACCAGAATAGATGAATATAGTTATGAAAAAGGTAAATGAATTTGAAAAAGAGCCAAATATAACTTCTATAAATTAATAAAAATCATATAGCTTTTAAAGTCAGTATCTGAGTAGGCGATTCAAAACTGATTAGACACAACTAAACAGAATTGATAAGTTGAAATTCAGAACTAAGAAAATTAATCTGCTTACTGATGAGAACTGAAAACATGGAAAATAAGTGTTCCGTGACTATATGAGTATTCATAGTATATCATACTTTATCTTAATATGGACACAGCATGCATACACACTGTTCGGAAGTGAACGAGTTAACAGCATTTGTATAGAAGATTCATTTACCTTTAGCTGAATTGCCCTTGTCAAAGTGTTTGAGCTACAGTTTCCATTCAGTTCAGATGGAACCTGACTAGGCTTCATCCTGGTGTCACAGACCCTTCCCAGTGAAGCATCCGTGGACCCCGCAGCCATCTCAGGCCCTTCATCTTTTTGACTAGAAATGAAAGCAGAAGGAAAAGACATCCTTAAGGCAAGTGATGTTAAGATAGATAGATTAATTAATCAGTTTTAAAAACCACCTCACTTCACTAAACAAAGAGCTAGAATGGCCAGAGAATATGTCTTGAAGGCAATATGCCTACCTAGACTTGTCCAGCTTTAATGGCTTTAGAATTACTAATTTGTAGAAAAGAAAATTATATATGATGAATTTGATTAGGTCATTCTATTTTGCCTAGTATGTTTCCCACATAAAAAATTAGTGGCCAGATTATCTTAATTCTTTTTTTAAAAAAGAATTTATTTTTATTTTATGAGTCCGCATGTATGTATGTGTGCCATGTGAATGCCTAGTATCTGTGGAGGCCAGAAGAGAGTATCATGTCATCCGGAACTGGAGTAACAGATGGTGTAAGCAACTGTATTGGTGTGGGAGCCTAACCTGGGTCCTCTGGAAGAGCAGCAACGACTCTCAAATGCTATTATATTGTATTGGTTCTTGATCCAAAACTGACTTTCATTTTTAAACGCTTCTTTGCCAAACAGGTAAAAGAAGTTATGCAATAAATCTTTTCTACCTTTAATTTCTATGAACAGAGTCAACCAAATCTTGTCATTATTTCTTGTGGTTGTAAGAGATGGAATTCATTAGTAAACTTACATTTCTTTTTTTTTTTTTTTTTCTTCTTTTGGTTTTTTCGAAACAGAGTTTCTCTGTGTAGCTTTGCACCTTTCCTGGAGCTCACTTGGTAGCCCAGGCTGGCCTCGAACTCACAGAGATCCGCCTGCCTCTGCCTCCCGAGTGCTGGGACTAAAGGCGTGTGCCACTAACGCCCGGCGTAAACTTACATTTCTAAGAAGAGACTTATTTACTGTGAAACAGTTGCAAATTTGCTTTTGTAAGCAAACAGGAAAATTGCTTTTGTAAGAATTAAAGATTTTGAATATTACTTTAGGTAGATATATAGGTAATTTTCAGCTATAACTGAAATGATTTTTTACAAACTTTCGTTTAGAAAATCTTTTAAATTTTTAGAAGAAAATACCAGTTCCATAAGATACATTCTTTCTCTTTTATCCCATCAATGTATCTTAGTAAATAACATTTAATCGTATATTGTATTTTAGTTACTTGGAGGTGAATCAAAACAACTAATCCATTTCTGGAGAGATTGTTCAGTGGTTAAGATCACTAGCTGCTCTTCCAAAGGACCTGTGATCAATTCCTAGCACACCCACATGGCTGCTCAAAACTGTAATTCTAGTTCCAGAGGATCTGATGCCCTCCATGGGTGTGAGGCACATGGTGGTACACAGATATACATGCAGGCAAAATGTTCATACACATAAAAGTAAAAATAATAATAAACAAATTTTAACCCTACATGCAGGCATACAAACACAAAGCAGCACCAATTTCCCTTCATAAGTACTGTGAAGCGCATCTGTCTTTATTTTATAACTGTGTGAGAAAATTATCACAGGATAAGATCAGACTGAGCCAGAGTGCAGCACATTTCACTACTAAAATTGTCTGTTCTGGAAATAAGCAGATTAGCAAGACCACCCTTAAAACAATCTGCAGGGCCCAGCCGTCTGTCTTGCCCTATCCCCAAACTCAAGCAATGCATCTGTGTTCTCATTTCTTACCAGTCTACTGTAAATAGAAGCAATGGGGCACTTTCTTACCTCTTTTTTTCTATTAGAAATGATTTATTAGAATCTGTTTTCATTTAATTAAAGATTTCTCTTATAACTAAATAGACCTTTCCCCCTTTTTTTATTAAGAAGACAATTTATTCATTTTACATACCAAAGATCCCCCTCTTCCCTCTCCTGCCCCTCCAACCTCCCCATTCCCAACCCACCCCCCATTCCCTCCTACAAGACAGGAAGGCCTCTCATGGGGAGGTACCTTTAGTAGAGGCAGGTCCAAGCCCCTCCCCCTGCCTCAAGGCTGTTCGAGGTATCCCATCATAGAATCCCAAAGAGCCTGTTCATGCACCAAGGATGGATTCTGATCCTACTACCAGGGGCCCCCTTAAGCAGATCATGCTACACAACTGTCTCGATATTCAGAGGGCCTACTCCAGTCCCATGCAGGCTCTACAGCCGTTGGTCTAAAGTTCATGAGTTCCCACTGGTTTGGTTTGGTTGTCTCTGTAGTTTGCCCCATCATAATCTTGATGCCCTTGCTCATAGAATCCCTCTTCTCTCTCTTTGACTGGTTTCCTGGAGCTCAGCCTGGTGTTTGGCTGTGGATCTCTGGCATTTTCTTACCTCTATTGAGTATATTGAGCATATCATTAAAAACACAAATTAAATTGGAATAAATCACCAATAAACACTAAGAACCTCCAGAATGCACTCAAGTAATCAAGCACAAAGGTAGTTACAGCTGAAAAATGTAACTTCTGTGACACCGAAGAATCTGTGGGTCCTTCTAGAACATTCTAAGGGGTGGGGAGCATTAGGTTGCAGTCTGTGATTTACCTATTTAACCATAAGGTTCCAAGTATTCACATTCTTAGTTTTCATTACAAATTTCAGTCAGTTATATTAAAGTCAAAATGCTTTTACTTGTCACTAGAGAGTTAAAAGTCTCGTTTTTACAGTATCCCTCTTCGGAAGGCAAAGCTGTAGTCAAGGTAAGATTACAGTCCAGAACTGTGTTGGATGGCAGTTGCTTTAGCGATGGGGGATAGGTGGGGGATAGGTGGTAGTCTAGAATTCTGCGTAGTTTCAGTGTGCCTCTTGAGAACTGTTGACCTGGAGCTTTCCTGAGAATGGATGTAGTTACGGGGTGGGGGGAGGGGGTAAGTACAAGAAGTGCTAGAGACCACACTCAAACCCCCAAAGAGAGAGCGTGGAGATAACGATAGTTGTTATTTGATCTGGAATAATTTAAGTAATGATGGAAAGTCCCACAGTTTTATCCAACTTTTCCTTAACATTTTTTACATTACAATTGATTCTGCCACTTGTCAATTGGAGATAACAATTTCGGTCATTTTAATTTGACTTACCAGAGAGATTGCATTTAAGAGATTCTAAAATTCATGAGTGACTCACTCACTTTTTAGATGCTTGCCGTTAACACCACCAGTTACATTATACAACACTTTGGTGAAAGTAGGTATGAACATACTTTTAGGAAGGATGACTGAGTTTTACGATATTCGGATATTATCAGGGCAATGTGTTCAGTTATAGCTGTACTACGTACCTGTATTTTCATTATCATGACTAGGAAATATATAAAGATATAGTTGAATAAATATGGAGGGGATAAAGTGATTCATTAAAGTTACCTTTACTTTTCCCTGTAATTTAAAATGTGGAAATTGCAGAGAAAGAGTGAAACTGAACTATTTCCATATCTAAAAGCATACCTACTCAGGGATCCTTATCTCAGTCAGACTCTGGGTAGCTTTAGACTCCGCTCAAAGTAACGTGTGTTTCCCTCAATCAGAATAAATGGTTTTCATAATGACAGGAGTAGAGAGAAGGTACAGATCAGCCCCCCTCAAGCAAGAGTGAAAATATACCTGGAATGTTGATCAAAATCAGTAACAGAGTAAAAATTTCTTACTTTTAAGTATGAAAAAGAGCTGAAACTGTATACTTTAAAGAAAAACGTGGGGGAAAAGAACTTCTGTGATCTTGGAGTGAGTAAACAATTCGTAGATAGCTCACAAAAGGGAGAGAGAGAGTAGAAAAACACATTACACACAATACCAGAGTGGCTATATTTTATACCCCAAATGAATTTCACTGTATATAAAGTATCCCTCAATATAGCTCTTTAAAACTTTTGTCGTTACTGGACTCCAAGATGAAGTTAGTACTATTCTATAAATTATGTGAAGGCTTCTACTCTAGCCAGCACAGCTGTAGAATTTTCATGCTTTATTATATGCCTAAATTTATCTATCGCTGGCTTTTAAATTTTGATTTAGAAGGCTTCCTTGTTGCACAATTTAAAGACTATATTTACTGAAGCTGGGCGCAGTAGCAAGCCTCTGTAATTGCAGCCCCTGGAGAGGCTGAAGCAGGAGGATCTTAACATTTGAGGGCAGCCTGGGCTACAGAGTAAGACCTTCCTTATTTCAATGTTTTTAAAGTCGACTTTGTAAACACTCCTTAAAAGTGAAATCAAGAGACTAACCCTTACTAACAGAGGTCATTCATAAAGGAATGCATGTTAGAATCATTAAAATAAGCGTGGTTGAATATTAACTTGACTTAGCTGTGGCAATCGTAGCTCAACACATCTATCAATATTCCCCTTTATTTTTAAGTTCTTCACATACACACACACACACACACAAAAGGCTTTCACTGTCTTGTACCTGAAGATCTTAGGAGACCTGTCTTTTGTTTTTAACACTAGCTAGTTCTGAGGACATTTGTTAGCATTAGAATTTTACAAAATTCTGCCCTAAGAAAACAGCAGAATATGAATATAACTGACTGCCTAATATGACAGATCCAGAGCCACAATAGTTATGCTGCAGCCTGGGGATCAGACTGACCCACGGCCTGTTCATTTCCCTCCTCTTAAGTTTCATTTTTATTGACTTTGTTAGTTATCAGCATGTACCACTTGCCAAGCTCTGCTCTAAGCGATGGGAAAAGATGACTTTCCCTCAAGGATTTTAATGTCCCTTAGTGGGGAAAGAAGAGTAAACAATAAATTACCATAAAGTCTGGTAAGTGCTAAGAGGCAGTCTACAAGCTCAGAGGGACCTCCAGACCAGAATCAATGACTACAACCAGAAAGGGTGCTGGGACCAAGTGCCAGCCCGGCTGAGACCTACAGAATGAGCAGGAATTAGGCTGAAAATGTAATTGGGGAATGGAGATGGAATGTTCTTAGTATTCCTTAAAGAAAAAAAAAAAAAAACAACAACAACAAAAGGTAAGGAGGGAGTCGAGACAGCAGGGTGAGTTTCTAGAGGAATGGAAAGCGAAGGAAAACACTTTGAGGTGGACAGGGCAAAGTGAGAGATGGGCCTAGGAAGGAGTGCATCAGGGCCAGGGTGTGTGTAGCTCATCGGTAGAGCATGTGCTGAGCAAATTTGAAGCCCTTTACTTGAGCCCCAGCACCATGGGGGGTGGGGGGAGTGGGGCACGGGGTGTGAAAGCCTTGACTGCCTCATATAAGGATCTTAAAGGCACCAAGGTGCTAGATCCCAGGATGGTGCAAGCGCGGCTGTGAGGGGACAGTAAGGAGACTGAGAATTGAAACTGTAATTCCAGGGGAAATGTGAAAGGAATCTCTACCAATCTATTGTGAAAATCTTTTTTTTTTTTTTTTTTTTTTTTTTTGGTTTTTCGAGACAGGGTTTCTCTGTGTAGCTTTGCGCCTTTCCTGGAACTCACTTGGTAGCCCAGGCTGGCCTCGAACTCACAGAGATCTGCCTGCCTCTGCCTCCCGAGTGCTGGGATTAAAGGCGTGCGCCACCACCGCCTGGCTTGTGTGTGTGTGTGTGTGTGTGTGTGTGTGTGTGTGTGTGTGTGTGAAAATCATTTTATGTACAGCACATCTAGGGATCCTCTCCTCACATGCGGTTACTAAGCATGTGTGTTTCTGACACTATTACTATACGTTGTTTGTTTGTTCATTTGTTCATTGTGGTGCTGGAGTGTGTAGATTGGTTGTCCAAATTCTGACTTAGTAAAACTTACTTTTTTTTTTCTCCTTCTGCTGTCTTGACTTAATTTGCAGGCATATTTATTTTCTATTTTCCATCAAGCTGAAGTTCACTTTTGTTATTTTAACTGTGGGAGGAGCAAAGTTGATGAATAATTGAAACATCAACCAATATTTGAAAATGCATATCATAAGGAAAGAAACAATATAAAGTAGTACTACTGAATTTTAGAAAAATCTAAATTATTTTTAAAGTGAAATAAATTATTTTACAGTCAGCCTTAAGTGAGTATATAAAAGAAAAACAAAATAGTATAGTATAGGAAAAACTGCAAAAATTAACAAATTGAATGCAGGTCACTTTGTAGTTGAAAAAAATAATAGATTTTGGGGGATCACGTTGCATTGTTTTTTTTTGTTTTTTCTTTTTGGTTTTGTTTTAATTAATGGGGGAAAACAAGGCATAATTGAGCTCCCTATTTGGAGAGCTGAGTGTGTACATGACTCCCAGACCTTTGTGCAGCCGCACTGAGTACATGCTCCTGTTCTGCAGAGGAAGAGGCTGCCCCAGATGGCGCTGTTGCAGAATACAGGCGAGAAAAGCAAAAGTACGAAGCTCTGAGGAAGCAGCAGCCGAAGAAGGGAACTTCCCGGGAAGATCAGGTAACTTCAGAACCAAAGTCCATGTGTAGTTCAATGCTTATCTTTACTCTCTTCCAGTGATGCTGTAATATGATTATGTGTCCAGGAAAGCCCTGAAGAAGAAAATGTATGGGGTGGAATGCAGTGACCTTGGCTACTCATGGGGATCCAAATGTTAAAATTCTTTTCAGATACTTATGTGAAAAATCCTTGAAACGTTGAAATGTCAACTGGTCCCCTCATGTCAAATACAAGAGCTTCATAAAGCCCCATGTTTTCAGAAATGCAGTGAGTCTGCCTCCTGCAATCCATGGAGCAGCAATGGCTCCAGACAGTGCGAGGACCTCCTCTAGCCCGGTGTGCCCCATGTTGGACATGAAATAGCACACTGCCTAAGATTACAGGGTTTCTTACCCTGTACAGATTTCCACTGATTTCCCTATTTGTTGCAAGAAAATTTCCCAGTGTTTTAAAGAAGTAGTGTGAAAAAGTTAGGAGCTGAGAAGAAATAGAATAAGCTGGCCAGCTGGCCAGGTAGTATGGTGCTTGATAAAACAAATCTTCCCATTGCCCTTTACACTGAAAAGATTTGAGGCTGGAGGTGGAGTTGCCTCAGTGCTTAAGAGCACTTGCTGCTCTTACAGAGGAGCAGGATTTAGTTTCTAGAACCCGCATGGTGGCTCCCAGCCATTTGTAACTCCAGTTGTCTGTAACTCCAGTTCCAAGGGATCTAGCGCCCTCTGCTGGCCTCCTTTGGCACTAGGCATGTACATAGTGCACATACATACATGCACGCCAAACACCTCATACACATGAAATTTTAAAATCTTAAGGGGGTATCTAAAATAGATTTTTAGTGTTACCTTGCACATATGAGCATATGCTATTTTAGAGATATAAATAAAACAAGCAAAATAAAAGCATATTAAAATCCAAAACCTATTTGGTTAAGTTAATCTAATCAGAAACTGTGTTATAAATGACATTTAACTACTGGTAATAAAGGATCATGATCCTGATAGTTAACATGGAAATAATCATAGAGAGAGTTCAACAAGAAATCTGGTGTTGGAGATTTTAATTAGAGAGTACTAACATATGCAGTTTTCAAAAGAAATGATACACCGAATGAAATTAAGAAAAAACACATTATTAACTTGTTCTCGTGGAGTCATAAAGTTTCTGTATAGCTACTACATTTGTCATAGTTCCCCACCCCACCCCAGCCTTAAAGCAAATAACTGTTAAGAACCTAATCTCTACTTTTAGTGTATCTCCACAAGTAGGTAGCTAGCTCTCTGACTTCTCTGGACTATCCAGGAGAAGATCCAATTGAGTGAGTAATACCAACAAAAGGCTGTGAGCGTTGTCGCAAGGAACTGTATCAGTGGTGACAGCAGGCTCTGCACATGACCAGAGAGCTCGGAAGGTCTCTCTGAGAAAAGGATCTTTCCAAGTTTACACATCAGCCCGGAGATACCCAGGAGAAGTAGAAGCAGTATGTGGTGAGGCAGAAGGATCAGTGTGTGAGGAGTCTGTATGAAAAGTCTTCGCCCTCATTAAAAGAGGAAGGATGCTAAGTATGGCCAACCCAACTAGAAGACAAAACTGAGAGAGGAAAGTCTGTCATCAGGAGTGTTCTCGTTTGAATCCTGTTAAGGATTTAGATTTAGTCTATGCAGTAAGGAAGCATCACTAGCAGGAAGTAACATGGTATTGTTTGTACTCTGGGACCATCTATCCCAGTCTTGAAACAGTCAAGAGCAGACTGGAAGCAGAGCCGTCAACGAGAAGGCCTGTTATAGATATTCCTTTAATGAAGGCCAGCATACTGAGTCATTCCCCAGCAAGCCAACCAGAAATGCCTCCATTGTGGATGCTATCATCACCTAAAGTGTGCCCCAGAAATGCAGTGTCATATCTTATGACCTGCATCTGTTTCTTTAGGCTGTACCTAGACAAAATCTGATGTTCTTAAATGAAGAAGCTCAGAATGAGCAAGGAGATCTTTGTTTGTTTTTTTATCGTTTAAAGAAAATGTCAGTAGCATGATACCTGGCCCTAAAAATGAACCACCTTTCCACTCTAACTCAGGGGGGAAGATCCACATCTAGCTTAATTTTACATTTTTGTTCCACTAAGAAATTCTTGTTCCTTGTTTTTAATTGTTCTTTATTTCCCAGAAACATATATTTGCAGGCTGGAGAGATGACCCAGCCAGTTAAGAGCACATACTGCTCTTGCAGAAGGCCTGAGTTCAGAGTCCATGTTGAGTGGCTCACAACTGCCTGTGATGCCAGTTTCAAGGAGACCCAATGCCTCTGGCCTCTGTGGGTACCCACACACAAATGACATACACTGTGTGTATGCACAGATACACACGTAATTAAAAATAAAAATAAGTGTTTAAAATGATGTATATATTTCCAATTATATAAGAGATCACCTTTAAAAGTTCATATGGCTTACTTTTAAGATTCAATTAGTTAGATATGGAGATGCATATACAGAGATATTCGTGTTTAAAGCATAAACAAGCATGTATGCACAGTCGTGAAGACATTACCAAAACTGTTAGCACTGGCTGTTCTGAGTGATGAAGCAGTAGCTGTTTCTGTTTTGTTTCTCTGTTTTTCAAAAATCTCTGCAGTAATCTTTTTTTCTTAGTATAAATTAAACACAATAAAAATTATAGTCAATACAGTGTTTTGTGTTTTTACTGAGTCGAATTTAAATTAAAAACAAGGAATGTTAACATTATTTGAAGATCTTAATTCTAGAATATCTACTCTAAAAGCAGATAAAAATGCCCAAGTCCTAACACAGGCGACCTTCAGGTTGCCTGGGATGATATTTTGTTGAAATGTACACATTTTAACAGTTTCTCTCATGTCGCAACCATGGTAATGTGTATATTTTCCATTCTTGCCCATGTGGGAATTGAGTATTTTATAAAGTAATATACTTTTCACTACCTTTTTTAGCAATAGCTGCCATGTTTCTTGCAAGTATTTTGATACCTTTATTGAACTAGACTGTAATACACTTCATTGTTTCTTGAACTACAATCTTAATGATCTCAAGATCGAGTATGGAGCTAAGTGCCTCTCCTGTCTCCAGTTCCCGTCACTCATATGCTGCACACCAGCTTCACACATCCCTTGAAGAATGAGGAATTTAGAATTGAATTAAAATACCAAACTTGTTATTAGGCCCTTGATTTTTCAGGCAGGTTGGGCTCCATCCCTCATCCTCACAAAGAAGAACTCTTTAAAACCTAGACTGGAAAACTTTCATTACTAGCCCATACTTTCTGCTCATAGTCTAGAAGACTGTTAACTATAGCCAGGAGATGTGATTAGAAAAGTGTAGCCATTTGTTGCTTCTTGCCCACAAAGGCTAAGAGAAAACTAATAATCTAAAGTAATGTTCTTTTTCTTAAAAAAAAAAAAAAAAAAAAATGCCTGGTGAGAAATACTCTTTCTCTAGATAGCATTCTTATTCCGTGTAGATGAATATTGCTACTCAAGTCATTTTCTGGCATCCGATTATTTTTTAAGTGTGTCCCCAGGTTGGAGTTGCTGAATTAGAGGGAATGCTCACTTTAGTTTCTAAGACATGTCAAGAGTTTTCTTAAAATGTTATTTCACTTTACCCATAGTCCACCAATTGGCGGGTTCATTCATTCTACCTCCCTAGTGTGGATGTTTTCACATCTTGTATTTGATTCAGCATATGCTGGTGTCTTGCTCTTCTGTTGGGAAAGCGCTAACAACGTGTCAATGAGCATGTAGTTTCCAGAGTTAGAATGTCTCCAGTGTGAGCACATTTAAGTCTTGGGATAGAAAAGACTGAAATGTCTCTAAGGGAAGATGCCAGTGCGGATCCAAGCAGGACAGTGTTGGGTTACTAAGGCCGCTGCTATAGCCGGAAAGCAGTTTTATTTTAAAAAGATATTTCAAGGCCAACGTTTCCCTGTGTCTGACATCCCAGCAGGCTATTTTCTTTCCTACCAGTGTCTCTCGTGGGGTGCCCTTTATCACCAGCGTAGCATCTCTTGTCATTTCAGACCCTGGCACTGCTCAGCCAGTTTAAATCTAAGCTCACCCAAGCAATCACTGACACGCCTGAGAGCAGCGTTCCGGAAGCGGAGGTGGAAGACGATGAAGGATGGTAAGGACGTGGGTTTCTTTGTGTTGACCCTGCACAGGTGGCTTGGCATGAAGACACCGGGGCGTTTCAGACTTCACCCTCAGCTCTGCAGGCCTCCTCGCCCTTCTGCTTCATGTTGGCTGCAAAGTGGAATAGACGAACTCGCCAATCATTCACTTAATGTCAGTATTATGTGAACCAGCAAAAAAGTGTCGAAGAAAGATTTGATGCCCTAAGTCATTCTAAATTATAAAAAAAGATAAGATTTATGTTAGACAGCCAGGAAACAAACTTAGAAGACAGTAAATCAATATCTTCTTATACTTTCCCATAAACATTTTAGAATTCAGTCATCTATTTTACTAACATACTCCCTCCAACTTCCTGTTCAAGTGAATCTACAGGATCCTAGGAACATGTGCATGATTAATTTTATCTTTAGATACTTCTCAGCTCTTAAAGCAAAGACATGTACATGCTCTGTGCTGAGAACTCGATCTTATTCTGGGGAAGAAGGTATAAGCAAAGACCAAAAGCAGTCAGGCCGTGTCTTCCCTTATCACACCCCTGTCCTCAAGTTGACTTCACATGCAGTATATTAGACCTCCCCACACCTAACTGCCTCCACCTCCCACAGGACTCTGGCTCAGGCACATTTGAAACAAGCCAACCAGTATAGTACCCCCCACACGCATGACTCACCCTCTGGAGCCTCTGAACCGTCACGTGTGCCATTACCCCAACCTAGAATCATGGCCCCATGCGCCCTGCCAGTATCTCCCCTATTTCAAAACTGTTCAACACTCCCATCCTCCAGGAAAGCAGTCAGCAAGATTTGTGGAGCACTCACAAATCTAGTGGGTGGGGAAAGAGGCTGGACACACATTTAAAAAGACATAAAAACACTTATTAAGAAAACATTTAAACAAGTAAAACTCTGCAACTGAATGTAACTTTAGCCAATAGGGCTCCATGAGAATGGCTTGGATAGAATGAAGCCTACCTACTCCAGGGCCCTGAAAAATATCTATATTGTTCTCCATTAATTTATAGTTTCCGTAGGATCTGGGTTATGATGCCAAGCTTTATAAAATCCCTGATCTCTTGTAACCAGTTTTCAGTACTTATATAGTGTTTATACCCAAATTCAAAGTTGCTTGAAGGCAGAAGCTGGCTACTCCTGCACTTCTGTGCCAAAGGCTCCATGAGTGTTGATGACCCATAGAGACAAGTGCGTAGAAGAACATTCCATTTTTATGTAACTCCACGGGGCTAGTTTTATTTTGAATTCTTTCTGTGTCTCAAAATATCTTTCAAATATTTATTTGGGGGTCAGCTAACACTCACACAGACAGACACACATACACACTTTGCCAAGTCCTCTTCCCCTTATTTTTGAATCTATGCATTTTTTCAGGAAACATGACCCATGTGTTTCTGATTCATTTACACTTAACTCATCAAGATGGGCATTTTGTAAGAGCAGCTTGATGCCCATTAAGTTTTTCTAACCTTTGTATTAGCCATCTAAGCACTTTTTATTAAACAGGAAAATCACCATCAAATTCAAACCCCAGAAATTTCATTCAAATCTCATAACCCACAGGATTCAGATTTACCTTCAACTTGGTAAGATCAGTTAACTTCCTAACGTTCTTCCTAGGTCTTTGGTTCAGTATTTCCTCATCCTGAATTCCTCTTTATCTTCAGATACCAATTATGTGTTTCCAAAGGGTCACTCTTATTTTTTAAAGGATTTGACCATATAATCAATGTTCCATCTAATCTCCTCATTAGAAAGTTAAATAAGAAAATTTCCTTAAATGGGGGGCGGGGGGAGGTCAGCGGTCTGTGATGTTGGCTGGTTCTCCATCTGAAGGAAAAAAATGTGGTAAAGGAAAGAAGAAAAAACGTGGTAAAAGAGGGAGATAAGTTCAAGTGGTCATCAGCCAGTCTCGGGAATTCATTTTTTCCTTCCAGTGGTCGCCTTCTAAGCAGAAAATCAAATCTGTATGTCATGTACCTCCAGGATATTTTTGGTATTTGCTTAATGTAGCATCTTAATAAGAATATCTCTAGTGATGACAGCATTATGCAGAACCCTCTAGAACGCACTATGTCCTTATGTAAGGCCTTTGCATTGCGCTGCAGACCATGGAATTCTGTAGCTTTATAAGAACTGCATCACTTCTGTTCACAGAGTGGCCAACTCAGCTTCACTGGGTCTCTGATGATTTAGCTTCTCCCTCATAAACATGAATTCTACCCGGGAAAGGGGGTCTCATATTCAAAATGAGTTATAGCAAATGTTAGGCGTGCATGGCATGTGCATGTGTGTTATGCATAAATTACATGGTTCCCAGACTGTTTTGTAGGTCATGGTTGCCGCTTTTTTGAGACGTGAAAATCAGCCAGTATGCTGTATGGCACTGTCAGGGTCTGTTATCTGAGGTAAAATGATTGCTTCTAAGACATTTTTATGTGTCCACATGAGTGGCCACACATTGAGGGATCATTTTCAGTTTCTGTCAAGATAGAAACCATTACCAATTTGTTAGGTTTTCTTTTCCTTGGCAAACCATTCTCTTCAGATTTTTGGCTGAGCTGCTGTGCTGGCATGGTGTACAGCAGGCGTTTGGGTACCACTCAGCAGCAGCATTCTATTTTTCATTAAAAAAAAAAAAAAAAAAGGAGGAAAGAAAGGAAAGAAATAGGATTCTATTGTAAACAGTGTGTATGGTGTTTGATAATTATTGCCAGATTTCACTGTCTAGCAAGGCACTTAAAATGTGTTATTGGTAAACGAAGCTGAAGTGCATGAGAGAAACTTCTCACTCAAAATTACTAGAATTTTTCCTTTGGTCAGACATCCACTGGTTTTGGTGGCAGTGGTGACAGCAGATTCAGGGTTAGCAGGTTGAGTGGTCTCTGTGGCACTGTATTTCTTAGTCCCACACATCAGAGGCATGCTGCTGGAGGACCTGCTTCAAGCATGGATTTCATAAAATGATTTAGACACGTGGCGGGAGGCATCAGCCAGAGGACTCATATGACCATGCGAATGAAGTCAATATGCCAGTTTGAGTTTGCTTAGATAAAACTTGATTAGCTCCAAACAAGGGTAGAGAGAAGCTAGCTGTGGCTAAAAAGGCAGTGGAGAGACATTTGGGTTTTGTTTTGTTTTGTTTTTTTTTAAGACACCTGCTTCTTCCACAAAAATATTAAATCTGTGAGAGCTGACTGAAACCCTGGAGATATTCACTGTGTACTTTCAGGTTCTCTTGAAAATGTTTTCCTGGGTTGCTAAGATTGTCTTAAAACTGTACATCAAAGACACATGATAAAGTGATAACTAATATGCTAGTCCACTGCCGCCTTCTTTCTCTTCATCTCTTTCCTATAACACTTTCCTCTTTAGTATATACAGTCTTCCATATCATAAGAATTCAAATATCCTAACATTGCATGGTTATGTCAAATCAGTACTTTAATGATTATTGCAGAAGTAAGAATATTTACTATAGAAAAGTAAGTGATATACCCTTCAAAGAAGTAAATAAAGAGCATATAAATCTCAAACTCAAAGATAAATACTATATATACTAATTTATATGATAGTCTGTGGAATGTATAAAAATGTATTTACATTGTGTGTGTATATATGTGTATATATATTATATGTGTGTATGTATGTATGTATGTATATATATATACACACATATATATTAATTTAGCCTCTTCCACACATACTTGTACATGCATGGTTTTTTGTTTGAGTTTTTGTTTTGTTTTGTGTTTCAAGACAGGGTTTTTCTCTGTAGTTTTGGTGCCTGTCCTGGATCTCACTTTGTAGATGAGGTTGGCCTTGAACTCACAGAGATCCGCCTGTCTCTGCCTCCCAAGTGCTGGGATTAAAGGCGAGCACCACTGCCGTCCGGCTGTACATGCCTGTTTTAACCAAAAATAAAATGTCTGATTTTCTATCTCATTTTTTCCCTCCAGAAATATATAGGGACTACTTCTGCTTGCATAATGTTTATATAATTTTAATATTTCATCTTGTGTGATATTCCATCATGTAGTTAAGAACAGGCTTACTTGACCATGTTACTGTACATTCAGGCTCTTTTCCAGTTTTCAGTTTTTGGTATTATGAACAATACTACAAGAAATTTCCTTTTATCTATTTCATTGCCCATTTTTTCAGTTGCTAAGACTGGAATTGCTTAGTCAGTGAGGGTACGTGTTAGGCCTCTGCTAAATATTTTCATTGTGTCCCTCCCCAAATGTCATTCCAGTTTATACTCACAAGTAAACATCACTTCAGATTTGCCTTTAGGGTAGTTAACGTCTCAAGAATTAATTAAGGTTCATTGCTGGCTTTAGTGAAAGAGAGTAGCATTTTAAAAGAAATGCTTTGCTTTTGTAAAAAACGAAAATACTCATGTGGTCTGGTTTGCTTCTGTTTTTAATAAAACTGTACAATCTTCAGCATAGCTGCTCTTCTCAGGAGCCTCATCCCTACATACTCTTAATGTTGACTCTGAAAACCTGGCCTTCTAGAATAGCCCTGCCTGTTAGGACTTTAGAGTCTGCATTTCTTTTCTCTCTACTTTATTGCAACACCGGGGCTTGCGTTAAAAATCAGTTTTATCCATCAGTTGTAGTTTGTTTCTGCTAGAGATTGGAGTTTTGTGAGCCAAGACTTGACTTGAAGAAATGTTAAAACCTTCCTCTGGAGTTATTAGAACAGAAGTAATGAATACCACTTGTCTGAGTATCCAAAACAGTGACTTTTTTTAAAGGCACATGTTTTTGAAAAATGATTATTGACTTTTAGACCCACCTGGTCAGATCGTATCATAAAATTTCATTTTTGAACATAACTTCATCTTGTTGCTTATACAGGGTAAAGCTTTAAGTGTATTTTATATTCATGCATACTATTATTTGTAGATAGTTCAGCCATGTAGAGAACAAAGGGCAGAGTATCAATAAATAAATGTTTTAGTAACGGCCGTCACCTTATACAGGCCTGAGTAACAATTTGGTACACACCAACATGTAATGAGAACCCACGTTAGCCATGTGGGGTCTCCTTTAATGCTAGCTTGGCAATGTTCTCCAAAGTTTGATCTCAGGACCCTTGAGCTTTTTAAAAATTATTGACAAGCCTGAGAACTTTGTTTATATGGTTTTTATTACTCCCAGTGTTTGCCTTATTAGAAATTAAAACTAAGAAGGCTTAAAAATCCTTAAAATACTTATTTAAAGCCATTATGTTAACATAAATAGCAGGGTTTTTTTATTAAAATATAATTACACCATTTCTGCCCTTCCTTTCCTCCCCCCATCCCCTCCCATGTCCCCTCACTCTCACTCCCCTCCAACTCATGGCCTTTTTTTCTTTAATTGTTATTATTACATATATATGTGCATTAATATATAAAACAACCGACTGAGTACATTGAGTGTTGTTTGTATCTAATTTCAGGGCTGACAACTTGGTATTGGATAACCAGTTGGGGCTCACCTTTGGGAAAGACTAATTCTCCTTCTCTCAGCATTCCTTAGTTGCCTGTAGATTTTTGGCTAGAGGTACCCCTACCCCATGAGATTTCCCCCTTCTCCATTAGCATGTCTATTGTTTAGGGAGCCATATTGTGAAGAATCATGGGTGAAATTTCTCTGTCATTTCTAGGAGACACAATATCATTGCAGATTCTCAGGTCCTCTGGTTCTTACAGTCTTTCTAGCTCCTCTTTCACAGTGTTCCCTGAACCTTATGTGCAGGAGTTAAGTTGTAAAGGTATCCACTGGGACTGGGCCTCGTGATCAGTTGCTCTCTGCAACTGTGTGCGCGTGCGTGCGTGCGTGCGTGCGTGCGTGCGTGCATGTGTGTTTCTATTGCAAAGAGAAGCTTCTTTGATGAGGAGTTTGAGCTATACTTATCTATCTGTATAAGGATAAGTATATAGAATGTAGTTAGGAATCATGGTAGTTTAGTAAAGTGGTGAAGATTCCCCTTTAAGATCCATGAAGTTGTTGGCTATGGACAATTGGCTAGGTTTCCAGTACCAAGCATGATTTCCCTCCTGTTGAAGATGCCATAAGTCCAATTAGGAAGCTGTTGGTGACTGCCGAGATATGGATGTCACTGTTGTCCCCTTAGGGGTATTTTTCTATCCTGGTCATTGTTGTGGTTCTAATTATAACTGCAAAACAGAAAATTTTCATGAAGAGTGGCATTGCCTTACTTTTCAAATCTCTAAAGTCTAGCATGTTAGGAGCAGGTATGTGTACTTTGTAATGTTGTGATCTTTCACATGTACTCTCTGAAAAAAATCTCAGCAAGTAAAGAAAGGTACTTGCCACCAAGCCTGATAACCCGAGTTTGGTCATGTGGACCCACATGGTAAGAGAACCAACTCCTGTAAGATGTCCACTGACCTCCACATGCACATGACAAGTAACACATACATGGACACAGACACACAAATAAATGAATGTGATTTTAAGATGTCACTATATCCTCATGAAAGAATGAGAATAAAAATGGCAAATAAACGTAGCAGGCAATCATGACACAGAGACTTACTAGTAATTATGAATGCTCAGCCTTAGCTTAGGCTTGTTTCTAGCTAGCTTTTTTTTTAACCTAAATTAATGCATTTCTATTCATTTATATGCTGCCTGAGGCTCATTTACTTCATCTAAGTACTGTCCATCCTGCTCTCCTGCTTCCTCCCTGGCTGGCTGACTGACTCCCCTTTTCTCTCTGCCCACCAGTTCCGCCTATCCCTCCTCTGCCTAGCTATTGGCTCTTCAGCCTTTTATTAGATCAGTCAAGTGCCTTAGGCAAAGTAAAACAGCAGTACACCTTTACATAGTTAAACAAATGAAGCATAAACAAATACAACACATCTTTACATAGTTAAACAAATATTCTATCCCACAACAAATAAATGCAGTGTTCATAGGTGTTCATACGTGACTTTGACCCTGTAGACACAGTATTCCCATACCATACTTGGAGGACTGCTGGACTCAGACTCTCTTGTATATTAATGAAGGCCAGCCTTAATAATATACTTCCCAGGGGCCCAGAAGAGAAACTACAAACGTTGAGAATTATTTTTGGGAAAATAATCTAAGTACACCAAGCTTTTTGTCCATCTACTTTTTTCCTCTGGGATAAAGTCCTATCTACACAGCTTCAGTTCTGTTCTCGTGCCTAGCTCCTCTCTTGCCTGATTTTTCTCTACATTTAACTGCTGTCCTCTTAAGTTCTATGTTAATTCTCTCATCTTAGTTCTGCCCCATCTAGGTTCTCATCCATCTAGTTCTTTCCCATCTTAGCTCCTCTCCCATCTCATTCTTCCTCATCTTGTTCTTCCCCGTCTGGCTCTTCCTCATCTTCCATGTCATACCCCTAGTACTCTCTTCTAGCCCTTCAATCTAGTTCTTCCCCATCTCAGCATGTTCCTCTCCAATTCTTACCCATCTAGTACTTCCATTCTCTTTTCTCTTCTCCATCTCGTCTCTGAAAATAAAACTACCTTTTTATTCCTTTAACCCTTATCTCTCCAAGCTATCTCTGCTCCCACCATTTTTGGTGAGTGATCAGTCGCCAGGCAACTTGGCTAGGTAACTTCCACCACAGCTGGATGTACCTGTAAGTTTGATGTAGATGTAACTAACTGTCTTATTAAGAAACACAGAAACAATGTAAAAGAGAAAGCCGAGAGGTCAGAGCTCAGAGCTAAAATCTCACCTTTCCGCCTGCGGTGTCCCAGCTTCCCGAAAGAGAGCTACTTCCTGTCTGTATGTCTTTTTTGTAGTATTGTTCTGCCTTCTCATTGGTTGTAAACCCAAACACGTGACTGCCTCGTCACTGTCTGAATGTACAGCCCCCTAGGTCTTAAAGGCATATGTCTCCAATGCTGGCTGTATCCCTGAACACACAGAGATCTATGGGATTAAAGGCATGTGCCACCACCACCACAATCTTGCTATGGCTCTAATAGCTCTGACCCCCGGGCGACTTTATTTATTAACATACAATCAAAATCACATTTCAGTACAATTAGAATACCACCACAGTTGGAACCCTTAGTTCTGAGTTAGTTGTTAAGGGTGGAACTAAAACTAGAGATAAGACTTTGGAAAGGAGAAAGTTAAGCTTAATTAGCACATCCGCCCGCCTTCTCAAACAGGTAGTCTGGACACTTAAGTCTGTTCTTAGAGAGTACAGAAATGTGTCTGATAAGGTACTTTCCTCTGTCTGGGGATAGACCTGGCCAGATGCTGCCAATGATGATAATTACAGGGAGGCTTGAACTGGGGTTCTGGCTATGCATAGCTGTCAGCGCAGAAGGTTATCTAAATATTCCATTAGTAGAGGAGAAATGGTGTCCAATAAATGATGGAAAAGCTACAGTAGCACACGAGAAATTCATAGCAGGAAACGGCTGATAATCAAAAGCCAAATATCACCAAGGCTCCTTGAGCCTCAGCTTGACTTCTGGAAGGCCCTTGGCTTCTTCCACGTATGAGCTTGTCATAATCAGCTGAAATCCTGCTTCATATATTTTTGCAGCTTGCAGCAAGACTCTCTAATTCTGAGGTCATGTTGGTCCATATTTATCAGAGGTTAGGACCAAACGTGTTGGTCCTCAAAGCTTTGTTTCCTGAGTACCATTTGGATTTCAGGTAGTCCTGTCATGGTACTTTCTGAATTAAATGTGTTGGGATATTGAAAATACTGTGCAGTGTTTATAGTTTTGAATCATTTTTTCTATTACTTATTTGTGCCTAACCTCTCAAAATAGATTATCACCTTAGTCACGTCTTTTTGATTATAAGATACATAAATGAGGCAAATTAAGTCAAAATGTCATTGTGATCTTATATAGATTTAATAAAACGTAATTTGTGATTTATCTGATGCCTGGCCTATAGTAAGCTTTCAGATACTTTTGCTGACTTCATGGAGATCTTTCCTAAGGAAAGGAGTGTTTCAGTGTATGCCACATTGTTCCCACTGAACCTGGGGGTTGAGGTGCAACAAACACAAGCATGTGTGCAGAGATGTACCAACTCCTGTTCGATACCGTTCAGCTGTTTCACTTGGTGTTCTGAAAGGCAACTGTCATTCTTAGTATGTCCTGTGCTTGCCTCTGGCCTTTGCCCATTTTCTTTTATGTTGTTTCTGGCTCCTGAGATTTCAGAGTTCTTGATCATATTTGCTACTTTTCTCTCATGCTTTTAATTTTTAAATTTTTATTATTATTTTTCATTAACAGTGTCTCACTATTCATACAATGTCTGACTGACTTCTTTTTCTTTTATGGATTGTGCTTTGAGTGATCGTATTTAAGACCTCTTTCACATAGAATTGTCCTCTAAGTTTTCAATAACTGTTTCACTCATTTACATTTAGGTCTACTACCCATTTTTTGTAAGAGACTGTATGAGGTTCAGGCCAAGTTTTATTTTCTTCATTTCCGAGTCTGGATGTTACAATGTAATTGTTTCAAAAACTGCCTTTCTCTCCTGAGTGCCTTGCAGCCCTTGGTTCTCTGTGTTTGTTCCGGCTCTCCTGTTTATCGGTTCATCTGTGTGCCTACCCTAACACCACACTGGCTTTCGCAGAGCAGCTTTTGAAGCCAGGTAATAGAAATCTCGAAACTTTTCTCTTTTCTAAGTTGCTTTGACTATTCTTTCTAGTTGCTCTGCCTTTCCATGTAAATTTTAGAATCAGTTTCTCTTAAGTACAAATAAATCTGCTATAGTTTTATTTGAATTCCATTGTTTATTAATCAATCAATTGGTATCCTTGCCATGTTGGCTTTCCGGTATTGAATTTTAGACTTTTAGTATTTTCCCATAAGTCCCTAGACTCTATTAAATTTTTTTTTTCACTTTTCTTCCAGTTCAGACTGGATACTTTCTGATGATCTGTCTTCAAATTCACTGACCTTTTTATCTATCACAGCCATGCAGATACTGGACCCATCCAATGGTTTTTTAGCTTTGAGCTTTGTGATTTCCAGTTCTAAAATTTTTATTTATATTTATTTTTACATTGAAGCCTTCCTTCTGTTTTTCTGTGTATTCCAAGAGTGTTTGCCCTTATTTCCTGGAGCATATTTTTAAGTCACATTCTGTCAATGTCTGTCATTTTGTTATTAGTGTCTGTTGACTGTGCTTTTCCACATAACTAAGGTTTGCTTAGGTCTTTACATGCTGATTGGTTTTTGTTGTATCCTAAACATTTGAATATTACAAGTTTCTGAGTCTTCTTTGAACCCTGTGATGAATGCTAATGGTTATAGTAGCCTGTTTGGTTTTACTCTGACAGCCTTGTGCAGAATCTGATTTCACTATCTGTCTTGATTCTGGTGCCTTAAATTGCTGTGCGTCTGTCTTACCTGAGCACTGCCAGTCTGAGTCCTGGCTAGAGGTCTGTCTCTCATGTAACATCTCTTATTATACAGTCTAGAGTAAGGTTCCCAAATGCACTGACTTCATGGGTCTCTCTCCTTCTTCACGATACTGACATCTTCCACAGTCATCTCCCTTCTCCATCTTTCAGCCAGAAAGTGAGAGCATGAGCTCGCTTCAGGACCAGGCTGTAGTAGCATGGGAACCACAGGGCAGAGAACCATAAAGCTTTAGGCCACCCTCTTAGGCCAGTATGAGTACCAGACCCTCACACACACACTTGGGGGATTCTCATATCCAAGCTGCTGTTCCTGCTGTTCTTGGAAGACTTAGGCTTGGTGAGTACCTTAGACCATGTCATAGTGCATCATTTCCCCTAGCAGAATGGTGTCATAGTACACCATTTCCCCTAGCAGAATGTCCTCTTTCTTTCAGGTCCCACATGCTGTAAGATCCTTTTTTTTTTTTTTTTTTTTTCAAGAAAATTCAAATACTACTGAATTCTTAATGTGAATAGTATATTCCTTAAAAACTACCTTAATGGCTGAGTTGTACATTGTGAAATAATGCATTTCTTGGGAAGAGTATTGTGCCTTGACCACCTCACGGGTTAAAGGGCACTCTTAGAAGCACTCTGAATTCAGGCATAGAAGGAGATCGCCGAACTGCTGCTACACATGAGAAGGAAGGGGGAGACTTGGCAGGTGCCGTGGGGATGTGATGCTTTCATAGCTGTCATATTTGTGGTCTCTGCTTGGAGACTTGAGAAAGCTGAGATTCAAATCTGTTTTGTATACCAGAGCAAACTAAAGCACGTGAAGCCTGCAGAGCATAGGCATGATCACAGCTAGCAGAAATCCCTAGAGGGATGTGGATTTCCATGAGTATGGAGGGATACAGGGGTCCCCAGCTAAGACCCATGCAATAGTTTTTCATTATCATAACAGGGTAATGCCTGAAGCCATAAATCAAGTTAATAAAACTCACTTGGTTCAGTTAATCAGAACAAAATATTGGTAGTCTGTAAAGTCGGAAGGAGAGTGTTTTGTTGTAAACACTTGTTACTGAGTAATTTCAAAGAAGCAGATCTGCCTCCCCTTGCTCTGTATGCTTACATTCAGTTGAAGAGTCTCATTAAACCACTGTTTAATTGCTTATCAAGTAGAGACTCTAGATTTAATAAATAAATAAATGAAAATAAAAAAGAACTTAGACAACATGCCCCCCCCCAAAATGTGCTTTGGAACATGTGGGGTCTATCATTGGTAAATACCAACCCTCCCCGCTTCTGTGCTTTAACCTCACAGTGTCATCCGTGATGCCACAGTGTTTATGGGTTCAGTTTATTCAAGTAGGTTTGCATATTGTGAAAGTTATCCTTATTTTACTTGAATTTTCTCAATGTAAATAATGTGAGACATGAAATGAGAAGTGAGGTTAGACAGGACACTGGTCCAGGTGTGACGAGGTGAGGACGGTTTCTGCTTAGGGTGACAATGAGAATGAAGGCTGTGTTTCTGCAGCAAGAGCCTGGCCTACACAGTAGGACTTGATGTGACCCTGACGTTGGGACCCTTGTGCTCTTGTTGCCTAGAAAGAGCATGAGTGACCACAGGAGGAAGGATGTAGTAATATGCCGGACACTGAAGCCTGAGGGGTTATAATACTACCAGCCCTTCAGTGTTTGGCTAGGTGTTTACTTGGCCCGAGAGAGGTTCTGGAGAGTACTATTACTTGTCCAACTCATTTGATTTATCTCAGTACACTACATTAAATGTATAGAAACCAAGGAAAGGCTTAAAATGACGGAATTTGTTCTGCCCGAAGTGAATGTAGGTTTTCCAGACTCTTCTGCTTGTTTGGACATACCTCAGGAGTCACTTTAATATGGAATCCCTTCATTTCTTTTCACGCCCTAATTGATTATACTTAAGCAGCTGTCATTTATTCAGATTATTAAAATTATACAAAGTAACTCATGATAGAAATCACTTCTTGTTGATAAAATAAACTCCCTTTTCCCCATGGTCTTTCATTCTAACACTTCTGCTGATGGAGGTGGCTCTGGTCCCCACAAGTTTATTCAGGAAACACATGCTTGTATGCACTGCATCCAAGGCATCCTACATGTCCGTATCCTATCTCATCCTCATTAGCCTCACAAGAACAGGTTTGTAGGGTAAGGGACTGCTGTGGCAGGATGTGTTTGCCCAACTCCATCAGATAATTAGTATTATTCCCATTCTATAAATGTAGGACTGAAGTTAAAAGAAAGTAAACCGTTTGCCCCCATGGTAAATGGTAGGGTTGCTTGCAATTCTTTTTTTTTTTTTTTTTTTTTTTTTTGGTTTTTCAAGACAGGGTTTCTCTGTGTAGCTTTGCGCCTTTTCTGGAGCTCACTCTGTAGCCAGGCTGGCCTCGAACTCACAGAGATTCACCTGGCTCTGCCTCCCACGTGCTGGGATTAAAGGCGTGTGCCACCACCGCCCAGCTGCAATTCTTTTTTTATATAGACTTTTTTTTATAAATTAATAATTCATTTATTTTTATCTTATGTGCATTGGTGTTTTGCCTTCATGTATGTCTGTGTGAAAGTGTTGGGTCCCCTAGAACTGGAGTTACAGACAGTTGTGAGCCGCCATGTGGGTGCTGGGAATTGAACCCAGGTCCTCTGGAAGAGCAGTCAGTGCTCTTAACCACTGAGCCACCTCTCCAGACCTGCTTGCAATTTTTTTAAGAGCACATGTTTCTTTCAGAACACCAGATTCTACCAACAGTGATTCCACCATGAAATAATGACCACTGGGACAAGAAAGAAGTTGAACTTGACTTTCAGAGGTGAATTTTAGGGGCCTTTGCTTCTAAACAACAGTACCCCCCTCTGGAGCAGATTATAGCACGTATCATCCATTCTCAGCTGTGGAGTGCATTGCACATTCTTTTTTCTACTCAGAGTTCAAAATCTACTGTCATCCCAGGTATTGAATTATCACACATTTATACAGTAGACTGTCTCCTTAGACTGCCTGGGTTCGAATCCCTGCTCAGACACTGATTGCTGAATGACCTCAAGGAAGCAGCCTAACTTCACCTCTAAAATGGAGATATCCATGCTCAGCACAGTTATTAGAATGAGTTAGCACACTCATGTAAGGCGTTCGCCACAGTGCCTAGCACTTAGCAGAAGCTCTGGAAACAGGTGTTGGAGAGAGAAAGGCTTGGGACGTCTTAGCAAGGCCTGACCCACTGCTAAGCAGCATGAAAACACTGTAAACTGGCAAAAATGTTACCGATCCAGCTCTCTTCGCCTAATCCCCTGAAAGAAATAGTAGAAGAAAGATAATGTTACAAAGATACTGTCTCTGACCTGGAGAGACAGTGGATATGTCCCCACAGTGTACCACTCATAACTGCTGCTTCTGCTTTAATGGGTGTATGTGCTGGTTACAGTGGACTTGTTTTTAGAAACCATGGACTTTTTAATTTTTTAGCTGAATCCAGATTATAAAATGCTAAGGCTGTCAGAGTTTAGTTAATATAAATTTAGAAGAGAGATTACCTTTTCTGTGTTGGAAATATAAAGCCATTGGGCTCTCTTCAGGATGCCTTTTGTTTGTTTAATTTTATTAATAAGATCATCTTAAATGGACAAAAACCTGTGCACACGTAAAGCCCACTATTTCTATTAGAAATGAAGTTTAAGGAGTAAGAGTCCTAAGGGTGGGTATAACGTAGTGGAGAAAGTCACTTCATTGTGATTGTTACATACAGGAACAAAGCCAGTGTAAGGGGCGTGGAGAGAGGGAGAATGTTAGTTTCCATGGTACACAAGCAACTAATAAATCATCACATGATCTGAGACTTTAGCCGTATCTCAAATTAAATAATACTTAGGAAAAGCTAATTAAGATTTTTTTTACTTATTTTTTTAATATATATTTTATTTTACAATACCATTCAGTTCTACATATCAGCCATGGGTTCCCTATTCTCCCCCTACCACCCCTCCCTTACCCTCAGTCTACCTCCATTCCCACCTCCTCCAGGACAAGTCCTCCCCCAAGAACTGCGATCAACCTGGTAGACTCAGTCCAGGCAGGTCCAGTCCCTTCCTCCCAGACTGAGCCAAGTGTCCCTGCATAAGCTCCAGGTTTCAAACAGCCAACTCATGCAATGAGCACAGGACTTGGTCCCACTGCCTAGTTGCCTCCCAAACTGATCAAGCCATTCAACTGTCTCACTTATTCAGAGGGCCTGATCCAGCTGGGGGCCCAAAAAGCTAATTAAGATTTTTTTCCAGGATGCCATCATACCTTGTTTCTTTTTATATGCTCTGTCTTTTCAGTGGATCATCAGTGTTCTCCACATCATTTTTTACAGTGTCTCATTTGATGTATTATATTCTGTCATAAGCAAAATTTACTGTTTGTCCTTTTTTGGAAAAATTCATCTAATTTTTAATTAATAACCCTTCATGAGTAAATGAACTGATAAACTGTTTAATAAATTGGTTGTTATTTCCTGAGGCTAAGAGGAAATAAAACTGCTAAATAAGGATTTTTTTTTTTAACCTTTAATCCTAGCAGAGAGGCAGAGGCAAACTCTGTGAGTTTGAGGCCAGCCTGGTCTGCAGAGGGTGTTCCAGGACAGCCAGAGCTACACAGAGAAATCCTGTCTCAAAAAAACAAACAAACAAAAACCTCACAAAAAATTTAATTAAAGTATAATTTATAAATGAGAAAACAAACAAAACAGTTGTTATCTCTGTGATGAATTTTGGCAAGTATGTGCACCCCTATCAACCAAACAAGATCAAATATTTGCGTCACCCTGGAGAGTTCCTTGGGCCCCTTTGCTCCGCGTCTCCCTTAGCCACTCATAAGGACCACCCCAGCAGCCGACAACAAGTTTCCCTAGACAGCACTGGAGAAGGTCGAACCCTCTGTACCCACAGCAGCAAGGCAGAGGCCTTTAGTTCCCTTCTCAGAGAATGAGTAGGTGTGTGTTACATCCCAGTTCAGAGATACATATTTGCTAATCTCTGCAACTTTGTATTAATTTGTGTTTCTTGACTTAATAGTGAAACTGAGCACTTTGAAAACATTATCTGGCCCTTGGTTTTAGTAATGAAGTTTATGTTTTATGTCTTTTGTATTTAGTGTTAGGATTTTTGTTTTTTGTTTTTTGAGATGTGGTTTCCTTTATACTAGATTGGCCTTACACTCACTGTGTAATTGAGGGTGGCCTTGAACTTCTAATCTGCTTGCCTCCACTTCCCAAATACTGGGATTACACATATGTGTTACCACATCAAGTTTATATGGTGATGGGAATTGAACGTAGGCCTTCATGCAAGCAGTTTACCACATGAACCATGTCCCCAGCCCTATTTTTACATTTCTAATTGATATGCAAAAGCTACTAAATATCACTGGTATTATTTTTGTCGAAATATTTTTAAGAACTTGTCACTGCCTTATAATTTACTTATGTGGGGGTTTCCCTACATGTTTTCTGCCTGATGTTATTCTTGTAGTCTTCATAATCCCAATTGTATTGTATGAATATGCTTATATATTTCCCTAGTGTTCTGTGCCATTATTTTTGTTTTTAACTGCCATCAAAAGCCCACCTGGAACTGATTTGCTATATTAGGCCAACGTTAGAACTTTTTGTTTCTAAATTGTACACTACCGAATGAATAATCCTGTTTCTTCAACTGATATTATCAGAGTGAGGTCTGGAATATTTTTAAGTTCATTTCATTATTTTATATTAATTTTTTTGTCTGTTCTTCTGCCAGTATCCCACTTTTTAATTGCTATTGGCAGCATGTTACTGGTTAGTACATGGAGGGTAAGGTGGACCTTTATTGTTCTGCACTTACATTTTTACTTTTAAAGCTTGCGTGGATAATGTGCTACATTTGTATTTTCTTTGAGTTGTCCACACCTGGAAGAAACTTAGACAATAGACCATGGAATCAATAATAAAGAAGAAAAGAGCCCCATTATTTAACAGGTGGCCTCTACCTGAATTGCAACCTCGGTGCCAAGAAGGAAATAATTAGTCTTTAGACAAACCCTTCAAAGAAATGGAAAAGATCACACGTGGAAAATAACTAGCATGTAGAAAAAAAGAATGGAATACAGTGTTTTAATTGCCATCTTTCTGGTCCAGGTATATATGTGTTCTTAATGAGACATTTGGTAAGGTGTTTTCCATTTCCTCTCTGGTACACTGACCAGAAACACATGAAATTTGAACCAAGTCTCGGAATAGATGTCTCAGCTCCTCATGCTTTATCTGTTGTGAATCCCCAGAACATGGCAAGGATGGCCAAGTATAAATGCAAGCTACAAAATCCTCTTCCAAAGATCTTTAGGCTTTCAGTCACTTAACATTTTGAATTAGTTATAATCCCTTCCCTCTCTGGTACTACTGCAGTTAACTGCCTAGTCAAATGTAGCAATAATGTTTTGTTCTTTGTTTAGAGGAATTATTTAAACTGATAAACTGTTGCACTTGAGCTCTTTTGTTTTGAATTTCGGTTGGTGAGTGGGTGGGTTGATTGGTTGGTAGTTGGTTGGTTTCTTTTAAGGTAAATACTCATATAACTCAGGTTGGCACAAACTTGCAGTGTAGCTGAGGTGGCCTTGAACTTCTGATCCTCATGCCTCCAAGTGAGAAACTTAAATTGTGTGTGGCATGGTATATATCTATAAAATTCCAGCACCTGAAAGGAAGCTGAGGCAAAAAGGTTGCCTTGAGTTCAAGACTAGTCTGAACTACAGTGTGAGACCTTGTCTCAAAACAAAAGGGAAAACAGGGCAAGAGAGTGGCATGTGCCTTTAATCCCAGCACTCAGGAGGTAGAAGCAGGTTCATAGATATCTCTGAGTTTGAGGCCAGCCTGATCTGTATAACAAGTTCCAGGTCAACCAGGACTACAGAATGAGACTCTGTCTCAAAGAAAAGGAGAAAAGAAAGAAATTATTTAATTGGGCAAGATTGTACATGCCTGTAATCTCAACACTCAGAAGATGGAGGCTGGTGGATCTGGAGTTCAAAGCTAGCTTTGGCTACATAGTTGGCTTGTGGCCAACCTGGACTACAATAAGACCTTGACTAGAAAAATAAAAAAGTAGAAGTATAAGTAAATACTAAATATTCACATATCACCAATCCCATTTAACCCTACAAGCTAGATATTGTTAGTATATTATATGGGAGGAACTTGAGATGGTGAAAGATCAAAATGATTAAGATATCATAGCAAGCTATAAAAAGTAAAGCATTACTCTGATGAAACTGATTGGTTGGTTGGTTGGTTGGTTGGTTGGTTGGTTGGTTGGTTGGTTTTTGTAACAGAGTTTCATATAGCTAAGGCTACTCTGAAACTCTCTAAGTATTTAAGGATGATTTTGAACTTCTGGTCACCCTGCTTTACATGCCCCACCCCCGCCACCAAGTGCAGGAATTTAAGGTCTGTACCATCATGTCCAGTTTACACAGTGCTGGTGCTCAAGCCCAGAGTCTTCTGTATGCCATACAAATGTTCTACCAAATTAGCCACATTCCCAGCCCTTAGATAAGGAAAGTTAATATATCAGTGTTTTATGGCATTCTATTTCAAATGCCATTTGAGGTTTTTCCACCCAAGCAACGATTTTTCTGAATTAGTCTGCATATTTTTCATGTTTCCTGATACAGTAGCATTGTTGTTTTCAACTGTAGCAATAAGCTGCCAATGTAACTTTAGGACTTAGTAACTCTTAAAATAAAAAATTGTCCAACCTCTTGTAAATCTTGGAAGATGTTAAATTTCACATCCCTAACATTATTTGTATTATTTGAAGAATTAAAATTTGGGGAGAAAGTTATAGGTGTGTTTAGCTCGACTTAGAAGTTCCTGTGTGTTTTCATAGAAATATAAATAATAGAGTGGTTATGAGCATGGGAGTTTAAGGTTAGACCTAATCTTGAATCCCAGTTTGGAAATTTCCTAGCTCTGTGATCTTGGAGAAATTATGGAATCTTTCTGTCATTGTTTTTCAGATTATAAAGTGAGGGTAATACTGGCACTTTTTTTGTTTGTGGGCTGGGGTCAGTTTGGGATCAAGAGAAGTTCTATTTATAAAGGGTTAGTAAGACGTTAAGAGCAGTCAGTGATCTGTAAATGTGTCGCTGTCATCGTTGATGTTGTCCGTTGTTCTCAAGTCACCACTGAAGTCAGTAGATCTGTCAGGACAGTAATTGGAATTTGTACCATTTCTGTTACAGTTGATAACTTCTAGAACTTTTCTTTAGTTGACCTATAACCACTTACAGTGGCTAACTTGAGCTTAGTTTCTATCATAATCCTTAACAGTGGAGATACATTTTGAGGTTTGGGGGTTTTGTGTCTATTTTATTTATGTGTAGTAATGCTTCATTAATGAAGTAGTGACTCTCTCCATGAGACTAGACTCGAAAGTGTGGAAACAAGAAGCGATATGGCAGAACAGACATTGTTCAACTTTGGATAGCATAAAATCGTGAGTTCGATGTAATACAAATGTTTTATTCCATTCCTCTCTCTTAGCCAGGTTTTAGGTAGGGATCAAATGAAGCCAGAAGAAATATGATTATAGACCAGGGTCCTTGGTTACTGTTCATTTTATACAGAACTATAAATAATCCTGCAGAAGGCCAGTGTGGTTCGTTATAAATAGGGCCTCATCAGAGTTGCTGACTCTGGAATGGTGATTATTTTAATGCTAAGCTCTCCAGCCAGCCTCTGAAGTCACCTCTGCTGCTTCTTTTGTCTTCTGAGTGAAGAAAGCTCTTCAGCATTGACTCTGTTGTGCATGCAATTTGTCCTGAAATACTTTTCTATCATGAGGGAAGCTTTGATCATGGGTATGATTTGAGTGAGATGAGCAGCCAGCCCTGTGCCCTAGCTGCTTCAGAGACCTTCTGACTGGGAGCTGTGTCTTCCCTCTGTGCGGCAGTTAGTCTGCTGGCCACAGAGTTCCTGTTCCTGGCTGAACTGTCAGTTAAAGCTCCCAGCAGGTATAAGGACACACACTGCAGTTGTCTTCTGGAAAGCGTCTTAAATCTTTCCACCTGGTTCTGCTCAGTGTTACGCTGTTAGATGGGCAGGAAAGCCGAGGAAGTGCATTCTCCTGCTGCCGAAGTTATTTGGAAAAGTATATCTTCCACATTTAGTCTAACAGTACCCAGTATTTACTAATCGTTTTTAACTAAGTAAAATGAAAGACAGTGTTTGGAGTTGGCTTTTCAAAACCCCAGAGGGGCAGTGTTCCTTTAAAACTCCGAACGAGGAGATTTTTCCATGTTAGTGGTGAACAGGGACAGTACCCTGATTTCTGTAGTTGTTGTCTTTTTCCAAAGGTCTGTGCCTATTAAGCTCCTTTTTCCTGAACTTCATTCTGTTAGCTTGAGTTCTGTTCCTCCTTTTCTCCTACTGTCAGCTTTAGACATGTCTCTTGTTTCTGGCTTCACGTCTGTCTAATTCCTTTAGGTCAGTTTCTGTTGCCCAGTTAAGCCTCCTTCCATCCTGATTCTTCTTCCTATTCCCACCGCCCCTTTCTTAGGCATCTCTGTCTGTGCCACCTGTTCTGCTAGACCCAAGCAGTGCCCGGCCCCGCTTCTCTGGGGCTCTTTTTAACTGCTTCCATCTCAGGGCACGTGTCTGTTTTTCTGTCCGCCCCATCTGCTCACATGTGTTACTGTGGTCTCAGATGTATACTTCATTTTAGAAAAAGATTTACACTTTTCTTTTTGATGCATGCTAGTACCTAAACCCAACCTCTTAATTCTTAAGTAAGTTTCTTGGAATCAGACATGAAGAAAAATCTAAAATTAAAAATCCTTAAGTTTTTAACCTAAAAATAACGTTCTGATAGTTAAAAACAGAAATAAAAGTGTTGTTTAGAACGTGTTTAAACATCCTAAGCGATATAAGAAGTGTTCAATTTTAATCAGATAGCCATTTGTAGTTTAAACAGCAGCTGAAGTACACGTGACTTTGTAATGCACCTTCTTAGCAAACTCACAGTAAGCACCAAGTGTTTGTGAGCAGTTTTCAAATTTCTGGAAACTATTTTGGTCTTTTTTTTTTCATTAGCAGAAAACTTTCTCCAGCAGCAGCAGCAGTTCTCTTTAGGCTTCCCAGTTTTCAGGACTGTGACCTAGGACTCTGACTTCAGAGTAGGAACTTCCTTTGGGCCCTTCCATAGCCTCAGCTCTGTTATCTGCAAAAGGGAAGAGAGAACTCCAGCTGACCTTCATGTCTACTGAACGTCCTGAGAGTGCCTTCAGTATGTGGTGAGGTACAGAACAGATCCATAAAAGGCAGAGGAGCTGAAATAACAACTCTTAAAAATAACCTGACCCATCAGTCATCAATTATGTTACAACAGACTTAATAATTCTCTGAATCTTTATGTAAAAGACCAACTGCAAACTATTATAGAGATAGGTAAGTGCCACCTCTGGATCCAAAACCAAACTATCTTTCCAATTTACAGTATTATCCTGTAAGTTTCATATAATCCAATAAGAATACCAGTAGAAGGAGGAAAAGAAACAAACAAAAGTGGCCAGCATAGTTTCTGATAAAAGGAGAAAGGGGATGCCATGTGATTAAAAATGCCACCTGCTCAAGAACCTTGAAGCCACTTCTTACCATAAGAAAATCATCAGATTGCAGTGGCGTGGCACATAGCAAAGACCTGACTAGCACTCCGCAAAATACACAAGGGGATCAAAAACCAGGACACTCTGACCTGCAGAGACACCTCCGTGGGTAAAAGCACTTGCTGAACAGACCTGACTTCAAATCCCCAGAAACTACAAAAAAAAAAAAAAAAAAAAAAAGAAAGAAAGAAAGAAGGAAAGAAGAAAGAAAGAAAGAAAGAAAGAAAGAAAGAAAGAAGAAAGAAAGAAAAAGAAAAGAAAAGCCAGACTGGCCTCAAGCATACCTATTTTCCCAGCACTGGGGGATGGGCAGGGCAGACAGGAGGATCACTGCAGCTTGCCGACTACTGGTCTACCTCCAGATTCAGTGAGAGACCCTACCTCAAGAGAATGCAGCTCAGAGCAATAGAAGACACCCAGTGTCCTCCTCTGGCCTCTGCATACACACACACACACACACACACACACACACACACACACACACAAAAAAAAAAAAAAAAACACACACACACACACACACACACACACACACAGGGAGAGACAAGATATAGCCTAATGAAACACAACGGTGAAATGTACTCAGATGTCCTGGATGAAGTCCTCACAAGGGAAAAGACATAGGGTAAATGGTGAGTGTTTTAGTGTGATCAGTATGCTGGATAGCTTTGACAGACATTTATTTTGCCATAGCCTGGGCACTGGAAGCTAGAGAATTTAATACTGGTAAGGCCGATACCTAGTAAAAAGTCCACTTCAGGATTACAGGTGACCAGTCTCAATTTGTCCCAAAGGCTGTCCACTATGAACACATACTCCTAGTGTGCCTTCTTGGAAGTTGAAGAAACCTTTTAGCATATCCTTCCTTTTCCTCTCAGCATTAGTCTACTTTAATTCTTACTATAAATAGTGTCCCTGACTAGTTTATGGTCTGATAGAAGCAGATCATATTTCGAAATAAATGTACATGTAAGCATCCAAGGCTGATTGGGTCCAAGTAAAGTGTAAGTATATGATGATATAACATAAAAATAATGAATGTCAATATTATAAATGCCAAACTATGAAAGTGATAAATATTTTTTGTACAAACATAGTTTGTAGGTAGTATAGTTGGTCACACACACAGATTCAGGTGCTGAAGGTCTAATACCCTATATGATAGTATTTGGAGGTAGAGCATTTGGGAAGAAATTAGGTGTCAATGAGATAGATTATAAGGGTGAGACCACCATGAAGATTAGTGTTCCTCTAGGAAGAAAAAAAGACAAGAGTTCTCTTTCCACACACACTGTGTGGGGACACAGTAAGAGGAAGCCATCTTGTAGACCAAGGAGAGAGCGCCTAGTCAAGTGACTCAGTTTCTGTCTTCAAACTGTGGGAAAATAAAGTCCTGTTTGTAAGACACCAAGTCCATGGAATTTAGTTATAGTCCTGAGAAAGACACAGGAAGCACATGGGTTAAAGTGATATTCAGACTCCTTTGCCATGGTGGCCAAGCCTTCTAGCACTGTGTGAAGTGAATAGGCTGGACTTCACCATCTTCTCATCACAGGTAAGGAAGCAGGCCTGTGAGTGGGTCAAACTCAAGTCTGACTTCATTCATGCGGGTCTCCCTAGGAAGTATTGAAGAACTTCAAATGTAGGAGCAGATTCTAAGGACCAAAGCAGTAAGAAACCGTTTTAGGAAGAAATGGGCTTTGAAATGACCAGAAAAGGAGGGGATAGAACATTCCAGAGAAGTGACACTGACAGAAAAAAAGTATGCTTTAGTCTGTTTCTAGTAGAGCATTGTGGTCCTTCAAAGACTCAATGGAGGCAACACTTAGAAACTGTTTTGTCTTGCTGAAATGTGTATTTACAAACAAAGGCTGTTTCCACCTTTCAGACTATTTCCCCAAATCATGTACATTTGTGATCTGTAGTCTAGAGAATGACAAACTTAAATAACAACCAGGAGCTATTTAGTTGGGTTTCTTAAGAATTCTAAGTTAATAGGAAAATACAAAGTCATAACAATATGCAAACTAATTGTGTTATAACAAATTATGTGTGTGTTCCCAAAGAGTGACAAGGTCATTCAAACCAGGAAGGAGAAGGCTGAGGACGGTGAGTGCGTTTCCCACACTTCAGTGTGAGCAAACATGAGCAGATGTTAATCTTTAAGCTCTTTAATTGGCCCTTTTGAGACAGGTCAGCACTAGATTATTATAGCACAAACGTGCTGTCTGAAGAAATTCCTTGCTTTTAGTACTAACTAGCCCTTTTCTTTGCTAGAACGTTTGAAAGGTGAATTACTTGGCTGGAAACTAAGTTTATACAACCTGTAATTGCTAAATAATTTGGAATTGTATATTAAAACTATCAAGGAGAAAAGTAAAGACAATCAGTATTCTAGCCAAAGGTCTTTTTAGAGGTGATAGGAGTCCCAGAAATACTGACTTGTTTACAAGTACTTATCATCAGCATTCTTCTGAACAAGCACTGCTGGATGATGAGGTGCAAAGGCCAATGAAACAGCTCTGTTCTTCACAGCACCCCAGAGAGGCGGGCTTGCAAAAAGAAGGCTAGAGCCATGGTCAGGACTGTCAGGGAGGCCAGGAGAAAGCAAGCCAAGCAGGAGCCGGGGTGACGGCACAGCCAAGGCAGGGAGGAGAGAGAGAGAGAGAAGACATGGAAATACAGAGGCAGCAAGGAGGTTGGAGAGAGCAGGCATTCTTCAGGAAGCTCCCAAGAGTCTAGCATGTCTGGAATGGAAGATAGAGGATCATGTAGATAGATCATGGTCAGGCATGCGAAAGCCAGATTAAAGAAGGCATGGACCGGGCGGTGGTGGTGCACACCTTTAATCCCAGCGCTTGGGAGGCAGAGGCAGGCAGATCTCTGTGAGTTCAAGGCCAGCCTGGGCTACAGAGTGAGTTCCAGGAAAGGCACAAAGCTACACAGAGAAACCCTGTCTCGAAAAACCACAGCCAAAAAAAAAGAAAAAAGAAAAAAAAAAAGAGGACACATAAGAAATTTAGGGTTCCTTCTGTAGATAATGGACCAAAGGGTTTAAACCATAAAGTTTTTCACAGCTAGATTTGCTGCATTTTCTGAAGAAGAAGGAGGAGGGGGGAGAAGAAAAAAAGAAAAAATATATATGAGGGAAGGTGGGGAGAGAAAAAGAAGAAAAGACGGGGAAATTGTCATGGGCCACAGTGCAACCCTACAGCCCTTTGTGATTTCACCCCTGACATTGTCAGACACCCGTCGTCGTCACAGGGACAGATCCTGAGCCCTGCTTCTTCCCCTCAAGACCCGCAGTTGGATGGGGTCATAGCTGGCATCTTAACTGTAAATAGAAAAAGAAGCTGGGACTGGAATTCCAGAAATAGGGTTTAAGACATTAACAAGATTCATGATGGAAGTTAATGCTGTTTCTAAGCAGTGTTTTCCCCAAAGATGTGCCCTCGTTCTTGAGGCCTTTGCAGTGTCTCTTTTGGAACTGCTTCAAACAAAGGCCAGCCTGGGGTTCCCTTATGATCCTCCCTTTAGAGCTACATTGTAATTTCTTGTTTTCCAGAATGAGCACTCCCCATTCTGATTTTTGTCTTCCTAGACCTAGCCTGAACTAACGGTTGACTGATTCCCAGGGTTAAAACTCCAGCATTGCAGATGAAAGCCTGTTGCCTCTGAAAACTGTCATGAAACCACCTGGTCAGCAGCTGCAGACTCCTCTGCCTTCTCAGAAGTTGCACTGGTCGGCTAGGGGTGTAGCTCAGTGGTAGGGTGCCTACCCAGCTTGCTCAGGCCTGGATTCAGCCTCCAGCTCTGCAGAGAAAAAGGAGGGGGTGAAAACCTCTTCTTGCCTCTCCATAGCCAGTGCAGACACCGCCAGGCAGCATGGGAAAGCTTTTGGAGAACACTATCAGGGGATGCTCTGATTATTGTCTCACGCTTTGTTAACATTCCAAAACACATGTTTGCCACATTGTGGTGTCTATGTGTTCTCCCAAATAAACAGTTTGCTTCTAGAGAGCAGAGCCTGGGTCACATTTGCCTTTTTACCGTCAGTAGCTAGCAGTGGACTCACCCATAAGAAGCCCTCAGATGTTTGTCGAGTGGATGATTGAGTCTAGCACATTGCCTCGTTTTCATACCACTGAGAGGGACTGGACTATGCCCTTGGAATGACTCAGTTTGTGGAGCAGACTCAGGACCACTTAAGCCTTGTCGGGTGTGTTAATAGTTTGTCATTGTGAACCCACTCTTGGGGCTGGAGAGATGATGAGCAATTAAGAGCACTTGCTGCTCTTTCAAGAGGACCTGGCTTGGGTTCCCAGCAGCTACACAGTAGTTATCAACTAACCATAACTCCACTTCCAGGAGACCTGGCACCCTCTTCTGACCTCCATGGGCACCAGGCACACACATGGTATACAGATATACGGCAAAACACTCATACACAAAAATAAAATAGTATAAGGGTTTTTTTCTTCCAAAGAACCTGCTGTTCTCTCACTCTGAAGGAACAAAGCAAAGGTAAATGGAATTAAATCAGTCAGTGCAGAAATATAAAAGTTTTTCATCTTTGGCTCTATGCTCCTTAAATTTAAAAGTAACCAGTGAGATGTTTTTAATGATTAGTTCTGGGACCCTTATGCTAGAATAATTAAATTCTAGGATACCTTTGAAGATAGAAGCCTGGCGGCAATGGTTTTTAAAAACACTCAGCTGATTTTCACGTGCACCCTGTGTCTGATGGAAGGGTTCTAAAAGCACTTAGAAAAATGTTGCTTTCAAAACAAATCCTCTCCCGGAGGGAGCTCTCCATTAGGAGCTGTGGGAGGTGCAGAGGAGCAGGAGGGGTCTCCCACTGAAGTCTGTCGGAGCAAGACCTTGCAGTGCCTGATAGAGTGCACTCTAAGAGCAACCATTAGTGTGTGCTGAGCTGGCAAAAGTCACGGAAAATGGACTTGAGACTCTCTGCAGCCCAGTAGGTGTTTCAGGAAGCTTATCATTAAAATAAAAGACAGCTCCTACTCACAGAAGGTCAAGTGGTTGCCTAGCAAACCTGGTGCCAGGCTTGGCCAGTACCAAGGGTCTGAAGATTTCATTCTCATTAGAAACCACCGTGCTCAGCACTGGGCATACAGCTGTGAAGCAGGCGTCTACTGTCTCAAACACCTGCATCTCCTCCAGTTCAGTAAACAGACAGTTACAAAACAGTGAGCGGTGATGAGCAGCTGACAAGGTTGGGGAGATAGGAGGCGCTGCATGTTGGAATGCCGCATGCTTCTGCCTGAACTACTTTAGTCTGATCTGATAGTGTTCCTGAGTAAAGGCATATGATGAGAGAAAATGAATAAGAAACGCTATTCAGAATCTAGAAGACTCTGAAGAGGAAGAATAGTTAAGTAGTCAAAACAATAAAGTAGAATTGCAGAGTAATTGTTTCTTGAGCGGGGCATGGAGGCACATAGCTGTAATCCTAGCACCCAGAAAGGTACCAGGCCAGCCCGGGGTGCATAGCAAATCCATCTCAGAAAACAAAATAAACATGTTTATTTCAAGAGAAAAATGTTCTTAAATTGGGGTGACTTGGAAATGAGAAGGAAAGGCTATGAAATCTTTTAGCAAGAGAGCTGTTTACATTCTCGTGGGATAAATCATTTCACTTCATTTTAATCAGAAATGAGTTGCTAATGTTGGGATTCTGACTGAGCTCAGAATTGGATCTTCTGGCTTTTGTATAAATGTCACTGCCATCCCATAATTTGTCTTCCCAGTTATCTGAGAACTTTAATACTGAATGTCATGTCAGGAAAGAGCCATTTATTTACTTGGTTTATACTTTTACACAGTCCTACATCAGAATAAAATTCATTGTATGACACCACTCTGGAGGTAGGAAGCCCCCATCTCATAAGTCTATGCTAAAGATTGTGTTAATCCGAATGAAACTTCTGTCTTTGCCTTCAAGTAAACAAGTTCTGAAATTCTCACATGTAAATGATTAGTGTGTAATTAACTCCATAGAAGTCATTGCTCTGATTGGTCAGTTTTATAACCAGTCATCGAGTGGATAAGACTGAATTATTGGGATGTACAAGACTGAAGTGCCAGCACCTCCAGGATGGATGAAATAAGTTCTCAGTCCACATATGTACCCTCCCAGGAGACTGAAGTGTGGGCAAGCTTTCAATTCATGCAGTGTGTGATTTATGGAGGCACAGAGGTCAGGAGTTTATTATACCCAAAATCATAATAACTACTTTGTTTTCACTTTAAAAATGAAGTGACCAAAGCATGTTGAAAGATAAATGGGTGAGCCATTCTTCGCTATTAAAGATTCCACAGTATTGTGGAGTAGCCAGCCATCCCAAGTGTTGTGGTATTAAATCTGAAGTGGTCTGTAAGCTGAGAGCCCCTCCTTTCCTCTGGGTTGAAGATTGCTATTAATCAAAAATTTGGGCCTGTGTAGCAGTGGCGTATGAAACAAACAGCTGAAGCAGACAGCTCCTTTAATTTATGGCTTTCTGTGTTTTTCAGATTTGTGAGAGAGGTTTCTTCCTGTAGACTTGGTTCTGTGGCTCACTTGCCTAGATTTCATTTATTATACCAGAACCAAGCAGGTCCGATAGTTACAAGATTGTTTCATGGCATTGAAAGGAGGAAGGTACCTTTTTATGTTTTTAATTGACAGAGTCTGATAAAGTCATTTTGAAACATGTGAATAATCTCTACTAGAAATAGGTGTTATAAAAAAATCTGTATTGGAGGCAGAATATGGGATTCTTTTTTAAAATAGAACAATGAATTTGTAGAAAGGCTAATAACCTAACTAGGGTAGTGGAGTAAGTGAAGCGTCGATGTCGAAGTATTAAATACAATTGTTTTGAAAGACATGTGATGCCAACTTAGGTGTTCGCTTAGGTGTCGGTGATGGGAGACTGTTAGGAGTGACAGCGCAGGGCCTGAGCTCCCGTGGTGTGTAAAGGGCCTTTAGCAGGACAGCCTTGCCACGCTATTGCACGTGCTCCCCTTCCTAGGGTGCACTTTGTGGGGTGCACAGGACAGACTGCAAGAGTATGGGAGGAGAGGCCTCGTCATACAGTGCACTACCAAAATGTAAAGAGCTTTACTTTATTCAGTGACTCCAAGTGTCTACCGCTGTGACCAAACACCATGACCAAAAAGCAAGTTGGAGAGGAAAGAGTTTCTTTGGCTTACACTTCCACATCACTGTTCATCGTCAATGGAAGTCAGGACAGAACTCAAATCGGGCAGGAACTTGGAGGCAGGAGCTGATATAGATACCATGGAGCGGTGCTGCTTACTGACTTGCTCCCCATGGCTTGCTCATCCTGCTTTCTTATAGGACTACAAACCCAGGGACGCACCACTCATGTGGGCGGGGCCCTCCCCCATCAACCACCAACCAAGAAAATGCCTCACAGCCAGATCTTATGGAGGCAGTTTCTCAATTGGGGTTCTCTCCTCTCAGATAACTCTCACCTGTCCAGCATGCCAAGGGAAGCAAGTTGAAGATGTTCTGTAGAGTCCGGAGGAGGGAAATTGCTTAGGGCTTAGCAGCAGCCTCAGTAGTAGAGGCTGATGCTGTTTAGCTGGCTTTTAGAAGCACTTCACTGGGTGAGTCTCCATCGATTAGCCAATGTTCAGAAGCAAGAAGCTGTTGCTGGTAGTTGGCTTTCAGAAGTGACATGAGCTGTCACTGATTGTTTAGACCTAGGTAAGTCAGCATTAATTGGTTAAATCCAGTTGTGTTTCCAGCTGGATCTACTGGTTCCTTGTTTCCCTGGTTACTGGAAAAAAAAAATCAACCTTTTTCAAGGAATTGGCCATTCTCAGAAGTTAACACCCAAATAAACACCATAGGAAATTTAAAACACAAGAAAATCAGAATCTGTAGGGAATCTACACATGTACACATGTACCTGTTAGAAGTCAGAAGTTCTCACATGTGATGTGGCTCATTCCTGTGTTGAGATCAGTTATTAAAGTCAGAACAAACTGTATTATTAATGATAACACATAGTAATTTGAATGTGTTTTACCCCGTGTAAATATGATGTAGGTCATCTGTATGTCACCGATACTCACTGCATCACCATGACCTTCTAAAGTAGAACAGAAGGAAGTAGCAATGGTCCATATGCATATCCCCAAAAGGGCAGTATCTGTAATATTTTCCTTTCCTCCCAAAATCTCCTGAGGAATCTTCAAAATCTGAATATACTCATAGAGTTTTCTATACAAATAAATGTCACTCATCATCTATGGCGCTGCAGGGAAAAGAGCAGGAGTTCCCGACAGTACCAACTGTCCAAATCTCTGCTTAGACAGATCAAAGGAAATCACTGTCATATGTGAGCTTCTCTGAAAGTTGCAAGGGGCATATGCAGGGTTTTGTTTTGTTTTTTTCCCTGTCTGCTATGATGAAGGAAATACGTATTTAAGATGCACTGATACTAACTGGATTTTTTCACTTAAATAACTAGTAGAAAATTCTTACCACTTTTGTTTATTCATGTAAAAACTGAATTTTTCTCTTTTCTAATTTGTTCAATTGCCCTGACGTCTTCTGACTCCGCTGTTTCCTGCTGGCTCCTCACAATGGGGGCACAGCTAACGGCTGGCACAGCTCCCTGCTGCTAAGGATAGCTAGCTTATGACCACTTAGAAATCAAGCACATGCTGATACCTTAAGACCAGTGAGCATTTGCTGAAGTAGGAAGGCAGGATAGTAAACTTTCTGTAATCCACAGTGAGAGGAGAAAAGTAGTTCATGGAGTTGCGCCAGAAGTTCCAGTCCCTTTAGGATAGAAAGCTCAGACCCTCCCAGAAAAGACAGCCACAACACAATTTGAACATCACTTTTGGTTATTTTTTAAACATTTGTCTTATAGATGCACACTTTTTTTGTTCTGTTTGTCACTGTTTATTTGGTTTTTGTTAATTTGCTAGTGGTACTGGGGATTGAACCCAGGACCTTATGCATGCAAGGCAAATGTTCTGCCATTGAGCTGCACACCAGCCCTAACACATCATTTAAAGGTGGGATTTTTTTGGGGGGGGGCTTGGTTTTTGTTTTGGTTTTAGTGTAATCCTTGCTTTTGACCCTTTGAACCACTCAGAACACAGCAGCAGATAGGTCTGGTTATTGGCTGGCATCTGGCTCCACAGCTGGCTCTCTATGGTTGAGTGTACTCTTAAAGAAAGAGGACAGAGTTCCAAATGTGGTTTTAGGAGACTCGCAGGTAGACATCATAGTTTCTCACCGGGAGGAATCCGCACTGAGCATGAGGGCAAAGACTCCTAGAAATGCATAGTAGTGGAGAAGACGGGCATGTTTTCCAAAGTTTTGCTTTGTTTCTGGCTATCCAGTTCTGGGGACCCAAACCCAGGGCTCGACACTCCGCCCCTGAGTGAGATTGCTCACCACAGCATGTGTTTTGTAGAACTGCTTTCCAGGTGAGATGGGCACCTGTAAGCAGCGACCCCTCCTGGTGCCGGCTGCTGCCTGGTTCCCTGTGTGAGAGTGGGGGATAAATTTCTACTTGGGGTTCCCAGCCTGAGCTCACTGGGCCTCTCTCCTCCTCTTCAGGATGTCACACGTGCTCCAGTTTGAGGACAGAAGCAGGAAGGTGAAGGATGCGAGCATGCAGGACTCAGACACGTTTGAGATCTACGATCCTCGGAACCCAGTGAACAAAAGGAGAAGAGAGGAGAGCAAGAAGCTGCTGAGAGAGAAGAAGGAAAGGAGGTGAGAGCAGCGTGGTGACGCCAGAGCAGCTGGCAGCGTGCCCGCAGTCAGTGTCCTTGTGACAGCCATGGACCGCGGCGGACGGGTGTGAAAGTATGTCTGAACCTGTTCTCTGGCTCAGAAAACAGATACTTTGTTTTGTAAATTTGGAATGATGTAAGCAAATGCTTTTGGTTACTGATACATTTTTTTGTCCTTAATTGACCTTTTATATTGCTAAATCTGAAATAAAATCAGTTTCTTTCCAGTTTAAATGTTAACCATTTGCAGACTGTATAAGTCTGTTTATGTCCCTTTACCCTGAAATGTGTGAAGTCTTCTTGTCAAGATTTTTATAAGTGCTCACAGAAAGAATAAGGGGAACTTCTCTGACACTTTGATATAAAATAAAAAATTATAAAATAAAAACATTAACATTGATGACTCTTTTTGTATATAAACATATAAAAATAGTCAGACCAGTAGGACTCTCACTTTAATTTGTGAGAAATACACAGGCAAATTAATCATCTCTACCCAGGCCATTGCCTGGGTGTTAGGAATGCATCCAGGATGGGAGCATTCTGCTGCCATGCTCTGCAAACACCACATCCTGAGGCTGGGCCACCTCAACGCAGCGGCACCATGAGCAGGTAGGTGCACAGGACCCGTACTACCAGTAGATCACATCAGGAATTTAGCTCTTGATGCAATCATTCACACCGGGTGTTTCTGTTACCTATTTTTAGTTCTAAAATCTGCTTGCTAAAATTGTACAGCAGGCTGACTTCAGTCACCTAATAAAACTTCACCAGCCACATCTTTTCAGAAGAAGTAATGAAATCGGTTTCCTCTTCCTAAAGCGCCGGCTCTTCAACTGTGATCCCAGGTGCAGCCCTGGCAGCAGACGTAAGGACGGAGAAACCCTAGTCTCTGCCTTGCTGCCTGCCAGCCACCACCAGCAGCACCCTCCTCTCTAGACTGTCGGTGTCCAGGGAACTTAAAAATGTCATAGCCCATGACCAGAAAGTTAGAATCCTAGGCCTGGACCTTAAAGAAATTTTCAGACACTGGTCAAGATGAGTAGGCGCTAACCTACATTGAAGCATCATAAAGCAGAGTATACATATGTGTTACATAGCCACACTGTTGAATTCTTTATAGTGATAAAGACCACTAAACTCCAGGAATGTATCTAAAGGAGCAGCGTTTGCCTAAAGTATACCAGACCCTGAACTAAATCCTCAGGACGGAAAAAAAATAAGTAAACAGAACTATATTACTGTATCTTAAAAGGAACAAACAAAACTAGATATATCAAAATGTAAAGCAGATAAGTAATATAAGTTGAGAATGTAGTGAGGGATTAGGCTGGTTTAGTAAAGTGGAAGTTGGGGGTTTTCTTCCAAGATCCATGACTTCATTAGCCCTGGATAGTTACTCGGTTTCTAGTACTAGGCATGCTTGTTGAGTGGGTATTGAATCCAATTAGAGAGTGGTTGGTTACCACAAAGGTGTGTGTACCACTACAGCACTCAGGTTGACAGTATCTTGCTGATGGCTGTGACTCATAGGTCTCAGAGCTGGGTAGAACTGGTGGTTGCTTCCCTCCTTTGGAAGCTTGCTTGGCACCTTCTGATGATAACCATGAAAGATATTAAGATCTTAGTTTAGCTAAATGATCATCCCATTTTAACTCTAAGAAGCAGGAGATTCTGAAATGTAGTAGTGACTGTGGGATTTCACCATTACAAAATTCACTCAATTTAACTACGTAAGTAATTTTCAAAAAGAATAGGATCCTAAATTTGGTATAAAACATGCTTGTAGTCACAGGAAAATGTTTAAGCCAAATAAATGTAAAGAAAAAAACTAAAATAAACATAAAAAATAGCCTTTAAATTCACTTAATTTTTAAGTTTGGGTTTATTTTTTGTTTATGTGTTTTGGTCAGGGATATTATCCTGAGACAAAGCAGCCTGTCAGAGTTCTTGTTCTTTGCCTGGGAATGCTAGAAAGAGAGAAAACAATTGGCATTTCTGTTCTCATTATGGCTTCCGCCTTGAGTGAAGCTGGTGGCAGGTAAGAGCTAAAACCAGCCCTCGACCTTTCCTTTCTCAAAGGGTAATTGAAGTGAATGCAGATCCATCTGGGATGCTTGATGTTATAAAAATGTGCATGGCCACATGCCCTCAGCTGTGGCCCCTCTGAGGCCACGTAGTCGGTAATGCATCTAAAAATGGGGACATCATAACACGGGTCATTAAAGCGTGTGAGGGGATGAGTAGTTTGCTGCTGTTTTTAGAACTCACTCAGTGAGTGATGGTGGGCGTCTCTCTCACGCCTTCACTGCCAGGTTCTCGATAAGATCGGATGTGTGAGGTACATAAACCTGCCACGTCGTGTCAATGTGGCCTGGGTAGAAAAGGTTAGATAGAGGTAGAGTACAGCTGAAACATGCTGTTTTATCTTAGTGATAACAAGGAAGAGGGGAGGTGTGAAGTGAGTTGCCACTGAGGGGCTTATCGGTGTGAACAATTTGTCTATACGGGGGTGTCGATGTGGAGAAGTCAAGAGGGGTGGCGTTCTTCACTGCCATTCACAAACAAGAGTAGGTCTGCCTTCCCCATCACCGCGACAGCCAACACCCGAGCAGTTCGGCGTCCGTCGGGTGGCCCCATTTCTGCCTACTGGGAAGCACAGTACATTTCCTGTCTTTGCTTCTTTTCAGCTTTTAATGGAGAGATGTGAAACAGGCACCACACTGTGGAGAAATCCTCGCTAGATGAAACTCAGATTCTAAGGAAAGTGGTAAGACATCAGCCCTTACTAGGGTGGTGGTAGAAGTACTGGGTCTGTAGAAAGAATGTTCATTAGCACGGCCATCCATCCCCACCACCTCCCAGACATACACACCCCTCACCAAACCCATAGACCACGTCTCCGTCACAGCCACTAAGTCTCCTCAGTCCCTGTGGAGAAATATTGCCAGTGATGTGGTGACAAGCAAGCTCAGAAAGAATGCACAGCATTTGTCAGAGTGTCTCCCATGGCTCATTTTAAACCCTGATATAGCCCTGCTCTGAGAGAGCCTTTTGCCATCCGCTTCCATGGCTAATGCTTTCGTACACTGACTCTCGCATGGGCACTGAAGAACTCACTCTATTGTGACCCCGTTTCCAGAGCCACAGTCCGCTTCTCTATTTTGTGCGATTACCAGTTTACGATGGATTTGTATCTTTAGATTCTCTGTTGGTGACATTTTCCAAAGCTTCTCTTTGGGTTTTTTCCCCTACTTTTTAATTCCAGTAAATCTTATGCTCAGCTCAAAAAGGAACCAAACCTTATGGAGAAAAGGAGATGTAAGAAATAGAATGATGGGTCTTTGATTTACCCACTTTAAATGATAATGTACAAATTCATCATTTAACTTAAAAGAGCAGTGTTGAGTTAGGAGACGGGGATTCCCACCTGCAAAGAAAAACATGGATTCTGAATGCAGTGCAGGCAGAAGTCTGCTCTCTCTGTCTCCCACATCTGCTGGAAATTATTCCCTGAAGATTACATCATGGTATTAATTTATGTTACTTGATCAGCTAAAATATCTTCTGGAGGCTTTCTTCACTGCACCAGTTAAGAAGAAAAAGATTTTTTTTTTGTCTTCTAGAAAAATTATTATTTTTCTCATCCTCATAATGCCAAATGTGCTCCTTATAGCTAAACGCTATCACTTTTTTTAAACGATGGAGATAATTTTGAAATTAAGAAACACTCAAGTGGCTTTTGAATCTATTTTCTGTGCTTAATGTAGGTTATGACTGTATTAGGATATTCAAATACTTTAATAAAAATGCACTAGAAATGAAGGGTCCCACATATAGAAAATATATCATCCCCCTTAAAATACATGCTTTGTAGTTGGTTCTCAACTGTTACAGTGAGTTTATAATCTGCAGGCTTCCTTCTCTTTTCCATGTGATATGTATAAAATGTTTGAATTTTCAATTTGGGGCAAATGTTTTATTTGGGGTGAGAGGCATGGACATTTTTCCTCTATTCTAAAAAATTCTCATTATAATACTGTATTATGGGTGCAAAATGAATAAACCGATTAAGAATCAGTGGTATTTCCCAACCAGCCGAAGACTTCAGCACGTGATTCTTGAACCTAAAGGGATGTGCGATGTGCAGGGTTTACGTCCGTTACCTAGGAAATGGCATGTGTTTCAAACCTGATGCATCCAGAGTTGAACACAGCTGCCACTCCCAGCCTTGCTTCGTGACGGTTCTCCCACCTCTGCACTGGCAAGGCCAGCTTCCTAGTTGTCCAGGGCACATGACCTGAGTCCCTGTCTTTACCTCGCACACTCAAGCTGTTAGGATATTCTGTGGATTCTCCCTTCAAAACAGACCCAGAATATGACTATTTCCCACTGTTACCACTCAAGCGAAAGATCCCATCCATATGCACGTGGACTCCTAAAAGAGGGCCATATCCAGTCCCCTTGCACTCACCTGTGTCCCTGGAGCTGATTATCATGGCAGTCAGCGAACATTTGTAAAGGATATCACAGTGTCATATTCTGTTTACACCCTATATAGTTTAGGAAGAGCCCAAGCCCTTGCGGTGGTGTATGCGGCTCCGTGCCATTGCCATCCTGCTCCCCAGTCTCTCTGGCCTCCTCTTCCACCACCACCCCCACCCACTCTCCTCGCTGGCTGCCCATCAAGTCAGCTGTGTCTCTTCCCTCCATCCCAGGGTCTTTGTAATGGCTGCTCCTGCTATCTCCAACATGCTTCCCATGACATCCTGACAACGCATCCCTTGGCTCCTTCAGGTCTTTGTTCAAATGATGCCTCAGAGAATCCCAGAGTCACAGTCCTCCTTTGGAACTGCAACCCTCTCCATTCCACATGTTCAGTCTCAATCTGCCTGTGCGTTGGCAGTCAGTGGTAGATACTATGAACCGAAGCACTTTGCCCGATTAACTTATTTCATTTTCACACGGTCTTACGAGGTCAGAACTTGCTAGTCATTTACAGGTGAGGGAGTTGAGGGTTAGATATTTATTGTAGCTGGAGAGACGGTGCAGCCAACAAGAGCACTTGCTGCTCTTGCTGGGGGCCTGGGTTCAGTTCTCAGAACCCACATGTTGGCTCATAATTGTAATTCCAACCCAAGCAGATCCAATGCCCTCTTCTGGACTCCACCAGTACCAGGCATGTACATAGCATAAATACATACATGCAGGCAAAACATCCATACACATAAAAATAAGTACATTTTTTAAAGGTTTCTTTTTCTTTTTTTGCACTCAGTCCATTAAAACAAGTATTTTTGTCAACTTTTTTTTTACTGGTATCTCAGTGTTCAGAACCTATCAGATTGGGTATATTGTTCAAATACCTAATCGATATTTGTTAAATTGACAGATAAACCACTACATCCCAGAAAGAACCTTTGAGGGCCAATATGAATTTATTACATGCTCACAGTTCAATATCACTTCATGAAGAGAGGTTGTGTTTATGATAAAAATGCAGAAGGATATAACCTCAGCTCAGGGACTGCTCCAACAATGTATAAATAATCTCCCAGTTTCCCTTCTCTCAGATGGAAACAACATCCGTCTGACCTTCCACCAAGACCCTGTCATAGCCTAAGACAATACAGGCAGGAAAACTGCTTTCACAAGTGAAGACTGTAATGAGTAATGCTGGAGATTAAGGGATGCTCAACTTTATATACCAGATCCTCTTCTAAGCATTGTGTGCTAACTCATTTGACTCTTATAAACAACCATATGAAGTGTTCGTCTCTATCTTTATCTCTGTTTTCCAAATCACGAAAAGATTTGGGCCTTAGTGAAGCTAAGTAATTTATCAATGTCCCATGGTGAACAACGGAGCTCGACTATCAGACTCAGACCCCAGAGCTTCTCTGCCCCTGGTCACCAGTTTGCTGAGCCTCTCACTGAACCAAGGCGTCCTTCTGGTAGACCATCTACCATCTATAATCCAGTTAGAACACAGGAGTTCAATTGAAAATAATTATATATGTAAAAGTGAAGTGAATGCCAGGAGGGACCAAGAGATGGGGTTAGTGAGATTAGCCTAGAACTACTTCCTGACAGGGAATTCTGACCATAATCTGAAAGGAAAGGAAAACAAGACATTGAGGAGACAGGTCTTGTTCCAGGTGGAGAAAAGGTTGTGCAGACGGACTATTAAGATAAATGTTAGGGACAATGTTGTGTCAACGTAATGCCAAAACATCTGGTCGATTCCACTTTTTTTTTTTAAAAAAAAAAAAACCAACCTCCATCATTGTAGTGAATTCCTTCAGTCAATCCAGATGTTTGGCGTCTTGTAGACAAAACATCCAGATGATTAACTGAAGATTTGACAGAGTTGACTGGATTAGCCAAACGTTGTAGCATTGTACAGACGCTGTCAGGACATTGCTTGGCTGGAGTGGGGTCCAGCTGTAAAGGAGATGGATGGTCCGAGCAGTGAGGGGGGGCTTTGGAGCAGAAGACCTGGGCCTGGCCCGCATGCAACTGGGAGCTGCTGCGAGAGGTGTGCGGTGGAAATGATGCTTCAGGAGGAGAATTGTGTGTGAAAAGAATCAAAAAGCAACCGTGAGAGGAAAGCTGTAGACAGGAAAGAGGATCTTAGGAGAGTGCAGGTGTGTGTGAGGTAATTAAAGCCTGAACGGGAATGTGGAGAAGGCAACAGGAAGGAGCGGATCTGAAAAGCATTACAGAAAAAGAACAGGAAGTCGTGATGGGCTAGACGAAGGAGTGAAATGCACATCACCCCAAGGCTGGAGACCACGGAGCCTGGGAAAGCAGCTGCTGGCAGTCTCGCCACAGGAGTAAACCAAGAGGGAATCCCCAAAAGACCCCTCCCCCAAGGCCTCCATTCGGAGGCCACTGCCAGGCCTATAATCAGCAGGTATGGAGGATGAAGAGACTTCAGATTCAGGGTCCCTCATTAGTTGAGTGCTTCCTAAATCGATTTCCTCTTTAAGGACTGTTTCACGAAGGGACCGAGAGTGTTAGGTTCACACTCTCGGGTGGACATAACCAGTGAAAAGTGTAAACAGCATTTAATGGCATTGGCTTTCCTGTAGTGTGTAACACAAGCTAAGAAATATAAACCGTAATTAGATGCAGTGAGATTATGAGAAACTGCACAGTACCTATTTGATTTGACAGATTAGCATTTAAAAAGCCTGTTTGGCGTATGCAGACAGGTCTCTGTGAGTCTGAGGCCAGCCTGGTCCCCAAATCGGTTCCAGGACATCCAGGACTGTTTGACACAGAGAAACCCTGTCTCAAAAGAAACAAAGGAAGGAAAGAAAGAAAGAAAAGCCTGCAGACAGCCAGGCATTAATAAGGCTGAGTGCAAGTGGTCGCTTATGTTATTTAAAGGTCGGATTTGCAAAACTTTGGAGATCACAAGCCTTGGTTGAGGTAGATATTTCGCAGAATATTTTTTTAATTTTCAAATCTTACTTGATAAGAATCAAGCTGCTCCTTAGACATAGTCATGGATTCCTATTTATTAGAGTCAACCCCGTGATGCTTCCAGGAAAGGGTGCTACAGTTTAAATCTCAAATGTCCCCCAAAGGCCCATCTGTTTATAGCTTAGTTCCTAGCCTAGGATGAAAGTTAAGGGCATAGACCTAGTGGATGGCAGTTAGGTCATGGAGGGAATGCCCTGGAAGGGGATATTATCTCTCTCTTCCCTTCCCGCCCTCTTTGAGGTCAGCGACCTCTATGCTCCCATAATGACGAGTTTTGCTCCCATGCCCCACACCAACGTAGCCAAGTGACCGTGGATCACAACGTCTGAAATCATGCTCCAAAAGCAATGTTCCCCTCTCTCCAATTGATTCATCTCAGGTATTCGTCACAGTGAGGGAAAGCTAACACAGGGTGTGTGCTCTCGCTTACGGAAAAGCATCCTGAGTATTTATGGAATTCGTGGTTTTGTGCATGTGCGGCTCCCAGCATTTTCAGCTCCCAGCCTCTCGGCCCACACAGCCGGTTGGGTGCCCTTTAGAAACACACTGAGATTCTTCTCCAAATGCTTGCTTGTTCAATGGAGAAAAAAATAAATAAATAAAAAGCAAAACAATTCTTTCCATAGTTAGAAATACAGCTCGATGGTAGAGCGTTGTCTCGCACGTGCAGTGCCCTGGGTTCAAGCCCCAGTCCCCCAAAATAACAACAAACTAACAAGAGAAAAAGCCTTTCAGAGAGGCGAAGCTCCCTCTGTTCAAGGTTTCTGCACTATTCCCCCCAACCACGCCCCCAGTGCCCCACCAACACCCTAGAAGAACACAGAATCCGTTAGAGCTGAAATGTGTTCTGTGTGGCAGAATCACCCTGAGGAGATGAAGGGGTCAGGAATCCTGTCATCACTGGTTTCCGAAATGACAAGTCCACTGGTCTGGGTAGGGGTCCAGGGGCCTGGCCTGTTGGTTTTGTTTGTTTGTTTGGTTGGTTGGTTAGGTGTTTTGTTTTGTTTTGTGTGTGTGTGTGTGTGTGTGTGTGTGTGTGTGTGTGTGTGTGTTTATTAAGCTCCCCCAACTAATTCTCATGCTTGGTTTTGTTTTTCACTAGGCTGAAGAAGTAAAGAAAAAAGCAAAAAGTAAAGAATGAGAAACACCTAACACAGATATGAGACTCTCAAACTGTAAAAAATTGATTGAATGTCTTTTCTCACCTAAGAATCACATGACCTTAAAGATTCCTTTATGAAATGAGCTCCTAGGCAAATTCACTATGTTCTTTAAGGGCAGAATTTTCTATAGAAACTGCATGAAGTCTGATGGAATGAGCCTGAGGAGCCAAGAAGATGAGTAGGACCCTTGTCTGTTCTCAGTTCCCAGTACTGCTACACCCCCTCAGGAACACTGTTGGTGCATGGTGGGGGTGTAATTAATGATCTTGATAAGTCTTTCCTGGTATTCCAAGGCTGAGCGAGTCACTCATTTACCAAATAGAACACCAGTTGGTTTCTCTGAAACAATGAGGGATTCAGGTGTTTCCTATGTGCTTCCCATAGCCATGCTATTAGAAGAACTAGATTTAGCAGATAGCAGCAACTCTTTCAGAAAGCTAATCGATGGAATGTCCTCGCCCTAACACCAAGATTAGAGTGTTCTTCTCTTAGGTGCCCTTTTGGCAGAACAAACTACAAGAAAAAGGACTGGATTGTTTTCTCCTTGATAACTATGGTTTCGTTTGTCCTGGTATCAACTTATTTCTCCAACCTTCTTTTTCCCAAGCTGTAGGAGAAGTAGACATTAGGAGACTTTTTATTTAAAAGCCAATGAAGCGGCAAAGTGGAAAGTCAAATCTGTGTTTAACTCACTTCATTGTTTTTTAAATATACCAGACATCTCAAATACAAGCCAGTTCCTTTTGATCTGAGTGATGATTATTTCCCACTTCTATGGACTCCAGCCTCTTTCAAGTCCCTTCTAGCAACAACAGCAATTGCGTCATGCCCCATCCCAGGGGGTTTGGGGGTGGGGTAGAGGGGACCCAGGACAGGGGGAGAGCTGGCAAGAGAGGCCTGTGAAAGAGAACCCTTGGGAATTTTCACAACATAAAGGTCTTGTGTCCTGAAACAAATCCAAACAGGAAGATTCATTTCCTTGATTGATCTTCTTATCGTCTATATAAATAGGTTAATGTTCACCACCTTGATCTGAACACAGCAGCGATAAGGGCAAACGCTTCATAGATGGTTCTTTAGGTACTTAGTAGATTCTACTACCCTAGGGTGATTCATCACATAGAGTGGCTTTTGAGTATTGTATGCTTTTCCCCCCTTGAGGGAAATTGCCAGCCCATACAATGACTATGTATAAACTGGAAAAGGGCACCATTCCCAAGACACTTTATTCTCATGCATCAGAATTCCAAGAATGTACTGTATCGTTTGGGAAAATCCTTTACTCAATCTGCAGTCTGTCCCACTGTTTGCTTGTGAGCTCTCTTCCACTCTAGTTTTCTGAGGAACTAGATTTTTGTCCCTGTGACAGCATGGCCCTAGAGCCAGTGTTCAGCAGATGGGCCCTGCTTGGCCTGGTCTGTCTCTGTCTTACCTGCAGAGGCTTGGTATTCTTTAAAAAAAAAAAAAAAAGTCCTGGAAATTCAGACTAGACTGGAACTCCAGAGCCTTCAGTGACCAGGATCCCAACCACAGCCTCTGACACTTGGCTTTGGGAAAGATAATTCTTTACCAAGCTTGCCAACCAATGGCCACCCAACAAAATAAGAAACAAAGACATTCTTCCCAGCCCTGTGGAATATGACTAGTGAATATGCCTCTTCTGCAGGCTGGTAATAGCCTCAGGTCTCCACAACCTATGGCCTGGTATATCACTCTCTCCTTGGAAACATGCTGATATGGTCCATCCTCTGCCTGTAGCACCCAGGGGGAGCCCTCTGCATATGCCCCATGTGTGTGGAAGTGTCTCCTCTCCTGAGCAAATGCCCTTTGTGTCAAGTGCTAGTTATGGGTTAGGAGGATATACTAACCCCTTGAATATCCCAAATAGTCAACACCTCCCAGGCTTGTTCGTTAGTAACAGAGTTTTCTGTTTCTCAACAATCCCATCAAGAACCATGTAGAAACGAGGAAGCCATTTCCAAAATCTACTAGCCAAAGAAGTCTTCTGGGTTCTGGACATCTGCCCTCTTTGCCTTTTATTCTGTATCCCCATTGCTGTTGGTAGTTAAGGTCTTATCACAAGAGAGGAAGAAATGTTTTGTTTCGTTCTCCTTTTTTCTCTCCATACTGAGGATAAAGTACTTAATCTACAAATGCTCAAACTTTCAAAAACCCAGCAAGTTCTCACTCTTCTGGGCCCACATTAAGAGAGGCAAGTTCCGGCATTCCCATCACCTTTTAAAATTACTACAGAGTGAGAAAATGGCCTGGTGGCCACAAACCCAACATGTGTCTAGTTAAACCTTAAGAAAACTTCTTCCAACACAGGACTCATATGCTCCAGGATTTGTTGGAATGGTTCAACCAAAAAAAAAAAAAAAATTCAAATCCTGGTTGATTCGCCTGCAGGACCTCCATGAGATGGACTCTACGGGAAACAATTGCATCTTCCAGAGTGGATACTCGTTTGCTTTTCCAGCCAGGAGTCTGGGAGAAGCCAGCAGGCAATGTAGTCATTTGGTAATGTCCTTCTCTCTGCCAAGGTGGATTAATGCTGGGAGATCTTACAACTGGTGAGTAATGGGTAGTGTTTACAGATCCTCCGAGGTCCCCAAGGTGTGATTATTTTCCTACGCAGGTTTCTGTCATCATTCCCCCAAAGGGTGCTTTGTCATTTCCTTTACTCTTCCTTACTGAACCCTCAAGCCGGTGTTACAAGGACAACAAGCTCCGCAAGTCATCGCCAATCTCTGCAAAACCAACTGGTAAACACTTCCCAGACACCACTAAAGTGGGAAGTCATCCTGACAGTTAGCACTGGCTTCCTTTGAAATATTCTGGAGAGTTAGGAATAGTTATTTAGTAAAATGTGATTTTAATAGCCACCCTCTCACCACTCCCCAACTTTGTTTTATTATGCCCCCACATAACCCTCTCAGGGTGGCGTTAGAATGTCATAGACCTGCGAAGCGCTCAGTCCGTGAGCAACTTTGTATATGTAAGATGTGGTTTTAGGACTAACTGCTCTTGGCATTTTTTTTTTTTTCAGTATTATTGTCATTCATTCCCCCCAGCTGCTGTCACCGCCACCTCCCCAGTTCCTCAACTTGTATTCTACTCCTTTCTGGATTTCAAAAGTCTGTAGAAGCCTTCTAACATCAAAAAAAAAAAGGCCACATTCTAGAGTCTGAGTTCTGTACACACAATAAAATTAGTTAAATAAATCCTAAGGGGTGACATGCACGATGATGCCCCTGGGTCACTTGCCTGCCAGCCCAGCAAAAAATATAAATGAATAAAAACCAAAAGGAAATAAAAATAAAATGAACAGTTCAGGTTCTGTCTGTTGCCACCCACTGGCTTGGATCCCTCAATGGTCTGCCTACACTCTGAGTTCCCTCATCTGGAAACTGGACATATTGGTTACCCCCAAAGGATCAAGGGCGTGTAGAGGCTAACTCTGCCCAAGTGAGACAGAGCTTGGTAAGTGCTGGCCACAAGTACTAGTTAGTGTTTAGTAATGGTTATCATTAGGGTTTCCTCGTCAGTTGGAAGTGTTAGAACACCTAGCTCAGGCTGGGTTCTGTACTCCTGGAAAGGGACTTTACAGCCCCTCACTGCAGGCTAGATGAGCTTCAAATCAAGAGTTGTGCAGCCATCCCCTGGGTCTAATCCCTTGCCCCCTTCTTTCATGGACTTGCGCCCCAATCCTTTCCTGATCCTTCAGTGCCTTTTTCCTCCTGGTCACTCAGGAGATCAGAAACCTAAGTCCTCGTTGAAGATCCCTTCAACTCCGGGTCAAATCCTAAGGTCACCCACAACAGCAAAGCCAGAATTGTGGAAAGCTGGGCCAAGTGTTTCTCAAAACCTGGGCCGTTCTTATCAGCAGATCCATCCCAGGAGAGGCACTGTGGTGCCTAAGCCAAATGCAGTGCTGGATATTAGGTAACCAAGGCCATAAGCCAGAGGTGCTGCCTGGCTGGTGCAGAATCACAGGGGGGCTTTAGCTGGCGGGGGAGGTGGGGAGAAGCAGGTGGCTGGCACCCAAACCGGGGACCCCATTCTCAAAAGGTTCTTGGGCCATCCTGATGACCCCGGGCTGGAAACCGTGCTGAGAATAGCCCCCAGTTTGTTCCTCCTGGACCTGGACTGTCCTTCCCGAACCACATAAAATTTGCCAGTTATCCTGTTATTTTGATAACAGTCACCATGTGCTTCCAACAGATCACAGAGCATCCAGCCGCTGATTATGGCTTCTGTACCCCTCCGTCCCACCCCTCACCCCGTCAGCCCAGGAGAGAACAAGGACATCAAATTGGAGCCAAAGTAATACAATCAAGAGAGAACACGGGGCCTGTCGAATCAGCAGCAGCTTGTTTGGAACAATGGATAAGAGTTCAAAAGATTTAAAGGCCGGAGACTCAACACCACCGATCAAAACGCAGATAAAAAGGACTGCTCTCTGCCAAGGCAATCTGACACGCCAGAGCACTTACTGTGCTCCTAACCCGGGGACCTTTGTTTTATAAGAGAAAGGGAAAGGGAAAGAAAATAGAAGATTGTGGGGAAAGCCTTGATGTGGTTGAAATAAACGAGCAGGGGGCCTGTGGCAGGGGGCCATATTGTCGAGAGATGCCTGTTCTGCCTTGTGGACCTAAACACCCCCAGGGTGCAGGGTGCAGGTCATGTCCTACACCTTGACCACTCCGGGGCCGTGGAAGGGCGTTCTACTTAACTAACCAACTAGACAGCACAGATGGGCACCTGGAGACTGAGAGGCCCCGGAGCAAGCGAGGACCCCTTCAGGACTGACCCTGGAGGCCGACATAGTGTCGCAGTCGGAAATCACTGAAGGCAGCTCCCTCGCTCCGATCTGCTGCTCCGTGGTCTCTCCAGACCGAGCCCAGTGACTGCCCACTTCACATGCTGAAGTTGTTCTTCCTGTTTGCCCAACTGAAAACAAGGTCTAGCCTCACCCAGAATCCTTAAGTTTTACCAAAAACAAACAAACAAACAAAAAACAAACAAACCACTCCAAATATGAACATACCGTCTCTTTACTGACATTCAAACACCCTTCTGGAAGACACAGTCTATGTAGATTCCCTCTCTTTATGCAAGGATAGGCCAGTCTCAATCTACCAAGTCCATACTCTCCTTCATGTGGTCTTCATAGGTCCCGTGTTCCTCTCGGTCCCTGATTCCTCCTCTCAAGGCTGGTCGGGAAGGTGAGCCTCCAGCATGGCTTGGGACCCACGCTTGCGAGCCGAGAAAACGTCCCCAAAGCTACGGATTGCCGTGTTCTAACGAGATGAAATCGTTAAAATGATTTTAATGAAAAATAAAATGGCGAATGACGTGTGCCTATGGTACAGATCTCATTAAAGCTCCCCTGCTGTAAAACCCTATACTTTAGAAGCGTGGCCTCTCCCTCCAAGTGGCTTCCAAGCGGTCCAGGATCTGATTTACCCATTTTGGCTCTGGTACCCGAGTAGGCCTCCGCCAAACAACTGTCTCCCCACAGTGGTGATACCCATCTTTAAGAGCACAGCTAGCAGAAGCGACTGTAGCCGGTACGGAATGAACCCTCAGCTCGGAGGACTGCTTCCTGCTGTGCGCACACGTGCGTCCCAAGGCGTCCCGGGGAGGCCAGGCAGGGCCCAGAGGCTGATGGCTATCTATCTCTTCTGGGACTCCCTGGGATCTTACCCGTGCCCTACTTTTCAGAGGTCAGTCCCGACTTCTGATTAATCACCGCTTTCTGTCCTTCTTAGGGTGACGCCATCTCTGCCAGCCAGGGCTTTGATGGCTCCCCAAGACGGTCACACCCAGGCCCACAAGGCCACAGCCAAGTCTACCCACAGTGCCCCTGCTTGCTTCTGCTGACTAGTTAAATACAAAATTCCTTCCCATCATGATTGTAAAATTAGGACATGGGGCTTTTTAAAGGTGAAGTGTCAGGGCCCAGGAGGTACCTTAGTAGTAAGAGACTTGCCTGTGGGTGTAAATCCCTTTGTTTGGGCTGAGGTGTCTCAAACAAAATAGTTTCAAAGGGGGAACCTTACGTAATCGTCCAAAGCCCTTTTCTACAGACAAACATCTGTTCATTTCGATGTATTCCTTTCCAGTCTTTTTTCTTTCCCTGGGCAACACATTTTTAGGTTTTTAATATTGCTCAGCTACGGACCTTTTATGAGGTCTTGTTTGTTGTGTTTGTTTTTAGCAAAAAAAAAAAAAAAAAAAAAAAAAAAAGGTGAATTTTTACAAAATGTTGCTGTAAAGCTTTTAGAGTCGTCGTAATTGACACGCCATCAAGTATGAAATGTTCTTTCTACTGGGGAGCATCCCCTATCTTGATGTTTCCAATTGGTTGTAATTACTAAGTGCTGAGTAGAGAACCCTTTCAACACCACGCCGCTCCCCGCAGGCCTGTGTTCGATGGCCCATGGAGTACACACACCTGGTAGTCTGACACCCTGTAGGTGGTGGAGTTGCTGAAACTTGGAAAACATCTGCTCTTTTCCATGTTGCTGATGGAAGGGAAGCCGAGCAGGGCCAGGTTCTTTCAGGCAGCTTCTGCGTCTATGATCTAGGCCTAGTCCTGCCTGCATTAGGGGGGCAGAGCTTGCCACAAGGAGAGGAACCAGGGGAGAGGGGCCAGACGTGGTCTGAAGCGGACAGCGCTCTGAGAAAAAGAAATGACTGGTGGTTTGGGGGACATGGATAGCAAACACTCAATATCCCCTTAGTCACAAGCCCCCGGCGTTATTCGTGGGTTTTGTACTTGTCTCTTTTATTAAAAGAACCGAAAAGTGTGGTCATAAGAGCTAGCCTAAGTGAGCGAGGAGTAACAGGACTCAGCGCATGCCTGCGCCCCTTGAAGTCCTTGTCCCGTGTTGTGAAACAGTGGGATTAAGTTTCCGCTAGATTCCAGGTCGTGAATCATTTGAAATGTCTCTCTGAGTCCCTGCCTGGGCTCCCGTCTCCTAAAAACTAACTTGACGGAAAGTGGTGGTAATAGAAGAGAACGGTGGGAGGAAGATAGGCTGGAGGATCAGTTCCGCCCCCCCCCCCCCCCCCCCCCCCCCCCCCCCCCCCCCCCCCCCGGTGGCCTTTAGTCCTGAAGGACTTAGACGCCCTGTTGGTAGTTACCCTGGTTAGGAAAGGGCAAGCAGTCACGCTCATTGTGTTGGTGTCTAGCCATTGTGGCTGCTGCCTGTCTGGGAGTGTGACCAAAGCTTCAGCAGGAAGAACCTGACTTGGCCCGCGTTTGCCATGGGGGGACTCTCGACGAGAGACAATGTGTCACAAACTTTGTCTTCAGCTGAGTCAGTGTTCTCGGTACTAATCTGTGAGGAAGGCTAGCTGACCAACGGCGCACACTCTCTGTCTAGATTTATAAAGGCGTTGGTAAGTTATTGTCGATGGCGCCATCAGTTCCTTGGGCCATTGGAGATGGACCAGAGTAACAATGATGTCAGGGTCCTAAGGAAGAAGACAAAACCATGGTGATTTTCCCTTCCCAGTCCCAGAGTTGGTGAGTAGCAGCGCCTCTCTCGCTGGAACAGTGCCCTCCCTGGCAGTGAAGCCATCACGCTCTTAGTTGACTTGACTGTCATCTGTGACCTCCACCTCGCTGAAAAGCCATAGTGCCGGAAAGCAGAGACCCAGTCTTTTGATGCCTGTCAACAACACCTCTACCCAGACCTCCAGACCCACTCCCTTCTTTTAGTGGGATCCTCACTGTTCCCATTTCTGAAGGATGGTTTCCTCCTTGCCATCCAGCTCACACAAGATTGGAGGAAAGCCAGCTCCATTCTCATCATAGCCAGTGAGGTCAGCTTCTCCCGGCCTGGGCTCTCCGCACCCTTCCCCCAGTCACAACATTCTCGGAGACACTTTTTGACCCTGCTGTGTTGTCCTGTTAAAGGTCACCGGGTTTTGGAATTCTTTCCACTCTCCTCTCAGTTATTTGTGATGGCTTCTTAGAAACTTAAAAATAACATTTATTTCCTCAGTGGTTTTGTATATTTCCATTTGGCAAACTCTATTTTGTTCCATGTGTTTCTAAGGGAACAGAAACAAAAATGGTTTCTGTCCCACTCCCTACACTGGCCTGCTTGTTATCAGGACCGGAAATGCCCTCCATCCAAAGCGGGTACACCCAACCACAAACTGAGCCTCAACTCAGAAGCTCACAATGCAGAAGGGACAATGGGCATTGTCTGGTTGTTGGAGTGTCTACTGTGATGCATGTGCCGATTTTAATCAGAACTTTTTTTTTTTAATAGATTCATGCCACTTTGTCTGGATATAATTACAGTGTAAACGTGGTTTGCGTTATAACTCTTACCGCAACAACGGAGTCCTGTTATTAAAACGAAAGTGAGGACAGGCTGGGAAGTCGAGATGAAGGGCAGAAGTTACTGGGAGGGACCCGTGGAAGGCTGCTGGAGTGCAGGAAACCTTCTATTTGAAGAACTGGCTGGTAGTTTTCATTCCGTCACAATTCATTGGGTTTATTTATAGTCATATTTTTCTATATATTTGTCCGACTTTAGTAAGTGTGATTTTGAAAAAGAGAAAGCGGGATTTGGTTGAGGTAGGCAGCTGAGGCTGTCCCGCCCTTCATTGGTAGCATAATTTTAGTGTCCACCTTGCGGTCGGTAAGCAAACACGGGGATCTGTTACAGAGAATATAAGTGTGGGACCATAAAACCTGGCTTGGTGATAGATAGATAGATAGATAGATAGATAGATAGATAGATAGATAGATAGATAGATAGATAGATGGATAGGGATGATAGATAGATAGATGATAGATAGATAGATAGATGATAGATAGATAGATAGATAGATAGATAGGGATGATAGATAGATAGATAGATAGATAGATAGATAGATAGATAGATAGATAGATAGATGATAGATAGATAGACAGGTAATTATTTTAACTCATATACTAACTATAGATAATAATGGTTTCCATTACACCACTTCCATATGTGTATAAATATATTTTGATCATGTTCATCCCACAGCTCTCTTGTTCCCTTCCACACTGCTTCTCCCTTCTTCCCAGTCTTTTATTTTCACTTTTTAAAATATTTTCGTATTTCAGCTGCTTCTTCTCCTCTCTCCGTCTTCTTGTTCTGGTGACCCCCCCCCCATTGTGTTTTATTTGGGCTTCTTATTCTCTCCTGGATTAGCTGGATGAAGATCACTTACAGAAGTGTGGTCCCTGCCAGTAGTTATACCGCTGAAAAAAATGCCCTTTTCTTCTCCCAGCGACCATTAAAAACTGCCTGTAGCTACTCAGGGAAGGACGAGATCTCCTGGGGAAATCAGTACCTGCCACTCATGGCATGGGGCTGGATAGCCAGTTCTTGTGTGGGTCCTTTGTCAGCAAACAGAAATGTTTTGAGACCAAGAATGCCAAAACATCGTCTCGTTCTAAAAACAGCCTTCCACCTCGCTCCATTCCACCTTCCAGCTCTTACATTCCTTTCTTCCTCCTCTTCTATGATGTTTCCAGAGTGTTCAGCCTTTATATGAGCTAATCGTTCTTGGTTTTGGCCAACACACCATACTAAGATGTGAACATTAGGGGAAACTGACCGAAGGTGTCTATGAGAACCGTCTTTGCAACTTTTACAGCTTTTGTGCATGAGCCCTATTTTAAATGTAAAATTATATATTTTTTTTAAATGTCGTGTATCAAGGGAATTGGAAGTGACTTTATAGATAAAAAGAAATTTGAAAAGAGCCATAAAGGAAGAAGGAGGTCATTAGAAAAGAAAACAGGAGGGCGGGTGCCAGGGAGGGAGGGACACAATACAAGGAACATGGCGTCTGTACAGGGACAGTGAAGAGCTCTCCGCAACTGCACAACTGAGTGATAAAGAGGTAATGTGGCATAATAACGGAAAAGCAGAGGCACCTCAGCGTAAAATAAAATTTTAAGGTTTTTTTCTTTATTTTGTGGTGCTGAGATCAAATCTTGAACATTAAATAAGTGCTTTACCCCCTGAGCTATAGCTCAGGCAAGTGTTAAAACATCTAGGAAGCATGCACACAGTTTGGAGTTGCTGTTGAAATCCATTGCTTTATAATGCATGTTCACCTGAAAACAGACGGTCACTTGAAAACAGACAGAAAAAAAAAAGTACAGTTAAATCAGCTCCTCCGCACACCATGTGCGCCTGCTGAGGAGAAGGAATTAAACGGAACCGTTAAGAAGCATCCCCCGAGTGGCCAGCACTCAGGGTCTGCTATCTCTTTTAATCACCCCAAGAGCCTTCTGGAGCAGCTGTTCTTATTTTATTTTACAGATAGAAAATCGAGAACTTGTTTGCGTCCAACAAATACAAAAGTCATAAATATAAGAAGTAGATGCAGCCACCTGAGATCTCGCTCGTTTCCAACAAACACAAAAGTCATAAATGTCTGAAGGAGGTGGTGCACTTTTTAGTGCCAGAATGTGCTCCAGCCGTTAAAATGGAAACAGCTTTACACTTACATTTTATTTAAATCTATCTTAACTGAAAAGAAACTCATCTGGGACTAATTTAAGTTCTTCAAGACACAATGGCCTTGATAAAACCATTTATCAAGTGTATTTTATGGAATAATTCAGAGAAGTATGTTTGGCAAGGGGGTAATTATCTCAGAATCCTGAAGTCCAGTAAGTCTGTCCTGCATGGAGCAGTCATGGTATGGAAGGGGCTCTCTCCCTGGTCTGGAAAGTCGTCTTTCATGGAGAGAGAGAAAGCATCTCTCTATGCTACATCGCCTGTACACAGACATCCCAGCTCCTGGCTGTGGATACGTCTGCATTTACCTAAGAAAATGGAAAGGATTTAGCATTACTATCTTGGGATTTTTAGATACATCATGACTTGCCTTCAGAAGAGTCAAATTACTCTGTAATTAAAAGTCACGTGGCTCAGCAGTCAGTAATGTCATTTTCTGTCCCCTAGTAACTACTTGGGGAGGACACAACGAGACATATTTTGAAGGTGTTTTTGTGGGATTTTTAGTGACTTCCTTAATCGGGCAGGAATGAGAACTTCATCAACAGTCGATAATTGCCATTAGGAATTTGCCTTTTGTTGTTTTCTAAGATGTCCCTTCACCAAAATAAACCACAAAACCATTTCCACCTCTCATTCGTGGAAGAGAATGAAATCCTTGAATGGAATTTTCGTTTAACTGAAGACACCCTGCTCTCTATAGCTGCAGTCTCGTGGGGTAGGCAGGCAGCCGGGCAACGGGAAGCATTTTGTTCTCGATCTTGCCACTCAGCATCACAGGGTGCGATGAAAACTGGAACCAATACGGAGATCGCAGAGGTGCCAGAACATTACATTTAGAAGATGGAATTATTTGAGTCAATCTGGAATGTCTGGTTCTTTTGGTTTAGGCCTCATGGGTAGCATTGTGCTGAAAAAAAACAAGAGGAATTGGCGACGAGGATTCCAGAAGAGAAAACATGATCGTGTACCTTTGGAGAGAGATGCGTATCTTCGTCTACTGTTAGCAGGAAGAGGCCAAATTCTTCCACCTTTTCATGATTCAAAATGAAAATTGTTCAGCTCAGTTCCAAACCTGAGTGGAATGTGGAACTGGGGGTGGGGGTGGGCGTGGAGAAGCTTCCTCTAGCCTTCGCTTTACGCTGGGTTTTATTTGAAATAAATGCCCTGCCATGACTCAATAGCCTCTAGAGCCACAGACGGATGAGGCTGTGGAAAGTTCATCCCTACCACTTCCTGTTACGTGATTTGACCGTTCTAGAGAAGGTCCCAGCAAAGGTTAGGTGCCCTGAGCACAACACTCAGATACTCTGAGGAGACGATGACTCTTCCAAAGAGCCACAGGGGTTGGCAGCCTCTCTGGACATCTCCGAAGACGTGCATCCTGGTGTCCAGCAATTGCCACTCCTTGGACTAATCCTGCTGACTCAGCAAAACGCCTCCACCAGGGGACAGGTCTCACTCCTTGCCTGGCACCAGCACACAAAGAGCACTGGACATTCTGTCTTGTCACCAGCGATAGGTCATGGGTATCGCGACACGGTGGTAAAAGGTTTGGAGAAATTTAAAAGAAGAAAAGAATTGCAACAGTTGAAAAAAGGAATTTTCAACTGTCCTCCAACCTTGCTGGCTTGTCTGCAGTGGGAATCAATCTCTATGTGCGGTAGGGCCTTCTTCCTTTGAGAAGGTGGTCTCATGCCACCATGCTTGCCCTCCACCTGTCTTTCTGCCTGGCCTGTCTCACCTGGAAGTTGCTAATGGCTCCATCTGGACAATTCAAAGTGTTACCCAAGAGTCTGGGTCCTGTTTCCTTAAGTTTCACCTTCGGTATGAGGTATGAGTTGGAGATTTGCTTCTGAACTCTTCCTCTTAGAAAGCACATGTACACACACCACACACACACACACACACACTTCTCCAGCCAGATCATTATGAAACACAAGAAATATCTAACATTGACGCGATCATTTTGTCTGAGTCGTACTTGTTCAGCATGTCAGTCACTGCTTTGGGGGCTGCCACTCTCTCCTTCTACCAAGTTTCCAGGTAATGGTGCGACTGGGGCTGGTGCACAGCCCAAACTCAGAGCAGCAGGGATCTAACATACACTCTGCATTTACCTTTCTTCAGTTGTCCCCAAATAGCCTTTATACTTCTTGTTTTCCACTCCTCCGGATCCAGGCGGGAGCTGTGCATTGTGCAGAGCTGGCTGTGGCTGCGGACCAGTAGTTCTCAACCAGCGGGTCGCGACCCCTTTGGAGCTGAATGAGCGTTTCACGGGGATCGCGTATCAGACACCCCGCATTTCAGATATTTACATTGTGATTCATAACGGTAGCAAAATTATAGTTATGAAGTAGCAATGAAAATAATGTTATGGTTGGGGGGTCACCACAACACGAGGAACATGTATGAAACTCCACAGCATTAGGAAGGTTGGGAACCACTGCTTTAGAACAGAGGGCACAGATTTTTCACTGGTTGCCCTCTTAGTTATAAAACGATCCGGAGATAGTGTTGAGATTTCTCCTTTCAAGATAACCCCTTCCAGCTCTTTTAAGTACTCAACCAGAACCTGCCTCCTAACCTTGAGAACAAAAGACAGAGAGGGCTTGCCATTGGGACGCACCAGTAACCACTGTAAAGTGCCGAGAGAAACATGGTGGATAACTCTATTGTGAGAGCTTTTGTTTTATTTTCGTGCAAACTGCACATAGCACCAGGGATGCATGGGACCCGGCGGCACTGCAGTGCAGAGCAGCCTGAGAGTTTTGCCGTTCTTTTCCCAGAACTCAAGACCTTCTCTTTTCCCAGCAGAGAGAGACAATGCAGTCTGGTGCCACGTAGAGATGTGGTAAAGCTTTTGATTTGCAGATTCAGAATTCAGGTCAATTTAATTCCGTCCTGCTTATGCTGGTTGGTTTTTGTTCCGTTTGTTTGTTTGTTTGTTTGTGTTGTCAAGTTGGCACTCACTACAGTCACACGGGAGGAGGAAGCCTCAACTGAGGAAATGCCTGTAGTTGGCCTGTGAACTGTCGATCAGGCATTTTAATTGTTGATGGATATGGGGAGGTCCATCCCACTATGGACTATGCCAGTCCTGGGCAGGTGGCCTTGAGAGGAGTAAGAAAGGTAGTCAAATGTGAGCCTGAGATCAAAGCCAGTAAGCAGCATTCCTCCATGGTCTCTGTTTCTGTTCCCCTGTCCTCTCCTGCCTTGCCCCCCCCCCCCCGCCCGTGAGGATGGACTCTAACCTGTAGGCAGGCTAATTCTCTTAAGGGATTCAAACACTTTGGAAGAACCCCAGGTACCTGTAACTGTCCTCACCAATCTGTCCAGTGTAAGCTCCACATTCCCCTCTCTCGTCTCTCGCGGGAGTGTGCCTGCTCATTCATAGCTCAGACTCTACTGCCTCTGACCTAAGGCAAACACGGCCTGAAAGGAGGAATGATGTGTTAATGTTTCTGGCTCTCATCTAAAGGCTGGGGACTCAGGAAAGGTGATTTAACAAGCTGACTCAGAGCTTGTTGCCTGGCGTGCAGGTCATAGGGCTCTTTGGGGCAAGAGTAAACATCTCAAGGAAGAAGGCAGCAGGGAATGGTGGCCAAGAAGTCCCCCTTCAGCAAACTCACACTTTGTCCTAAGGCCACCACTGTGTGCTCCAAGGCAGCAGTGAAGTTTCCCCAAAGGAGGAAAAGAAATCTAAGATCAGAGGGTGTCCTCCCACCTTACATGACATTCCCCAACAACATGCTTAGGGAAGTATTTAGTTTCTTTGTGAGCATTTCCTATGGAGGAATATGCCCATGTTTCCACCTAGCACCAACAGCTAGCAATCTTCAAACGCTTTCAACCAGAGTACCTGGGCTTCACCTACATTCAACCCTTTAATTGCTTCAATGATCTACACGGATGAGGTAGGTCTACTGCGATGTCCACGTGACATATTAAGACACCGGCGCACTGAGAGAGTTAACAGCTAGCCCTAGCGCTCCAAGGCCAGTGACCCTAACCATTTCTCTAAACTGCTTCCTACTGTTGCCTTGCAGGAGTTTAAATCTGAGACTATGGAGCACATAATCTGTATCTACTCACTCGTCTAGCATTTTTTTAAAATTTACAATGCTTTGCAATGTGCTTCTCTTTAAAATTTCTTGCCTTGGTTTTCGGCTTTTCCTGTGTTCTATGCTTTACTTGTGGTGGGATCAGCACAGACCTCCTGGGGAAGGACTTTTGCCAGAGAGGAAAGATAAAAGACTCCTTCTATAACTCACTCTGGGCAGGGAGCTTCCCATGGCTACAGGTGGGATATCTGAGCAGGGATTTTGAGCAGGAGGGGAGAGGAGGGAGACAGCTTGTTGGCCTTAAGTAGAGAGATTCACAGGGACCTATAGACAACACCAAAATGTTAGATAGATAATGCCCTTTGTGAAGACGGTGAGTTAGCACCTCCAAAGGTCTCTTTGCCCTTTCTTCTCGCCACTGAATCCCTCCCCCACTGAGTCTCAACTCCCCCACTCAGGGAAAACACAGAAGTCATCCACAAATGCTTCCTAACTCTTGGGTGCCCTCTTTGCCTCTCTCTCCCCCTATCTCCTTCCCAACAGAGGAAAAGTTGTCTCTTTCATCCAGTGTTTTAAACCCCATTCTCTCTTTCCATCCTTCATCATTTTTTTTTAGTAACTTAACATTTATTTGTTTGTTTATTTACTTATTTGTGTATGCGTGGTTTCGGGTATACACATGCCACAAATTGAGTGTGGCCATTAGTGGCCAGCTTTCAGGACCATGCGGGTCCTGGGGCGTGAACTCAGGTTGGCGGTCTTAGTAGCCAGCCCCCTCTCCCCCCTGACTCAGCTCCCCAGCCTCAATCTTCTCTCCTTACATCTCTGCTGGCTCCTCCCTCTCAGCACACATTCATGCGATAATCTCTCCATCCAGAAGCTAAAAACTTCCCTCTATTCCTATTTTCTTTTATTCATTACACACTCAAGATGCCTCTTGGAAGCCCTGAAAATGGAAGTCAACTCATTCCTCTACTACCCAAAGTCTTGTAGTGGATCTTATCAAACTTCAGAAGAGATTTAAAACCTCCTCATTGGGGCAACAACATGGACCACAGGACCTGGACTTGGCCCCTTCTCTGGGGTCATCTCCACTCTCCTCTCGTTCCCTTCCCTGTGGCGCTCAATGCCCACACTTATTTCCCTCCTTGTACGTGTTTTTCTCTTTGATTAGACTGCCTTTCCTTGTCTCGAAACCTGTGTAGCCCGAGTTCTCAAATTTCACCCAAATGTCCCTCCAGAAAGAGATCGGATACTGCTGAAAATCGCTATTCTAACCTTAAGCCTCGCCCTTTATCTCTCTCATTCTGATCTATTTTCCTTATGCTGTTTATCACTCCTGAGATCAGGTTTTCTATTGCTGTTTATTTATTTCTGATTTATTCTATTAGCTTAAATGGATTATGAAGGCAGAGTCTTCTCTTATTCATAGCCATTTCCTTACTGTCTGGCACAAGGCAAGGACTGAATTAATAATAATTTAATAAGGAAATGCATCCTGACAAACCCTAAATTGGTTTTTATCCTTTTTTACTGATACTGAGATTCATATTTCTCACTGTCTTTGACTGTGTGTCCCAAAGGACACTCGAATTCAGCATGCAGAAAGTTCAACTCTTTATTACTTCCACTGGCTTCCTGGTTGTCCTTTCCCAGTCGTTTCAAACTTAGGTGACATCATTCTCATTCACCCAGCACACAAGACACAGTGTCTGGGGATGCTTCCAAGCACCTTCCTCACCACCATCCCACCTGATCAACAACCTGCCATTTCCATGGATATTAACTTGGGTTCTTAGTGACAAACAATAACATGTATTCTAGGAGTGAGGAAGGGAGAGATGGAGGGAGGAAGAGAGAGAGAGAGAGAGAGAGAGAGAGAGAGAGAGAGAGAGAGAGAGAGAGAGAGAGAGAGAGAGAGAGAACTAAATCATTAAACCTAAGCTTGAGATTCATCATGCTTTGGCCACTTCATTTTTAAAGCGAAAACCAAGTAGTTATTATGACTCTGCTGTTGCCGCCAACACATGCCAAATCTTGGGTGACACCAGCTGCTGGGATTGCTGCTTTCAGTGTCCTGTCGCCAGCCTAGAAGAGATTCCATGTGCCAGCTCCTTCTTTCTAGCCCCTTCTTCCAAATCAAAGTCTGGCGGCACCAGATGCGCAAGGACTGGGTCTCAGTTTAGGAGACTGGGAAAGAGTTTCTGGCTTCATCCCGTAGAGATAGACCTGTTAACTAGAAAATTCATCAGCATGGGAGGGTGGTCAAGAAATGTGCAGTAGACACACACACACACACACACACACACACACACACACGCACGCACGCACGCACGCACGCATACTCACACTCTCAGCTATCAACTGACACTACTACACTAGCTCCCTCCCCACCCCTGACTTAGTTCTTGTCTTCAGTTTGTGATCTTGCTGAATGTGATAACCACCCCTCAACTGGCCCCTGTTCATCTTTTGTTTCCTCTCGATTAAACCTAAAGCCGAGTCTTTTAGAACAAATCTCAAGGCCACTTGCTCTCACTTATCATATTTATTTTCAAAACTCTCTGTATTACCCACAAATGGCATCCAAATGCCTTGGACTGGCAAAGCAAGCTTCCTGAGGTATGGTTCTTGCCCATTTTCCCCCAGGATTCTCTCTTCATTTAGAAGCCTGTGCTTTGGCTACAAATTATTTGCCAATCTCCAAATGTCATTTATTCTCCCTGGCTTTTGTCACTTTGTGTATATACTCATTTCTGCTCTTGGGGCGGTCCTCTCTTGGACGAACTTTACGATTCAAAGCTCATCCTCAGCACCAACTGCTGTCTGCATTAGCAAAGCCTAGAGATCCACATTCAAGTGTTGAGGGATATCTGATCACACTGTGATACTCCAAGACTGTGTTAATAAAGTTAAACTTGGATCAGGGAGTAGAGCCAGTGACCCACTGACAAGAATTGACCATAGAGATTTTGGATGACCCAGGACAGAGAGGCACGGAAAGGTGTAGGGAAGGGCTTAGAAAGATTCCCGGTTCTTTTCCATCTGGGAAGTGTGGAGAGAGGATCAATTGGTTGCTCCTCTGCTGATTCTTCAATCTATCAGGTTTTTGTCCCAATATCTGACTCCCAAGTCTTTATTGATAATAGAGCAATTTAGATAAATGCTTCATTGAAGCTGAGATGCAACCAGCGTGGCTCTCTTTGATTCCTCTCACTATCGGTACTAGTTCTGTTACATTCAAATCGTTCACTTTTCCACCGGTTTTCAGAGCAGGATGACACCAGACCATGAGCTTTCTCCTGGCAAGCAAACCAGTGCTTTCTGTTTATTTCTACTGTGGAATGCGGTAAGAAGACACAGTCTGTGTTGGATGACTAGTCAGCTTCTTTGTCGGATGGGGGTTGTTTCCACTTCTGTAACAGTTAAGCAGGATCTGTCTCAAGGTGTGCTTGGGGCTGTGCCCCACTGCAGGCCTGGGAAGGGATCTGCTTCTAGCCCGTGCTTCACATCCATTCCCACTGCTTCAGAATATGCTATAGACCAAGCAGTCTATTAACAATAGAAATGAATGCCATGTGGCTCAGGCTGGGGATTTCCAGCCTCAGAAGTCACCAGATTCAGCATCCAGAGAAGCCCTGTGCCCTGGTTCACAGATGATCACCTGTGTCTTTAAATGGCAAAAGGAGTAAAGGACTTTGGGGGGGGGTGTCTCTTAGAAAGGTGTTAATTACATTTGTAATGGCTCCATCCTAATGTCCCAAGAAACTCCCTAAGGTGTACCCTTGCATTCGGCATATGAACTTGGGAGTAGATAAAAGCATTCAGCCTCCTTCCTAATTTCTGGGAGCTCCATGTCTTGTGTCAGTATAATTTTGATCAATGGACGTTCTTCATATATGTATTTCTCTGTGTTCAAAGTTCCTCTTATTATAAGAACACCATTCAGATGGGATTGAGGTTCAACCTAAAGACCTTGTCGTAATTTGATCATCTACCCTATCTCTAGATAAGATCACATTTGTTAAAAATTCATTAACTTTTGGGAATACAAAATTTAACACATAATGTCATGTGTTTGGCAAAATGCCTTGTACTTATTAGATGTTCAGTTAAGGTTTATTAAAAAATCTTGAAGGCCACTAACCAACCAACCAACCAAACAAACAAACAAAACCATGGCTCTCTGATGGTCTGTTGGAGATCTGGGAGATCTGTGAACCAAGAGAGGTCGTGAGCAACATCACTCTCCGCTGAATCTCTGCGGGCCTGGTGTGTAAAAAGGTGCACAGAGAAGAAGATCATCTTCTCCCACACAGATTTGTGACAGTTCCATTGGGGGGTTATAACGTCCGAGGGCTCATTTTTTTACATTAAAAAGACCTGTTTGGGTTTATGACAGTGATGTCAGGCAAACATTCCACCCTTTGGAATGTATCTGCCCACTTGGCTTGGCAGATTCCTCCAAGGCTGGATGAGCTCCAGCCCATGCCTGGGTTCTGCATCCCAAGTGAGGGGCCCATGAGTAGGTGCCTCTTAGCCACAGCCTGGTGCGCTGTGACTGGCCCGCATGCCTCCTACACTAGTCCATTGAAGAGTTCTTTGATTCTTTCTTAGATTTAGATACTGAGAGCCTCAATATTTGCCACAGTAACAAGAAACTGAGTTTTTAATCTAATTGGGGGGAGGTATATTATATATGCATAAAATTAACAATTTTTATTGTAGAATTTAAGAAATCATAAACACAGAATTTTAAAAATCTAGACTGTTATCTGTTATAGCCGAGTCATGAACCCCCCCCCCAGACCCCCAAGAATCCGAGTTTGTATGCAAGAGCAAAGAGCCTTCTTTATTGCAAGCCCAAGCTTGGCCTCTCTTTCCATTCTCTGAGCTCAGTTATATCAGGGTTTTTAGGGAGTAAAGGATGGGGGGTAGGGGAATTCTGGATTCAGATGGGGGTTGAACTCCTTATTGGACAGGAGAGGGACAACAGAAGTCTTTTAAAACAGAGATTGGTACTCGCATTGCTGCAAGGAAATTGGCAACCTATATACAAGTGATGTAAGCTATCTTTAGTGTTCTGGAGCATCTAGTGCTTGCTTGTCTCAATTCAGGTTGGTCCCATGCAGGGTACAGTTTGTGGCTTTTCCTGCTTATTTATTGTAATAGAGAGGCCTAGTCCCAGTATTGTTAGTCTGCAGCTGTCATGGCTGTACTAATGTTAAGCTAGGCCTCTTCATTAACCACTGTTATTGAGACTTCTATATACCTCTCTCTAATTACCCACTCCACACTGTAAGAGAAACAGCATGTGGCTGGGTGTAGTAGCACTTGCCTTTAATCCAAGTATTTTGAAGGCGGAGACAGAAGGATCTCTGTGAGTTTGAGGCCAGGCTCATATGCATAGGGAGCTCCAGGCCAGTCAAGGCTATGCAATGAGAACCTGTCTCAAAAAACAAAAACAAAAAAACAAAAAAACAAAACAAAAATCAAACCTAACAAGCGTGTGAACTTTATATTAACCATTCCTTGCTCTTTATAGTTGACCAAGAGTATTAAAGTATGAGACATAGTTGAAGTAATTTTGTTCTTTGGATAAGTAGGGTTACAGTGCTGGTAATCCAAGTGGCTTGTTTTCTTTATCTTTATTGTGGCCTCTGAGATTCTTCCATGTTGGTACATGCCGCAATAGTTGGTTCACTTTTTCTGTCATGTAAATATTCCTTTGTATAAATGTATCTACTCTACTCTTAAGACACAGTTGAAAGATGATCAGTGAGCGCGGTTATACACAATGTTGCTAGTTAGTTTCCTCTATGTGCTATCAATGCTTACCGGCAGTCTCTCTTAAGTCATTTACTGAGACCAGTAATAGACAGATTTAAGATATACATAGTGTGGTGGTTTAGACAGGAATGGCCCCCATAGGCTCATAGATTTGAATGCTTGGTCACCAGGGAGTGGCACTATTAAGAGGTGTGGTCTCGTTTCAGTAGATGTGGTCTTGTTGGAGGAAGTGTGTCACTGAGGTTGGAACAGATAGACCAATGGAACAACCATGCCAAGTGGCTTTCGCTCTTCCTGCCGCCTGTGGATCCCTGTGTAGAACTATCAGCTTTTTTTTTTTCTTTCTAGAACCATATCTGCCTGCATGCTGCGATACTTCCCACCATGTTGATAATGGACTAAACCTCTGAACCTGTAAGCCAGCCCCAATGAAATGCTTTCCTTTGTAAAAAAGAGTTGTTGTGGTCATGGTGTCTCTTCATAGCAATAAAACACTAACTAGGCCCACAGGTAAATTTTATTAGGTATACGGAAGGCTTTTTCAAATGCTTATACCAAATTATGTTTCTGCTAACTATGAGTTAGAGATCTCATTGTTCCACGTCCTTGTCAGTATGTGGATTTACCAAAATTAATTTTTTTTCAAAACTAGTTTTATATGAAATTATAATTCTACTCTAGATTTTCCTGACGTCTTAAAAAAGATGCATACTACTAAGGTTCAATTTTTCTCATTCCTGTCTTCCTTTCCAATTTTTCTACTAAGTTGTCTTTGTAGGACACTTTAGTATACTCTGAATTGTGGGCTTTTCTATTTCATGCCCTGGAATGTTACATTCACTTTAATGACTTTTCTCTTTATATATGATGACCTTGTGATGACAGATATTTAACAGAATTGAATTTTCCATTTTTCTATGATTTATATTACTATATCTTACTTAAAGAAATTCTTCTTTGTCATTACAACATCATAAAGATATCCTCCTAATTTGTCTTCCAAAAGTGTTTTTGTCTTCTTTTTCCATTTAAGTCTTTATTCCACTTGGCCTTCATGTCTGTGTATGGGAAAAGGAGAAATCTGACTTTATTGCAGAAGGATAACTGATTGACCCAACACCATGTATTTTTCCACATTAATCTACAGTGGCTGTATCTTAGAGTTTCCATACGTGCTTTGGAAACTGTTTAGAGACTTCTAGTTGATTCCATTGGTCTATCTGTTCCTTCACGTGTACAGATAATTCCTCTTGTTTCAGGATGCTTTGGTAAATGGTCAAAAATCTCCCCAATTTTTCTTCACCAGAGACTATTGACTTTTCTAGACTTCTGCTCTCACATAAAAAGATATATTGTCAAGTTCCAGAGGAATCTCCAATAGAATATGGACTGGAATTCTATGGAGTGTTTATGTCTATCAATACATGCACTATCAATCATTCTGTTGTAGATTGCCACACAGCTCCATTTCCTAGGTCCTTCTTAATCTATTTTAATAAAGTTTATTATTTTCTCCACAAACCACTTTCATATTTTCTTCTTGGATTTGCTTCTACATACATCTTTCAGTATTTCCACTAAAACATGAGCTTGGATTCCTTGGGTCCTGAGAAGTAGTCTCACCGACTGATGGAGGTCCAAGTTGCTGTTCTTGGATGAACATTGGGCTATCTCTTCCTCCATCTTGTTCTGAGTCCTCTATTACTACACACAAGGACTTTCATCAGGTCTAAAAGTCCATTATGTCCTGAATCTCCTTTTCCATTATATATTTATATAATTAATATGACTTTAGCTTTCTTTTTCTTTCTTTTTCGACCTTTTATCTTGTGTGTATAGGTGTCTTGCCTGCAGGTATCCTTGGAGGCCAGAAGAAGGCTTTGGAGTTCCCTGGAACTCAATGGTTTGGGCCACCACATGGGTGCTAGGAATAGAACCCGGGTCCTCTGGAAGAGCAGCCCATGCTCTTAAGCGCTGAGCCATCTCTCCAGCACCTACTTCAGTTTTCATTTGGTCCCAGTTTCCCTTCTCATCCTGCAAGTCTTCCTGCCTCCTTGTGCTGGGTCTCTCCCTTCAAAACAACACCCACATAGAATTCAATTTTATTCAGCCTGTGTGTTGTCTTCTTACTATGCATGATATAGCTCACAACAAATGCCAACATATTTGAACCTGTTCCCACCACAGCATCATGTGCCGTCTGTTTGGCTCTCTCCCACCTCTCCCAGCCCCTCCTCCACTGTTGCCTTTTTTTTTGAATGGTTTTGATTTTTTTCTTGCCTACTCTTCACATTTAAATGTTGTCTCAATGCTGTTAGATACACACAATTAGCTTTGCTTTGCCCATGTGCTTCATAGTACTGTTGTTTGTTCATCACTCCTCTGCAGAAGGGCATTCTTACTGAAAGATAAGGATTGACTACTTATAGAACATGTTTTTAGTCTGTCAGCGGAGGACTAGGGATATTAGTCTACTATATTCTGGCTTTCATTGTCGTTGCTAGAAAGAGGGAATTATGGGAACCCTGGTCCTTGGAAAGTGACCAGTGTTTGCTCTTTGATTGTTGTTTGAATAGTAGCTTGAGCTATAGTCCACACAGTGTAGCCCTTGTCTAAGGCATGTAATTCAGAGGTTCCTAGTGTACATGGTTATGCAAGCACAATCACCAGGTTAGAATGTTTTTTGTTTGTTTGTTTGTTTTTAAAGTTTATTTATTATGTACACAGTGTTCTGCCTGCATGTATGCCTGCACACCAGAAGAGGGCACCAGATCTCATTTTAGATGGTTGTGAACCATCACGTGGTTGCTGAGAATTGAATTCAGGAGCTCTGGAAGAGCAGCCAGTGTTCTTAACTTCTGAGCCATCTCTCCAGCCGAACTTAGAATGTTTTATCACGCCCTGGTAACCTTTCTTCCTTGTTCTGTTTGTGAAGGGGCTTTAGCAGGCCTGAGCATGGCAAGCATGACACTGGCAGGCCTTGCCTTTTCCCTTGCTAAACCATAGATTACATCCCTAAAGCTAATCCCCAAGGTCTATTCCCTTAATGGCCATTTCCTCCTCCTGAGGCTGACCACCAAGGTCCAGCTATCAAAGTGTTGAAGTCCAGCAATCAAAAGCTCCCTTTTGGCTAACCCAATTAATATGCCCAACCAAAACAAACTAACTCACACTAACACAAAGTTTCTCCCTAACCCTTTATAAACCTCCATTTGCCTACGGGCCACCACATCTGTCTCCTCTCTATCCAGAAGAAGTCCTTTGTTCCTTTTCTCCCTTGTCTATCCCTTGTCTCTGTCCCTCTGGGGCAAACAAATCTTTGTGCTCAGAACTTGGTATTGGTGTGTCCTGTGCCGACTCCGGTCCCTTCAGTTTGTACATCATACATGAATGTAATTGCAGTGTGCATGGCCTCTCCTGACCGGTTTCTTTCACTTAAGCACAGCCCTTCAATGTTTATTCATATAGAATATCAGTCCTCCCTCTGATTTATGGATGTATAATATTCCTCATTGTATAGATATGCTGTATTTTGTTTATTTGTTGATTGGTTGATAGGACTGTGGGTTATTTGCAATCTGGTACTGATATCTATAATTTTACTGTGAACACAAATCTTCTAGCCTCGTGGGGATACATGGTTTTGAAGTATATACTTAGCCAGTGGAATTACAGGGAGTTTTGGTAATTTGATGTTTAACACTGTAAGGATATGTCAAACTGCTTATCAAAGTGGCTGCACAATTCTTTGATGGATTTTAAATTTTTTTATTATACTTTGTCTCCTTCAGTTTCATTATTAAATGTCTAAGTGTGGTTTTTTTTAATCTCTTCATTAGAGTTCCTGGAACTAAACTTGATAGTTTTCTTATTGTTTTATGAAGGAGAAAGGAAAAAAAAAAAAAAGAAAAAAAATGGTCAGCCAGTATCCCTTCTGTGTTCTACCAATTATTTCCTGTGGGCTGGGATGTAGCCCAGTTGGTAAAGTGCTTACATGGTGACCTCGGCTCCACCCCAGCACAGCACAAACTGGATATGGTAGCACTTGCCTGAAATCCCAACACTCAGGAGGAAGAAGCAGAAAGGTCAATAGTTCGAGATCATCCTCAGCTCTATAGAAAGTTTGAGGCCAACCTGTGCTACGTGGGACTGTGCTGTGGAACAGTCTTTGTACTCTGTAAGTATGTATGATTCTCATTGGTTAATAAAGAGCTGACTGGCCTATAGTTGGGCAGGAAGAGATTGGGCAGGAGAGCCAGACTAAGAGGATGCTGGGAAGAAGAAGAGCAGAATGTGAGGAGTCTCAAGCCAGACGTAGAGGAAGCAGGACGTGTAGAAAATGTGTAGAAAGCCATGAACCATGTAGTAGAACTTAGATAAGAAATATGGGCTAATTTAAGTTGTAAGAACTAGTTAGTAACAAGCCTAAGCTATCAGCTGACCATTTATAATTAATAGTAAGTCTCTGTGTGGTTATTTGGGAGCTGACCAACTGTCCCAACAACAAACCCCACCTACAAGACTGCCTCAAGGATATAAAAAAATAAACAAATAAGTAAAGTATGCTGGCCTTTCTAGTCTGTTCCCATCTAATCTTTCTTATTATTCTTTTATTTATCTTTTTGTGCTGCATTCTGATTAATTTCTTTTTTCTGTCTTCCAGTTTGCCAATTTTCTCTTTAGCTTCAATGCCGTCTACTTAGTTCTCACCCACTGGATTTTAAAGTTCAATTCATATTTTTTATTATTATTTTTCAAGTTCTTTTACGGTCCTTTTTCAAATCCATTTTTGTTCCCTAAGTGTGTTTCAGTCTTTTTTTTTTTTTTTTTTTTCTTAAATCAACTACACACAGTTTTTAGAATTCTCTGTCTGATTTTTCTGATAACTGACCATTGTGGTTTTGCTTCTGTTTTGTTTTGTTTTGTTTTTTGTTTTTGTTCTTATTCACAGGGCCCTGCTCCCCTAGCCTGGGTTTTAAGTTTTATTTTATTTTATTGTCAGCTTTATCTGCAAAATTCCTTGAGGGCAGGGCTGAAGTTGAGTTCCTGTCGAGAGGAACCAAAGGGTTTTGTTTGCATCCTAGGGACAGTGAGCACGGCATGACTTAGGCTTCATTCTTCACTCCAAGGGTTCCGGCCACTTAGTGGCGTGAACTCAAATCAATACATCCTGTGAGGGCCCAGTGAAGGTTTATGATCTTTGGGAAAAGATTGCTTCGTCTCTCCACCTGGAAACTAGGCCAATACAGGCAGGTCTCCTCGACCTCCTTTCCGTGTGCAGAGCTGTTGTTTTTGGTTTTTAGTTCATGCCAGTTTGTGCCAGGCTCATTTTCCAGTCTCCACATTGGTCCAACTCTAGGTTTTGTCTCCTCTTTCTCAAGTGCTTCCAGTCCATCAGATTGCTGGGCCTACGCAAAAGCCTCAGGGTGAGGATTATCCTTGCACTTCCAAATCTTTGCCTTCCGACGATTGCTTGACTTTTCAAAATTTAGAGATTCTTTCATTTGAGGACAGCTTGACAGTGTGCTCAAAGCAAACAAAGGAAAGGTCATAACTGCTCCCCTGCATCTCCTCTGTGTTAGTCAGCACTCTCTAAAGAAACAGAACGAAGAATATATATACATATACATATACATACATACACACACATTTCTCTATAAACACACACATTCTCTGTAAACACACACACACACACACACACACACACACACACAGGATGGGTATTAGAGAAACATCTTGGGTAATCTAACAGCAGCTGTCTCATGGCCAAGAATCCAATAGTTGCACAGTCCACCACCAGGCTGGGTGTTGCAGCAGTCCTGATTGGGCACCAAATGTACTGTAGCATCCCAAAAATGTTGGATCTAAGATCGGAAGAGGATGCTGCAGCACAGGAGAGAACTGGCCAGTGAGAGGGAGGGCAAGCAGGAAAGGAGGTAAGATTCTCTCTGTGTCTCTCTATCCTGGGCTGCCACCCGAATTTAGAGTGGGTCTTCATGATTCAGATAACCTGATCAAGATAATTCCCCACAGGCATGCCCAGCAGCTTGTATTTTTCCTTTATTCCAGATTCAGCCCAGTTGACAACCAAGATTAGCCATTACAGGCCTCTTTCTTCACTTTGGTTGGACAGGTCGCTCTGGTTTTGTTGTTATTTGTTTTACTAACAGGAACTCAAGCCCACGTGATCTCAGCTGGAGGTGTCGAGTGAGGCTGAGAAGCTGGTCCTGAGTCCAGCAGCCAATGCTGACACCTGGAAGGAACACAGGGCCCCTCACCTGTGTGCAGAACTCTGGCCAACACACTGGTCCAGAGGGGGAGTGTCCAGCCAGAGAAACCCAACCAAGTGCACAGAAAGAATTCTGTGTCTCTTAGAAAGCTGAATTTATACCTAGAAGGAGCTGCTTCTCTCTGTGTTCCCACGTGTTGTCGTCTGCCCTGCAAAACATCGGTTTTAGCTGAGCAGAGTAGCAAACACCTGTAATCCCAGCCATGTGCACTGTAGGCCAGCCTGGGTTACATAGCAAGTTCAAAACCAGCCTGATCTGTGTAGTAAGTTCAAAGCTAACCTGAGCTACACAGGGAGACTCTGTCTAAAAAAAAAAAAAAAAAAAAAAAAAAAAACAGTTGGGGGTGGGGGTGGTACTGGAGAGCTGGCTCCATTTAGAGAAAATTTCCTGTCTGTATTATGGGGGATGCATTATGGGACAATGCGGTGCAGCTGGGAAAAGGCTCCTCTGGGTAGAAAAGCAGGAGGGCCTTGTGGCCTCTGATAAAAAAGGTGGAGCTACAAATGGGTGAGGCCAGGGCGGATCTTGTCCACGGAAGTCACAATTTCTTCTCCATCACACCCACAATCTGTTATTCTTTACCTTTTCTGGGGAAAACGCTGACTTCCTAAAACTCGCCCAGTGTGCAAGATGCCCTGGCCCCACTGTTTGCCCTGAATGAAACGACTCCAAGCTGACTGTTTTATCCACACTATGAGTCTTCTGTGAACCTGGACCCCTCGCCTCCTCAGGCCTACTGCACAGACTGAGGCAGGGCTGAGCCTCCTTTCTGTGGGATGCCCAGGGCAGATGGCCGGATCTGGTAGTAAGAAGGGACATCTCTGCTCCCTTTCAATGTGTCAAGTTGTTGGCCGGGAGCCAGACAGCACCTAGCCCGGCTCGCTTGTCAGAGAGCCTGTCTCTTTCAGCATGATTTGTTCTTTCCGCCTTTGAGGTTTGGTAAAGCCACCCAAATTTTCGGCCAGAAATGTAGCTGCAGGCCAATGTTGACAGAACATCCTGGTGATTTTCCAACATGAGGAGCCCAGGTGTGCTGTTCTCGCTTCTTCTCAGGCCTCCACAGCTGTCACTGCCGACAGCAGGCCAGCAGGCACTGTCCTCCCTCTCCTCCCTCTCCTCCTCCAGGTCACTGCCGATTCCAGGCCCCAGGGAAACTGCCTACACCCCTACGGTTAGTGGTGTGCAAGAAGGGTCTTCTGGAAGCAACCGAGGGTGGTCTTCATTGCATTTTCCAGACCACCTGAGGGCCCCTGAGGGGTGACTACCACCACGACACTCAGTTCCCTTAAGACAGAGGAGGCGGCAAGGCAAGCTGAAAGCTCTGTAATTCCATGTCCCCAGGACCTGGGTTCAAATCCCTCCTTGGGCAACTCACTGGGTATTAACATTCAACAAGTCAGGACTTTACTTCTTCACCCATAAAAACCCTGTAAGCATGGAGATGATAAAGACTGCTTTGAAGAGCTGTTGAAAGGATTAAAGGCAATTGTGGAAGGAATCTATTGTGAGACAAACACCCAGCAATTGACAGTTATACTTAATACGGTGTTTTATTATAGGAATAGACTCTTAGGGGAAGGTTATAGGAGTTCAGAAGGCCCAGGGCAAAGTATGGACATGTAATTGGCTACCGTGCCAGGCAATGAGGCCAGCTCATGGAGAGAGGCAGCTAGGTTTATGACTTTCCTTGAAGAGGAAGGGGGTCTGGAGTAGGAAGGAGTCTAAACAAGACGGGTGGGGAGACTGTGATAAAAGCACACATGTGTGGAAATGTCACAGTAAAATTCATCATGATTTGAACTGAAATATCCTATAGAGGGTGTTTTACATGCATATAACAATAGTCAATGAAAAAAGAGGCTGTGAACTTTAAAGAAAGTGGGAAAATGTATATGGGAGGGTTTAAAGGAAGGAAGGGGAAGGGAGAAATGATATAATTATATTAGTCTAAAAAAAAAAAAAAAACCACTCCAGCCTTTTCTCTAGCTGAAGTGTATAAAAGTACATTTCCTGTCCCGACTGCCTGATCCCAAATAACCAACTCAGAGGCTGAATATTAATTATAAATGCTTGGCCAATAACTCAGGCTTGTTACTAGCTAACTCGTACACTTAAATTAAGCCATATTTCTATTTGTGCTTTGCCACATGACTCATTGCTATGGGATGGTCTTTCTGAATGCTATGAACATGTGTTGCTACCATTGGTTAATAATGAAGCTTCTCTGGCCTATGGCAAGACAGGTTATATCCAGGCAGGAAATCCAAGCAAAGATACAGGAGGAAGAAAGGCAGATTAAGAGCAGACGCCAGCCGGCCACCCAAGGAGCAACATGCCAGCATACTGGTAACGCCACAGCCACGTGGCAATACATAGATTAATAGAAATGGGTTAATAGTAGCCTGAGCCATAGACCAAACAGTTTGTAGTTAATATTAAGCCTCTGACTGGTTATTCAAGTACCGGTGGGCAGGAAAGATTTATCCAACTACAACTCATGGCTTGTTACCTCATTGTTTACATGTCCTGACACCATCTTCCTTCTTCCCATCATTCTCTATTTGGCTTTCCCACTTAACTTCCTGTCCAGCTACCAGCCTGTCAGTTTTTTGTTAGCCAGCCAATGAGAGTAATACATACTCATAGTGTAGAAAAGGATTGTTCCACAGCAGAAGTGCTATTTTGGGGAGACTGTGAACATTCAGAAGATGGGGCCTAACTGAAAGGAGGGAATGGTCAGGAGAAGTGGTCTTTTGAAGGTTTATTCCTGCCCCATTCCCTGCCTCCTCTACTTCCTGGCCTGAAATAGTTGAACAACCTCCACCACAGGCTGCAGTTGCCATGGGCTCTGCCAAACCTTCCCACACCTTGATGACCTGGAAACATGAGCTAAAAATAGCTCTCCAAACGTACACTGTTTCTGTCAGGTGTTGTGTGACAGTAACTGATTCAAAAGCTATCATTTTATCCAACACACACACATACACATACCCTTCCTTACTTTTGTCCCATTTTCCATGGGACAGCAGGGAAGTCAACAGTGAAGGTTTTGCTTCTCTGAACAAAGTATGGACTCCACAGCTTCAAAGCCCTCCTCTGTCTTCTTTATGAATTTTTTTTTACAATATATGATTTTTAAATTATTATTTCTTAGTTATTATATCCAACAGCCTCAGGTATTTTGTTATAGTGAAGGCTTCTATCCCATCCCCCTCAGCATAGTTGACTGAGGAAGAGTCTCTCCGCTCATCCCTAAGAGGTCTCTTTTGGGCATTTTCCCATGTACTACAAGTTGGTATCTCAATCCAACCATAATCTTTGTTCTGGAGTCATGCCACACAGGGAGAATCAGATATGTGTACTGGAATTATAATTTACTTTTTGGGCTCACAAGCTTAAAATCCCCCACTGCAATTGTGCCTGAATTTAGGAGGAAACAGGATGCTGCAAGGCTCCTTGAGGATAATCCTTAGGGATTTGAGCAATCTTCCCAGCCAGACGTTACGATGTGCTAACACCCTTGTGAGTCATGAGCTAACTCATGGTCAGCTCTGTTTGGAGAACAGGATGAATAATTGAAAGTAACTGAGTGTTTGCCTGAATCCAAGCCTAACCCGGTATTTATTCTGTTTTCTTGTCTCTGTTTGCTTAAAACAAACATGCCCATTTTCCCATCTCCCTCCACATAGCCTGTCTAATCCTTCATTAGTTCTTAGAAGAGAGTCCAAAAGCTGTAACACAGCCTAAGAGCTCCGTAGGGTGGCCTTGCCCACATCCCTAGCATCTCTGGGCTAAGCTAGCAGACTAGACACGAGGGTGGTAACATCCTTGGGGGTACATGTCCAAAAGCCACAAATTTGATTTTCTTTAATTTTTCTTTTAAAGTAACTTTAGACTTGCAGACAAGTTACAATAAAATAGAACATCCCTCTATTCCCTTAACAAGTTCCTTGAATGCTGACATTTTATATAACTTTAATCCGTTGATCAAAACAGCAAAATAATCATAGCACAAAACTATTAACTGAACTACAGTCTTTACTTGAATTATAGTCATTTCCCCCCAATACCATTTGTCTGTTCCAGGTTCCTGTATTGCCTTAGATTCCTCAAAGCTATGACAGTTAGTGCCACCATTCATTGCTTTTTGTGACCTAGGCTCTTTGCAGAAGTACCAACCAGTGAGTTATTTTGTAAAATACCCCTCCATGTAGATTTGTCTGATATTTTTTACACAGATGAAATGGCATTCTTTTGGCAAAAATACATAGGAAGTGATGTTGCACATAGCTTCAGGATGGCCCTTGATGTCACTATGTGTTATTACTGATGACGTGAACCTCGAACATCACTGAGTTATCTTCATCCTTATGCTCAACTTGTCAACATTTGTTCCTCTTCTATAATATTCTTATTCCTTAGTGAGCTCATGCTTTGCTCTGGGTTGGAGAATCTCTTTTCTTCACTTCAAATATACCCAAAATGCATGTTTCCGTTCTGGATGGTTCCTTTGAATTTTAGTCAGTCCATGCATCCAACAGCCAAATCCATCTTTCCTCTTGGATGTCTACTAAGAACTTCAAACCTAGGCTACCCCAGAGTCTCTTACATCTTAGTCAGTGGTCATTCACACTTCTGGGGCTCAAGTCAAGATCTTGCTCTTGTCGATTCTTCTTCTCTTCCTCTCTGGCAGCATCTAGTTGGTCAGAAAATGGTAACTCTGACATTCAAGTTCCGACTGGGACCTAACTTCTTACCACCTTCTAAGCTACCGCCCTGCGCTAAGTCATCCCACCGTCTTCTACCTGGGATGTTATGATTGTCACACAACTGGTCTCTGATTTTGGCCTTGACCCTAGAATGTTTTATGTTTGCAGGAGCTATTCCAACATTTCAAAAATGTAATTCTGACCGAATAATTCCTCTGCCTGAAATCTGATACTTTTCTAAACTGTCCAGCTCAAGTATAAAAATCCTTTTTGCAATGCCCTTCAACGCTCTTTGATTCAGACTGCCTTCCTCTTCTGCCATGCTTTCGTGACCTTATCTCCTACGGCAAATTTCCCATCCCTTATGGGAATGTGCTTTGCATTTCTGATTTTTTTTAAATTTTGGAATATTTGCATATACATAATGAGGTATTTTGACGATTCAACCCACGTGGAAACACAGAATTCATGTGTTTCACATACACATTGCTGAAGGTCATTTTACACAATATCTTCAGTGCACCTGCATTTTATCTGCAACTTGCAGCATGGAATTTTCCGCCTGCGTCATTTTGGTACTCAAAAGGTCCAGATTTTAGGGTACCTCAGACACCAGATTTTCTCATTATGGATACTCTGTACTCCACCCCACCCCACCCTTACTTGTTCTTTGAAAATCACCAAGAATTTTTGTGCTTTAAGGCTTTTGCTCAGGAAACACACACACACACACACACACACACACACACAAACACACACACTAAAATAAATGTGTGTGTGTGTGTGTGTATGTGTGTGTGCATGCAATTTAGTTTTCGTTTGCTGTGTTTTCCCCTCAGTAAATGTGCAACCAAAACCATTGCTCAAATGGAAGCTCTCAGTCATCCTTAACAATTCCTGCCCCTCGCCCACCTGGAGTCCTGTTCTCCCTGTCCCCATGCACGGTGCTTCAACTCCACTGTTGTAACTGATTGGCCTTGACCTCTCCCATGTGGTCTCTGTGGTCATTGCCAGTCATATGTCCCCACTGCAAACCAAGTGGGGTTTCCACACTACAAATCCGATCCAATTGCTGTCTTGCTTAAAACCCCTTTAGTGGGGCTAGAGAGATGGCTCAGTGATTAAGAGCACTGATTGCTTTTCCAGAGAATCCAGGTTCAATGCCCAGCATCCACATGGCACCTCACAACTGTCTATAATTCCAATTCCAGGGGACCCGACACCCATAGCAAAACACCAATGCACATTAAAAAATAATAAAGTAAAATAAAGGACAGCTAAAACAAATTCTTTAGTGACTCCCCTTTGCTGGTGGAATACAAATACCAATTTTTAATGGGGTCTACGTGGCACTCCTGGTGTGGCCCTCTGTCCCTTCCCAGCAGAGCTTCTCCTGGACCCCCAGGCTCAGCTCTTTTGTTGTAGGCTAGCAAAGAAGCTTGCTTTTTTCCTAAAGAACATTCACTCTAACTTACAACTCTATGCCTGTTGTGTGGTTATCGGTCAAGTATCTAACTCTCCCACTACTATGTAAATTTTATTATGATAGAGACCCAAAGGCTTGGCACACAATTGGCATTCAGTACATATTTGTTGACTGGGTGGGTCAACAGACATACCGCCGAAAATGAAATCATGCTTCTGAAAGACAAGGCTGGCAGATCAATTAATAAGGGGAGGAGAAGGAAGGAAAGATGTTCTGGATAATGAGGCGACTGGCGGACAACGGAGGACAGGAAAGAGGAAATGAAATCCTAAATGTGGGTGTTGAAAGAGGATATAGAAAGCAACTGTCTCTGGCGGCACTGTGTTATGGTACCAATATACCAGGTAAACCACAAACAGCCCAGCAATACCCAAGACTCCAGGCTCAGTGCCAGCCACTCATCCTAAGAGTGGGCCGAAAGTCAACAAACACTTGGCCTCCTGAGTAGTCTCAACACCGAGGGAAGTTTGGTGGCACAAAGGCACTTTCCAGGACAACTTGTCTCTTGAAAAGACAAAACCATTTGAACAACGAAGACACTCCAGTCCTGTCCTGCCATCCTCAGGACATCAGGGGTTCATAACAAAGCTGGCTCCTGGGTCTTTAACAACCTCTGGTATATCTGACTGCATTTTGAATTCAGATGGCTTCATTACTACAAGAAGCAACTTCATTACCAAGAGGGCCCAGAGCCCAGACTACACACTAGCTCCCTGTCATATAATTTAGCCTCAGTCATACCTCAGACAATATTTATACAAGGTCACTTCTTCAGACCATGTCTAGCCTGCCCAAATGACAATATTATTTATGCCAAATGCTTCTCCTAAGGGATGGAAAACTGCCAACTCTGGTTTAATAGGCTATATGAACAGGCTAGAAAAACATCATTTGTAGCACACACAGTTTAAGTATTTAGTGTATAACTATGAATACAGACTGATCATTGGAAATATGGCTGAAAACTGGCCCCAGGAAGAAAAAAAAAGCCACAAAAGCACTAAGGTTTGGATCTTTCCTGCCTGATATTAGTTTTGGAAGCCCTAGGTTTGGCCAGAATTATGAATGCACAAGAGAGAGCTGCCTCAGACGTTCGTGGCTACCTGAATATCCAAAATAGGGGGGAAATCTGAAAAAGGAAATTTAGCTTGGGCGTATGTGCCCAGCAGCCATCCTCCTGTGGGTTGCAAATTAATGTGACCATCCAGTGGAACAGGCAGCCCAGAGGCTGCTGGCTACAAAGAACAGTCTAACCCATTGATGTTAATTTACCAAATTATTCACATCCCACAATCTGGAATAGAAATCAGCAGCCCCCAAAATGCCTCTTCTACACCTCAGTCAAAACACCTATAAAAATTTAGATACCAGGAGGCAAAGTCTGGAACACAAACTACTTTCTCATGTTGCCAGTGAGTTATTAAAGTGCAGAATGAGGGACCTGCCAGGGGCAGCCAGCTACCCTTACTTTTCCAAGCTCGGTTCTTGGTGGTGACTTTCATTTGGTCAAAATATACTGGGGACAACTCCTTTCTTTTAAAATCTAGTGAAGGATGTAACTCATATATCCCAATCAATCCTTTATGGACCATTAGCACATTAAAATACCTCCCAGTAGAGAATTCACAAACTTCAGCGTGCTTTTAAGTAAAGTATAGCACGTCTGCCTGACCTTGTATGACTTACTGATAAATATCACTAGTGATTTACATTTCCCTTTATTTAAATGCTGAAAATTTCCACGCATGAATACTGTATCTAATTCAAATTTTAGAGTGCGCAAATGTCAGTTTCTAACAAGCTCTCAAATACTCAAAATTCTTCCTTTGTGTTGATGAATGGTTCTTATTCCTTGAAATGCATTCCTTTGAGGCTGGCATCTGTTTTGTTTTTGGTAGTTTGTCTTCACAGACAGCTTTACCCACGATACCTCAACAATATGGCTGCCTAAACAAGACCTAAACAAGGACAATGCTAATAGACAGGACTAACATGGAAGGAGAAAAGCTCACAGGGCCCCACCCATAAACGAGAACTGTAGGCAACTAAGGAATGTTGAGAGTGAGAGAATTAGTCTTCTGCAGGGATGAGCCCCCAATTGGTATTCATTATCAAGTGGTCAGCCCTGAAGGCAATATACATGCAAGCAACAGAAGTCTGTATTTATATATTTATGCTTCTATAATATATATATATATATATAAAGAAAAAGAGGTCATGAATTTAAGGCATGGGAAGGATTGGGGGAGGAAAGGGAAAGAGGAAAATTATGTAATTAATTTTTAAAATTAAAAAATAGTTGTCACCAGAGAAATTGAGAAACATCAGTTCAATGTTTAAAAACATTTAAAATCATTATCATTATTTATTTAATGTTAATTTTTTTTTGTGATGAGCACCTCTGGCCAAATCCAGGCCCAGGAATTTATTTCATGACAATAATTACAAATACACAGAAAATTTATTATTGTAAATAATTTACAAAAATAGATTGGAGTAAATAAACCATACATCTGACTTCTATTACATAAAAAAAATCATAAAAAAAATCTTCGCCATCGAAGAAAGTTCACAGTACATGACAAGTGAGAAAGAGTGTGACAAAACCAGATATGGTGGTGTTTGTCCATAGTTTCAACACCCAGAAGGACTGAAGTTGAAGGCCAGACAGACTAAATTAACCCTAGGCAGGACAGACAGACGCCTCAGGACTTCCCGTGGAGATGAAGACAGCAGTGGGAAGGAGCTTGGAGCTGATAGGTCTCGGTCCTATCTTCAGGCAAGAGATCCTAGGGGTACTAGACCTTGCAAAATTTTATTAGAGAAGTCATTTATTCCCCAAATATCATCATTCAATTGAAGGAAGGGTGTCATGGGCACTTTTCCTGCTCCTAAACCAATGGTGGCTTGGACTGGACCCATGTAAAACTTTTGGTCCTCTTCCTGAATGTCTTCCTCAGCCAAGAGCATGAAACCTGACTTGGGTACCACAGTGAGACCCCTGTATCTTTGACAGTAAAACATTATCACATGCTCCTAAATACTGCAGCACTCATGGGGAATACCTGAGCCAGGCTTCATGTCCACACGATCCCATAGCATAGGCATTTACTAGGACATTGCAAATAAACCATGAATAAACACAAGTATGAAATGGAAGACTCTATAGACTTTTTTTTTTTTAATCAGAAAGAGAGACCTGCTTCATAAGACTTCTAACAGGCAGAAATGACCTGTAGCTATTAAGACAGAACTTTTCCCAAGGCATAACAGTGGAAAAGACAAAAATGAGTATGGCCTTTGCTGAAGACACTCTGTGCACTCTGGGGAAAATAAATCTGCTAAGGTGTGTTTGTTTGTTTGTTTGTTTTTACAGTCTCGTTATGCAGCTCCAGCTTTCACTTGGATCTTGTGATCCTCCTGCCTCAGCCTCCCACACACTGGCATTGTAGCCCTGCATCACCATGCCAGACTATTGCTAGACCAGCAATTCTTAACTTGTCGGTTGTTGGTTAAGCGGCAGCGCTCATGGCTGGCCGCTGCCGACGGAGGAGAGCGCTGGAGGAGAGCGCTGGAGGAGAGCGCTGGATGTATTGGTGATGGAAGAGTCACGAGCACATGGTTACCTTTCTAGAGCTTTATTGGGAGAGAAAGGGAGTGGGGGGGGATGCTGTCGCTGGCTGGTGATGTAATTAAGGACATAATCCTTACATGGGGGATGGGGATCAAATGATCTTGTCACAGGGGTCACCTAAGACCATAAGAAAACACAGATGATGTTTACATTATGTTTCATAATAGTAGCAAAATTACAGTTATGAAGTAACAAATTAATTTTGTGGTTGGGGTTACCACAACATGAGAAACTGTATTGAAGAGTCAAAGCATTAGGAAGTTCAAAACCACTGTTCTAGACTTTTCTCTTTGGATATCCTGTGGTTCAAACTCAACATTTAAAAAAACATTTATTATTGTTATTGTTATTGTTATTATTACTGTCGCTTGTGCACATATGATGGAAGGGGATGCCTCTATGCCATAGTGTGCCTGTGGAGGTCAGAGGACAACTTAATGAAGCTGGTTCTTCCTTCCACCTCTACATGGGTTCTGGGGATTGAACTCAGGTCCTTGGCTTTCACAGCAAGCCTCTTTACCTGCTGAGCAACATCACTAGCTCCAAACTCAGTACTTATAATGCAGGGGTAATTCATGTCTGTTCCTTCGCATGGTTCTTTTTAAGGCAACTGAAGAGTGGGGACAGGTATAACAAGAGGGGTGTCTAGGATCTCTGAGGTCAGCTTGGTTGAGACTGGAAAAGACTGAATATATATATATATATTTGGGGTAGTCAAGGAAAATAGAAGTCAGTACAAAAGACCATCTAAGAAATAAGAGTATGGGTAAGCCTTTTTTTTTTTTTATCAAGTCACAAAAATGTCATTGACTTGAAAGTAGAAATTTTCCATCAAAAAATACACTTTGATGTGATGCTAATGGATCTTTGTGGGGGGGGGATGAATCCAGATGTACGAGATAAAGCAATGTAAAACCATGCTAAAATCCTTCCAAGAGCTCAACTAGTTCACTGTCCTGAACAAAAATTAAAGAGGAAACTTTTCGAAGAGGTAAGTAAGCATTAGTAAGCAATCAGAGACATGTAAAGGAGGACCAGCTTGCCAAATGCGGGAAATATGTGAATGCACCTTAGCAAGTACCGTGGGCTTCATCTCTTTCATACATGCATGTTGCTTGCCCCCCCCCCCAGGCAGGGTCTTACTCTCTAGATCTTCTTGCCTCAGTTTACAGCATGCTGGGATTAATGACAGGCATGTGTTACCATGTCCGACTAGGATTCTCACTCTGACAGGCTGCATCGACCTTTTGGCTTGATCCCAGTATTGAAAGGTGGGAGCTAACGCGGGTCTCCTTTTGTTTTCCTGGGTCTGGGGTTGACCGAGTGCTGACTGGCACTCCGAACCAGAATAACACACTCAACTCAGCAGCCAGGCCCGTGGATCCTCCCAGACTGGAAAGCTGAGAAAAGCCGCTCTGTGGTCCCCGAGGCCGTTCAGACAAGAGCGATTGTGCAGTCAATGGGTCCATCTTGGGGACTTTGGCTGTGCAAATGGCAAGAGCTCTTCAGACTAAACTAGAGGTTATTTTATAAGGACCATCAAACTCCTCATTTGCATGTGTGAAATTCCTGTGGGGAGGCTGGTTTTCTTGAATCAGGCTGTTTGGGACAGATGACAAGTGGGAGTGTGGCAGGCCTCAGCCACTTTGAAGCCGTCCCCCAGTCTTTCCTTCCCCGATCCCAGTCACAAGCCAAGCATCTGAGTTTTAACACAAAGGATCCCAGCTCCCATCATCCCAGGAGGGGGCTGCTGGCCTTCCAACTAACAGGAAGACACCCGCCCAAGTTTGCTTAGCACAAATGTCCACACTAAGCCTTTGTATGCATTATCTGTTTGAATCCTCCGAGTTAGGCTAGGACAGTTGGTGGTAACGTTAGTCATTTTTTTTTTATTTATTTATTTGTTTCTGTTTATTTACTTGTTTATTGGACAAGGGCTCACATTGTATCCCAGGCTGGCCTCAAACTGGCAATTCTCCTGTCATAGCCTCCTTCTTTCTGGAATTATAAGCAAGTGCAATATATGCAATATGCCCATATGCCTTTTATTTCCTTTATCTTCACATTGTGTGTTAATTTGTTTACTTATTTTGTCATGCTGGGATTGAACCCAGAATCTCAGCAGCACCAGGTAAGCACTTTACCATTGAGCTATATCCCCAGCCCTACAACATCCCTATGTTTTAATCCTTATTTTACTTACATTAGTGGGGGGTGGGGTGGGGTGGGGTGGTGGTGGCGGGGTGTTGAGCATGCCACGGATTACGTCGACAACTCCCTGGAGTCAGTTTTCTGCTTCCACCATGGGATCTGAAGATAAAACTCAGATCACCACATTTGCACAGTGGATGCTTTCACTCACCCAGACCTCTCACTGTTCCTATGTCTTCAAGAAGAAAGCCTAACCTTAGGCTAAAGCTAACTGAGGCTACAGTTAAGGTGAATACATACTGGGTCACACAGGTCGTGGTGGGGTTTATGGGTTTTTTTTGTTTTTTGTTTTTTTTTTTGGTTTTTCGAGACAGGGTTTCTCTGTATAGCTTTGCGCCTTTCCTGGAACTCACTTGGTATCTCAGGCTGGCCTCGAAAAACTCACAGAGATCCGCCTACCTCTGCTTCCTGAGTGCTAGGATTAAAGGTATGCGCCACCACCGCCCGGCTGGGGTTTATGTTTTGATGCTTCTTCCTCAACTGATAGCACTGTTTTGGGGGGCTGCGGAACCTGTAGGAAGTGGACCCTAGCTGGCAGGAATAGTTTGCTGTGGGCAGACCTTTGAAAGTTATGCCTGCTTGGTCCCTGGAACCCGCCTCTTTATCTGAAACATGATGTGAAGAGAGCCTCTGCCTCATGTTTTAGCTACCGGGAACTGAACGTAAATAGTTCACCCTCTACTTCTATACGTCACAGCTCTTCTACCTGATGCTGTATTGCTTCATGGTTTGGAAAATGGGCTCAGTCTGCAACTAGGAGCATCAGCAGGTAATAGTGCCCAAACCAAAACGGTTGTGTGAACCAGATCCAATTGTCAAGTTTGGCCAGAAATCAGTCACCCCATTGAGGCACTTGACACTCAGAAAGAAGAACTGCCGTGCCGATCCTGGAACCCACACAATTGCTGGCTAGGTGAGGCAGCTCCAGCCTGGTAAGGCAGAGTGAGCAGTCCGGTGAGACCAGGTGAACTCTGGGTTCGATTGAGAAACCCTGCCTCCAAGAATAAGGTGGAAGAGAGACAGAGGGGAATTTTAGACATCAACCTTGGACCCCCATGTCAACACTCACGCGCATCACCCACATGTGTGCCATGTACCATACACACATACCACACTCACACAAATGAAAAGAAATGGAAAAAAGAAATCTGTTACCCATGTCATTTTGGTCTTACTATGGCAAGAGCCCAGACACTGCTGTATGGTGCTATAGTTGCTACAAAGCCTGGCTTTGTGCCTCTTCCCTAACTCGATTTCCTAGGAACATCTTTTATTTCATTCTAGCTGCTGTGAAATTCAGAAATCCCCCCTCTCCCTGTCCCCTGCTCCCCTTTAGTGGAAAGGAAAGCAACTCATAAACAAGCCGATAGTTGCTAAATCAGGCTATGGGGGACAGGTGCCAGGGTGAAGAAATTAGACCAAGTGCGATGCAGCCTGGAGCCTCAGTTCTGAGTCATCAGGACACACTGGTCTTGGAGATGGGTAAGACGCAGGTCCCAGTGTCCCTTTGAGGACAGCCTGCAGCACAGTAGTTAAAAGTTTCCCAGCTCGTCTGTCCAGACAGTCTTGCACAGATGGAGCGGCGTGTCCTGTACTCATCACCTGGACAGCAGTCTGGCAAACGCTGGCCAAAGTGGTTTATAACATCTGGATAACTGCTTCCAGATGTGGCCTTTCCCTGAAATACTTGATTAAAAGTTTCGCACTCAGCATCTTGCAATAAACTGACATATTGGGAGAGTGTCTATCGTCTGGTCCCCAGGGCGAAGCAGCTGGGCCTCTTCAAAAATGAGAGGTAGGACTTTTTTCTAGATCTAAACGGCACAGCAGAACTGTGTGGTCAGGCTCCTGTTGACTCCTTACGACCGACCATCCAGCAAATGGAGCTGAGGCAAGAAAGTGGGCTGGACAGAGCAGAAGCTGTGGGACAGATGCCACTGATGACCAGCAGAGTCTTCAGAGAGCTGGGTCCCCCAGGAGCCTCGGCTTCTGTGTGAGATGAGGAAGGCAGGCGGTGTACATTAAGAGGCGGCACCAGGAAGGCCGCCATTTCATTTTTAATTGCTCGTTGACGTCTGTTAGCACAGCCCACTATGGTACTGACTGAAAACTGCCTCAGTGCGCAGGCCTGTCAGCTCCTTTTCATCTCCGGACAAACAACAGTGTGTTACGAATGACATGCATTTATATTTCAGTGTGTATGTGCACATGAGCCTCCTCCGGAGGACGACTTTTAGGAGTTGCTTTTTTCCCTGGTACCATGTGGGTCCTGAGGACTGATTCCAAGGAGCCAGGCTTGTCGGCAGAAGCGTTAGTTATCTGATGAGTTATCCCACTCACCTAACAACCGCATTTAAAAAACATGAACAGTAATAAATGCTTATGACATGTTCCTTTGACAAGCAACTGAAACAATTTTCCATGAAAACAACAACTCTGAGTTCATCGCCTAACAGATCCAGGCAAACCCTAAGGTCCTCACAACTTTTGTAGCAAAGTATCATGATGGTCCAGGGGAAAAGGAGACCTGCTAGACCTCAGGTTCAAGTCTGAAGGAGGCAGGCATGACGGTCCTCCTGAAAGGTGAAGGAGGTCCAGTGATATTTTAAGTCTTGGTTTGGAGATTTAGTTTAGAATCTTTCATTCTGCAGCATTTCCCCCATTACTGTTGAAAATCATTATCAACAAATAATTTATTTATAATTTATGGAGCATCTGCAATATGCCAGGGCAGTGATATGCTCTTGTGTGATATCACTTGTGCGATTGCTCTGTGATCCTCCTTACAATCTGCCTGCAAATCAGGGAGCATTATTATCTTTATTTTAGGGCACAAGAAAATTGTAGCTCAGAGCTAAATAGCCCACTACAAATTGTAAAACCAGCCTGGGGTGGATCTGGCATTTGACCAATCAAAATCAGTCTACCTCCAAAGATGCCTCGTGACAGTGGCCATGCTATTTCACCTTAGAATTCAGTGTACCCAAAACAACAACAACAACAACAAAAGAAGTGAAAACGATTTTTCTGCTCTTCACCTATACTCCTAACAGTTACGCCCAGGGTGTCCCTTGTTTACTATGCCCATACCAAGTCTCTGTCCATTGTGCCTCGTGGCCCCGAGAGCACTTCCTCGGCTTGCTCCTGATGGCTGGACAGGTGCTCAGCACAATAGCTCCCTTTTCCCCCATCTGCTTCTCCTTGCATGGCGGGGCCCCGACCCGTCATGGGCGGCTGCTTCCCACATGTGTTTGCAGACCCACTGATGAGAAATGGCAGAAGCAGGTATTAAAGGTGGAGGTTCTGGCTTATGGCTCCAAATGTATTAAAAAACATTCCCAGACTCCACATAAAGAGTTTTACACACGCAGCACATATGATACATGGGAGACAGAGAAGCAGACGTGGGGCTAACCACAGCGAGACACGTAACCACAACAGAAGTCTGGGGAGACGGGCGCAAGGAAAGCTACGTTTACAGACTGGGTGATGGATCTCCTCTTCAGCAGGCAGACAGACAGCTAGAGGTACTTAGTTTTATAAAAAGTTGACAGAAAGAACTCCAGACATCCAGGCCTCCTCTCCTCTAATTCTTGTGTCCAGAGCTGACTCAGCCGCGTCTGCTTCCCTTCGAAGGAGGGTAAGTTATTCCATGCACTCCGGCTAATTATCCACAACCGCTCCTTTCATTTCTCACAGGTCGTTTAAATGTCTCCTTGTCTGGGTTAGAACTAGGGTGAGATGTTGAATTCCCTTCTGTGGTCCCCCCCCCTGCCCCCCGCCCCCAGTGATGGGTTTCTCATACCTAGGGTATTGTTTGTGGGCAAAGTCTTTCAACCTAAAGGCCCTTGGGATGATCGCTTGAGGACTTGTTTCACTAGGCTCTGAAAGAAGGGAATTGCCATTTATTAAGTACAGAGCAAGTGCTGAATAATTTCCATAGGCCATCTCTTCGCACCTCCTAGAAATCCCGGGGAAACCTGCAATATTCCTGCCTTGTCCACAAGGTATGCATCAGTTCTCTTAATGGACATCTGATACTGTGGAGAGAACCAAATCCTATACATACTGTTTACCTACACATACAATCCTATGATAAAGTTTAACTCATCGATTAGGCACGACAAGATAATAACAACAATCAGTGTAAAGTATAACAATGTGCTATGATAAAAATAATTTGGAATTGATGTGTTGTACATGACTGGAATTTTCTATGTAACATTTTTGGACATGATTGGCTACAGGTAAGTAAAACTGTGGCAGGGAAAACGCTGGCTAAGGAATACTGTTGTTTGCCTCACTGCACAGATCGCTGTCGCATAAGAAATGCACGGAGAATACGAACAAAGGGAAGAGAAGAACATCCAGATTGCACTCTGGTTTTCTCAGCGTGCATGCACCAGCATGGCGTGGTACATGGAGTTGTTCCTGGCCAACTGAGGAACTGCCTGGGCATTATCATCATGCAGCTTTGAAATCCGTGAAAGACAGTTTACTTCTGTGTACTTATGCTTATCTGCTTGTCTGATAAATGTGGAGGAGTGTGCAAAGAAATTTGGCTGGATGGGATTATTTCTACATAAGGGCATTCTTCTTATAACTTTTTGATGATTATTTCGATGGTGTGATTATTTTTACATATGGGCATTCTTCCTATAACTTTCAATGATTTTTGCCTATTTTCAAACCTATACAGTTTGTGGTGGGTGTGATACTGGGAATCAAAGCCAAGGCCTATATACTAGGCAAGTATACAGCTTTCCCTGCCATATAACAAGTTAGTTTTTGTAAGTTAGACTCTCCAAGAATAAATTCCTAGTTCTTCCCTAGTGTATCAGCACTGAGCTCCTGTTCATCACCACCAAGCTCTGGAAGACAGCACCCCCACATCTGCACAAATGCCCCTTGCCCTTTCTAGAGTGACCGAGCATGGCACATCCTCTAAAACCAGGTTGTGGTAGACGGAGTAGCTTTGCTACTTTAGATCACAGATCTTTTCTTATAACACTTTTCCTTTAGCTGGGAGTCGTGTACACACTGACAGTTCCAGCCCTGGGAAGCTGAGGGTGGAGGGTTGAAAGTTCAAGGCCAGAATGAGATACACAATGAGATACTGTCTCAAAACACAAAACCCAAAAAACAAGCAAAACAAACAAAACAAAAACACCCTGGCATTTCAGTTGTCTGTTGCTATATAAGTAACCACATCCAAGCCTCGTGGTTTACAACAGCAAGTTAATATTGACTTCTGTGGGTCCAGGACTCAGACACACGGTTCTCTTCTGAAGTCTCTCACACAGTGCAGTTGCATGGAGCAGAGGTAGAAGCTATAGCTTCCCTACCCCCACAGCCCAGGGCTGAGGATCAAACCTGATGCCTTACAATGCCAGGCAAAAATGCAATCACCAAGCTATCCCTGCCCAATCACTCCCATGTGTGGTATGTGGGCGGGAGGAAGGAAGGATTTATGGGCCGTATTTCTATCAACATTGCTTTTCCATGTGGCCACCTTGGGCTTCCTCATAGCATGGTGGTATCGGGATAGTATGATTTCTTATATTGTGACTGGATTTCTCTAGTGAGCCAGCCACAAAGAGGGCCAGCCAAATGGCTCAGTATGTTAAAGCACTGGCTGCGGAGCCTGATGACCTGTTTTGAGTACCAGGAGCACATGATGGAAGGAGAGAATCGACTCATACAAGTTGTCCTCTGATGTCTACATGTGTGGCATGGACCATCGGCATATACAGCCCCCACCGTATAAATAGAAAAGAAAATTAAGGAGAATTCCACAAAGAATCTGAAAAGCTTCCTATGACCCAGATCACATCTATATTCTATCGGTCATGATGTCCACAGGTCAGCTCAGTCTCAGAGAGGCAGAGGCATAAATGTCACTCTCTGACAGAGAAGAATGACAGCTGTCTTGAAAATAAGTTACTCTACTTGGCCTACCTTGGAGCAAAATGAACAAAATCTCTCTCTGTTGTCTCTGTCTCTGTTTCTCTCTCTCTCTCTCATTGAACAAAAAAAAAAATGATTAAACATAATGTGAGACTTACAGGCTGATTCTCATCATGAACAGCGAGTAACAGAATGGACTCTTGCATTGTTCTGTGAGACATTATGCCCTGAGACAGTTGGACAACAGAAAGTGGCACTTAGGGGCATATTAGAGCTGTGGCTGAGTCTGCCAGGATGAATACTGATGTTGAGGAATCTCAATACAGATGCAGATGTCCACTTGCAACCCTCCTGAACGAAGGCGAAACCAACCGCGTGACGTCGCCAGACGGTCCCAGACAGGCACACCGATCGATAAGCAGGCCCGATGTGTGGCAGTTTTGATGGGCAAGCTTAAGAAGGCTGTGAAACAAACCGAGGATCTGGACAATCTCACTATCAGGAAAGTCTATCATAAGCCCCAGAACGTGACAGAGCCCCCAAGGAAAACAGCAGCCAGCTGCTTCAGCCGGCTGAGGAACTGAAGAAGCTGGGGGCGAAGCGCAGAGGAAAGTCTGGCTAGCACGTTGGAACCCAATGGGGATGGCATGCGTGCTGGAGTTAAAGACCCCTAAAGGGCTGACATGATCTGTAAAAAAGAAAATATCTGCAGCTCTCCGGGCCGAGGGACATAGGGAACCATCGCGGGAGCAGCTGCACAGTGAGCGCCGGGTCGAAGACGCCAGAACAGAGCTAGAATTACTGTGGCTTGGAAGGTGAGCTTGAAGGCCCCTGAAAGGAGCATTTCTTTTTCTTCATGACTCAGAGAAAGTCAGGAATGAATTCCCTAGACGTGAAATTTAAGGAGGCTTCTGGCCTGTATCTGGAATATTTAGGACTTGTCAGCCTTGCAATCTGATGGGCAACTGCGGCGAGAAGCTCTGTGAGTCTATGGGGCAGTGAGATGGAACAGAAAGTTACTCTCCTTCCTGGCTCGGCCTCCAGACTGGAATATGCGGCTTGTTCTCTGCATTAGAGGCTACTGAAGGCAGAGAGCCCCAGCAGGTCAATCACAATGCCCCAGTCAACAATAAGGCGCTAACTGGTCTCATCATAAGGTTCTAGTGTCTGGGGCTTTTGTTTGTTTGTCTCAAGATTTTATTTATTTATTTGGGAAAGGGGGATGTGGGCATGTGTGCCACAGTAAAGTGTGGCAACCAGAGACCAACTTACAGATGTTGTTTTTTTTTTTTTTTTCTTCCACGGTGTGGGGTCCAGGGATTGAACCCAGGTTGTCAATCTTGATGGCAAGTGTCTTTAGCCAATACAGCAATCGTGTCAGCCTCCTGTGGCCTTAAAGCACTCTCCTGAAATTCTAGCACATAGATTTTCCAATTCCTCTGCAATCAATTTGACTCCTAGAAATTGAATACAACTAAGCCATCCACAAGCAGGGAATATGTGTGCACTTGGAGATGTTCACAGCAATGTTACTCATAAGTGGATTAACTTGGTGCCCCTCAAGCTTTGAAGTGCCTCCCTTGCAGCTTTTTCTTCCTCAGAGGCTGAGTCAGCAGACCTGGGGTGGGATGCATGCCTTTGCATTTGCATCAGACTCCCAGACAATAGCCAGCCAGCCGTGCTAGGGTCTGTCTACAGCTCACACTCCAAAGTGCCAGTTGACTCTTAAGCAGCTTTAATATATATTAAATAAATATTTAATATATATTAAAGCTGCTTAAGTGTATCTATATGTATATATATGTGTGTGTGTGTGTGTGTGTGTGTGTGTGTGTGTGTATTTTTGGAGATTTTTGGAGAGCTGGTTCCACAGTCAAAGGACTGACTGCTCTTCCAGAGGACCTGGGTTCAATTCCCAGCATCTGTATGAGAGCTCACAACTGTCTGTAACTCCAATCCCTCTGCAGGCACTGGTCTCACACGTGGTGCACAGACATACATACAGACCAGACATTCATACATATACAATCAAGACAATTAAAGAAGTCCTGGTGGGCAGGACACAATCAAATAAAGGATATGGACAACGTCTTACAATAATGCTGAAACCC